>NC_038244.2:4683553-4999897 GCF_000004515.6 Glycine max
TAATATAAAGAAGTGCATATATACGTTCATCAGTGATTTTTATATACAATAACCGCTATAATAACCACTACAATAATCGCACCCCCACTACAATAACCGCTACTAGAATGATAACTACCCCTATGACAGGTTTTCATGACAGAGCATCTTCTTCCTAACATACAAGTTCTTAATGACATCATCCTAAAAAAACAAACAAATAAACCATAACCATTTTCGCCCAAAACTGCTAGTGCATTAGTTACATCCTTCACATACTGATCACACTGGTGCTGCTGATGCTCCTTGTTTCACTTGGCTTGTGTCGCTGTTGCCGTCACACTTAGTAGCCACCTAAGATTCAAGCGGCTACTGCTTCACCAACCTTGACAATGCTATTCATAAGATTTGTGGCAGATGCATTGGTGGCCCATAATATAATTATAGGGACTTAGAAATGCTTCCAAATGAAGGAAGCTAACCATCCTCTATTTCTTGTTGGAAGATGAAAGATCATTTGTTGTGTGGTGTGGTGTGATTGTGAATGCTAAGCTTTATTGATTTTTTTTTAAAAATAAAATATGAAAAACATAAAATATATTTTTTGGCATCTCTTGTTTCAATTTTATTTATCCTAACTTGACAATTAGCTAGCATGATGATCTTTGAGTGATAAGTCCATTAACTTTTCGAAAACTAATAAAGATATTTGAATAAATTGTTTAATCCATTAAATTGTTTATTATTTTTCTTTATTCTTGTATAAAAACCTTTAAAATAACTTATTGTGAAATGGAGGTATTGATATTTGAGTTTAATTTCTCTATATTGAACTTATACTTTATACTGTAAATTAATCATAAATTATGATAAGTATAATTTTTAAGTAATATTTTTTTTTATAAAAGTCAATAAACCTATTATAATACCACACACACATATACACATATATATATATATATATATATATATAGAAATTTTATTTACTTTTTTTAAAAAATACATAAAAGTCATACTCATTATAATTTCTAATTAAACAATAATACTTTTTTTATAAAAGTAATAATGAAATATGGATAGTCTCACAAGTCACAACACATATCCAATTGACATTTTTGCATATACTAAATTGGAACGAATTTTGGTTCACTCACTTTTATTCTCAACCAAGACGGATGAACTACCTTTATAGAAAGAAAAAAAAGGGTGATGACGACAGCCAAACTCGTATGTGATGTTTGTTAACGAGTGCTAAACTGCATGGCTCCAGTGTGCCGTCCCTAGCCTTAATTTGTTGCGTGAGTTAATCAAGTTAAAATGCATAATTAAAGGACTTAGTTAAAGTTTTGTGGGCCTACTATAAGTGCTTTCGTTCTCGTAACTGATGTCCATGAAGGTGACGTGGTCCCAGTGAAATTTTTTGGTCCAATGGACCTTCTGAATTTAATTTAAATGTTTTAAATGTTCGGCTCTATATTGTTGGGAGTTGGGACGTGGCCCAACCTTTTTGACTTTTGAGGTTCCATTGGGCCACACCTGTTGCACTTTTTTACCCTATGCTTTCCTTCGCACACTTGATGCAAAAGATAGTGTTATAAGTTATTCCCATGCTCTTTGCATTTCATTTTATACTATTTTATATGTTTACTAAAGGAAGATTAACTAATAGGGCTATGTCTAATGCAATAAATTAGTCTTCTATTGTGTGGTGAGCTAATTATGTTTCAAATTCTATTGGAAGAAAACTCTAAAGAAGGATATAATTTTTGCATTTATGTTGTATGATAATACTTTTCCATTCACACTTATCGAAACTAAATTAAATAGTGGTGTTCTATTTGTTCGTCATACTTCAACCATAATGTGACTACTCGTAATAAATACATGATCACAATTTTGCTGAAGTCACATCTTATCTTGTCAAGAGCAAGCATGTCCTATTGAAATTTGACAAAAAGGAAAGGAGGGATTAAGAAGCAATTGGAAAAAGGTTAATGACTGAGGAAAAATGTTTGAATCATCTTAAGGAAGGGATTTGGCGAATAAAATGGAGCCCACCACCTTCTGTGGTGGCAACCAAAAGGGGAAAAACTATCCATTTGGGTGGGAGTAGGTGTCTTCAGAAAGTTACACATCTTCCTCAAACGTGAGTCTAAGTTCTATTATGAAAAACAAAAATTCTATCCCCATTTTTCTTCTTAGCCCTTTTGTGACTGTTTTTTTTAATAGAAAATAAACCTATGATTAAAATATAAGAGTGGATTTGATTTTACAAGGACAAAAAAGGAAAAAAGTAGAATCAGTTTGAAATTAATTGGCTTCCTTCTCTAGCTTCTTTGGCAAATATAATACTGTTAATTTCACACACATACCTTTTGCAAGCAGCATGAATGTGTTCCCCTGTACTTAAAACCAAATCATAGCATTTTTTCCTTTTTAAGGAGCTTATTGGTTTGTTTTAAATTGGTTACCTAGAAGTTTGACATGCCTTTATGTCTGCACTAGTCTTCTTGCTCAAGTTTAGTTATCAATTACTTCGTACTTGCTCATCTCAATTCTCAATGCTAAAAAACTAATATTTCTTTTTAACAACTTGACCAAATGTAAAGTGAATATCTCAACTAAAAAAACTATTTCTCAGATGACATAGGGATTGAAGGTGGTTCTCACAAGACAAGTGATACAATTAAGGCTGTTGGCATTATAGTTGGCGTTGCAGCTTTTATACTATTGGCATTGGCCATCTTTATCTTGTGGAAGAAGAGGAAATTGCAGTGTATATTGAAATGGAAGACAGATAAAAGAGGTAATACATCACAATTAGTGTCCCACATATGAATGCAAATTGCAACTATATATGCAGTTTGATGAAATGTTCTTGCTTCTTGGTTTCAAAACCAGGTTTTTCAGAAAGAAGTCAGGATTTGTTAATGAATGAGGGAGTGTTTTCAAGTAACAGAGAACAGACAGGTGAAAGTAACATGGATGACCTAGAGTTACCATTGTTTGATTTTAACACAATAACAATGGCTACAAACAACTTCTCTGATGAAAACAAACTTGGACAAGGAGGCTTTGGTATTGTTTACAAAGTGAGTTGTTTTTATGGCTGCAACCACAATAGGTCCTAAAAAATTCACTTGTCATTCATTAAATCATAACAGTAATAATTGTGGTTATACCAGGGCAGGTTGATGGAAGGTCAGAACATTGCTGTGAAGAGATTATCAAAAAATTCCGGGCAAGGAATTGACGAGTTTAAGAACGAGGTCAAGTTAATTGTCAAGCTTCAACATCGAAATCTTGTTCGGCTTCTTGGTTGCAGCATTCAGATGGATGAGAAGATGCTAGTGTATGAGTACATGGAAAATAGAAGCCTTGATGCCATTTTGTTTGGTGAGTTATTTCAACATTCTGATTCTAAATGCGTATTCAAATTTCAAACACTTGATATTGATAATAAATCATGATCCAGACAAAACAAAAAGATCCTCACTGGATTGGCAAAGGCGATTCAACATTATATGTGGAATTGCTAGAGGGCTCCTTTATTTGCACCAAGATTCCAGATTTAGGATCATCCATAGGGATCTCAAGGCAAGCAACATTCTACTTGACAAAGAGATGAACCCAAAGATATCAGACTTTGGGATGGCTAGAATTTTTGGCACCGATCAGACAGAAGCAAATACCATGAGAGTTGTTGGAACATAGTGAGTATACTAAGTAACAGTAACATGTCACTGCGAGAAATCATTACATGGTCTAGGAACATCACGTGTCCATAGTTCCAACTAATCTTTACGTGAAATGTGACCAAGATTTTCAATTTACCAGAAAGAATTAATAATGTTTACTTACATGTCACGTGGAGATTGATGGAAATGATGATGATCCTGGATCATGCAATAATTTCATCACGCACACTAGTACTTAACAAAAATAAAATAAAATCGGAACATAGCGATATTTACTATTTATAAATATATTTTTTTCTTATATGCAGTGGTTACATGTCCCCTGAATACGCTATGGATGGGATCTTCTCAGTAAAATCTGATGTTTTTAGTTTTGGGGTTCTTGTGCTGGAGATCATAAGTGGAAAAAAGAACAGAGGATTCTATTCCGCGAACAAAGAATTGAATCTTCTAGGGCATGTATGTGGAAACTCTTTTATTAGTATGTTACTTGGTTATAACATAATGTCCTACTATTTGTTAACTGATTGTGCTTTCTTGTATTGTAGGCGTGGAAGCTGTGGAAAGAAGAAAATGCTTTGGAACTGATTGATCCGTCGATCGACAATTCATATTCAGAATCTGAAGTTCTTAGATGCATACAAGTCGGTCTCTTATGCGTGCAAGAGCGTGCGGAAGATAGGCCAACAATGGCTTCTGTGGTCTTGATGCTGAGTAGTGACACTGCATCAATGTCACAACCCAAAAACCCTGGATTTTGTCTAGGAAGGAATCCTATGGAAACTGATTCTTCTTCAAGTAAACAAGAAGAATCATGCACTGTGAACCAAGTCACTGTCACAATGCTAGATGCCAGGTAGTAAAAGGAGCATTACCTCATCCAATATAGCACAACAGTATATTTACAAAAATTCTTTGAAGTTAATCCTTCATCTGATAGTTGCAATGTTTTTTTATATAGTATGATCTTTTTCTGGTGTGTAATATGTTAGAGATGCCTTCGTTAAATTGTACTATATAGTATAAGAAACCTTTTTTATATCAACTAATTTTGCATTCGCTACCAAAACGATCTTAAATTTTGAGAACAACCAATATTAAAACTCATTTTATGATGATACTGGCCATAGTTGTTTCTTTTTTCATATAGGTTTACACTCCGAAACAGTATCGCAGACAAGATGGAAAAAACTGAAGAAATAGTTGCGTGTATATATGTATAAATAACATGTAGTAAAGTCAAGGACTGCTTTCCTCATACATGTATTTAGCACATAATATAGTCAAAAAATAAATTGACTTTACGGCCAACAAACCCACGCGTAATTAGGCTTATATACATTAGGCAGACAGCAGGAGTTTTCGTGAAAATATTGAAACCTCCAAG
Source organism: Glycine max (assembly GCF_000004515.6). Lineage (NCBI taxonomy): Eukaryota > Viridiplantae > Streptophyta > Magnoliopsida > Fabales > Fabaceae > Glycine > Glycine max. The sequence goes on from NC_038244.2 coordinate 4,688,618, forward strand.
TGAAGTCAATCACAATACCAATAGGGTGAGAAAAAGGATTAGAGTGGAGCACACACATTAGACGCAAGGCCTAAATTATTTACATAATAATAATCTTATAATTTCACATCAAATTTTGTTACATCCCCACTTATAGCTAATTAATCCTTTACGTATCACCCAATTTTCTACAGACTAATGTTTTTTATAAAATAAATTTTTATTATAATTCGAGCTTACGAACTAAGGTTGATCTCTCTTAGAAGTTATGTTAGACAAAACATATTTTCTTCGATCATTGTTTGCAATCGTTGGATTTGAGATAAATCAATTATTAATTATATTAATCCATTACCCCATCATAAAAATCTGTTATTCTTAAACAGAAAACGTCATATGTCTTCCTGTAATTGGTGCAAGGCAATCTTGTAAAATAGTACCTCGTCCTATTTATAAGCAAAAGTGTAGTATAAATTTTTACAGGACACTTGTTGTTTGTAAATTCGACTAGAGGTAGTATGTAACAGTTATTTGTTGGCCTCCAAAGAGTGACGTCCTAGGTACGGCCTTTGTTGCCCATGCAATCAGCAGCCTCCACGACAATCTAATGAGAAGACAGAATGTTGTAAGAAAGAATGATTTTATTTCCAAGTCTAGTAGTCCTCAATCCAAGTCAAAGTCTTGTGAGTACATGAATCTGCTAGAGAGAAAAATTAGAATGAAGGAGTGTGAGCACATTTGATTTGACATCTCTATTCTACAAACTAGTATTTCTCCTCATAAAATGTACGAGGGGAATATGAAAGAGCGACTCCATGCACTGTGCTAAAAATATGCCAAGCTTTGTCATGCACCAAAATCATATTCATAACATTTGTTTGCTAAGCTCTTTGATTCTACTCTTTAGCTTCTCATTTTGCTCTTTTTCTGATACCATATCTGCTGACGAAGCCATAAGAGATGGCGAGGTTCTTGTTTCCAAAGCCAAAAAACATTTGCTCTTGGATTCTTCAGTCCAAGCAAGTCCAACACACGCTATGTGGGAATATGGTACAACAATTTGCCTGAAAAACCGTGGTTTGGGTTGCAAACAGAAACAGTCCCATCAATAACACTTCTGGGGTTCTCTCAATCGACCCAAAGGGAAACCAACTATAGCACCATTCCCATTTGGTCTACCAATGTTTCAGCCACCAAATCAAACACCACCACCATCAACGTCATAGCTCAACTCTCAGACGTAGCAAACCTTGTTTTGATTCTAAACAACACCAAAACCAAAACTCTCATCTGGCAAAGCTTTGATCATCCCACAGACACCTTGATTCCATATTTAAGAATTGGTTTTGACAGAAGAGCTAATCAGAGTTGGTTCCTCCAATCATGGAAGACAGATGATGACCCTGGCTGGAACAGGTTCTTATACACTGAGATTCAGCAGTACTAGTGAGAAACCACAGTTGTTCTTGTACTACCAGAACTCTCCCTTGTGGAGTGGTTGGATCGTGGAATGGTGAGTTACTAATGGGTATACCCAACATGAAAAGAGATATGTTAACTTTTAACGTTTCTTTTACTGAAGATGACAACCAAGTAGCAACTCTCATACAACATGTTTGATAATTCCATAATCCCTAGGATAGTAGTTCAGCAATCTGGTTTCTTTCAAGTATTCACTTGGGATAACCAAAAGAGTGAATGGAAAAGGTACTGGTCTGAACCAACAAATCAGTGTGATAACTATGGAACCTGTGGATCAAACGGTAACTGTGACTCTTTGAACTTTGAGGACTTTAGGTGCACTTGTCTACCTGGTTTTGAGCCTAAATTTCCACATGATTGGTATGAGAACAGAGATGGATCAGGAGGGTGTGTGAGGAAGCCAGGAGTATCCCTTTGTGGGAATGGAGAAGGCTTTGCCAAAGTTGAAGGCTTGAAGATTCCTGATACCTCTGTGGCAATTCCCACAAGGGGTTTGAGTTTGGAAGAGTGTGAGAAGGAATGCTTGAGAAATTGTTCTTGCCCTGCATATTCAGTTCTTGAGGTGAGGAATGGTGGGAGTGGGTGCTTGGCATGGCATGGGAATTTGATAGACATACAAAAACTTAGTGATCAAGGCCAAGATTTATTTGTCCGTGTTGATGTTGTTGAACTAGGTACACCCTCCCTCCCACTATATTTTTTTCTTTATGATTTGATCCATGTATATTAGTATATTTTAGTATATATTTTAGGGTTCTGCTTGAACCTATTTGAACTTGTTTCTTCCTCTCAACAAATTATAACAAAAAATCAAAGAAACTTGGTAAAAAGAGGATGGTTGCAATGCTGATTGCTACTGTATTAGCAAGTGTCATTCTTTTCTCTGGTGTGTATTACCTTTGGAAGAGAAAAAGCAAAGGTACGTGATTTACTTTCAATGATATCCCCTGTTCTTTATGTTCATTATTATTTGCTGTCAGTCTCACAAAGGGTTCTTATTGACTCAATATGCAACAACTATGCTTTCAGCCCTTGTTCTGAGGTGCATTCAAATTGGTCTATTGTGTGTGCAAGAAAATGCCATCAATAGACCATCCATGTTAGAAGTTGTTTTCATGCTAGGCAATGAAACAACTCTTCCCCCACCCAAAAAGCCAGCATTTTTATTCAATGAGAACCAAGATTTGCCTGAGTCATCAACATCAGGAGGAGGATCTTCAATCAATGAAGTAACAACTACTATCATCAGTGCTCGCTAAAAGCTACCTCAGATATATACATGGTTCACACTTCACACTTTCCCATCAAATGTGAATTTGGTGGCACTTATAGGTTTTAGAGTTGTTTAGTATGCTGTAGATTTTTTTTACTGGGTATGCTTGTACATGTGTAACATTTTAACAATATCTTTTGATCCGTGCTTTCTAGCCACTAGCTTAGCTAGTGTACTTAAAATCACTTTATGGTCTTGTAAAATAAATAAATGAAATTTTGGGCACTGATATCTATTGAAATTATGGTGGCATGGAGGTTCTAGAAAGAGTAATAGACCTAGAAACCATGGATTTATTGAAGAGAAACAATTTTCCAACTTTGAAGTTCGAAGGTAATCCCAAGTGAACCATAATATGACAGGTTTTACTCTTTCATTTAAAGGATATAATGTTAACTACCATACATACAAGTAACATTCATTTTCCTCTTGTTTTTTTAAGTTATTGCGTGGTAGCTTTATTACATCCTACAACTACAGTTTAGCTTTAGATTAATTTCTAAATTTTGAAAAATGAAAGAAGTAACAATAATGCATACTCTTATTAACGAGATTTACAGTTTTTGTTTATACAAAAATATACTTAGAGCAGTGTAGTTATACAACTTGAAGTAAAATGGGGTTAACCTCACCCCTTTATTATTCTTGATTTTTACATCATCGTTCTAAACTGGATAATATGCGAAATGTCATATACAATATTTTGCCAAACCTTATTATTGTTTGGATTCATGATACTATAGCATCATACAATAGCATACAGGCTTTCCACATATACTATCCAAAAGCCTTGGCCTTCAACGAGCTTCAATCATAGTTATACTTACATCATTTACTGAATAAATTCCTTCACTGGTTGAAGGATTTGAACTCTCATAATTAGTTTTCTTAAAAACAAATGCTGGTTGTTTTGGATCAGGAAGAGTTGAGTCATTACCCAACATGAAAACAACTGCTGACATAGATGGTCTGTCAGCAGCATAATCTTGCACACATAAAAGACCAATTTGGATGCATCTTTGGACTTCATGGTCAGAGCATGACTCTCCTAATGATTGATCAACAATCTCCATGGTTTTCCCTTCTCTCCATAGATCCCATATCTACATTAATAGAAAGTTACCAGGTTAATTGGATTACTAAAGGGCACATTTAAATTGGATCATAGTTCTCATAAAAATACTAACATGTCCAACTAAATTTGTGGCGGTAATGTCTTCATATAGACCACTATTCTTTCTGCCTGTAACGATCTCTAGAAGTAAAACTCCGAAGCTGTATACATCAGACTTTACAGAAAATTGTCCTTCCATGGCATATTCTGGTGACATATAGCCACTAACAAAGCAAAACAAAACTGAAATCATTAATATCTTATTTTACTAATCATGTGAAATTAGGAGATAGGTGGATTCTAGAAGTGAACTATTTACTTATGTAGTGTTTAAATAGCTTTTAAATCGGCATGGGAATCTAAGTAACGTATAATGAAATGAAACTAATTAATGTCATGTGACTGTAAGTGTTGTTGAATACTTACTAGGTTCCAACAACGCGGTTTGTGTTTGCTGCAATTTGGTCCCCACCAAATATTCTAGCCATACCAAAATCTGCAATTTTGGGGTTCAATGAAGAGTCCATCAAGACATTGCTGGCTTTTAGGTCTCGATGAATGATTCTCAATCGCGAATCTTGATGGAGGTATAACATCCCTCTAGCAACCCCACAGATGATATCAAATCGTTTTTTCCAGTCTAGTTGCGACCTTTTCGATTCATCTGGACCAAAAATTCAAGGTATCAAGAGTGAAGCATATTGGATGAATCGTTGTTACTTGATGTATGAAGATGTCACTCTATATGACTATTTATTGGTACAAAGTGAGAGCTCAAGCACTAAGCAGCAAAGTTGAAAACACGACATACCAAAAATTAAGGAGTCCAAACTTTTGTTTGGCAAATACTCATAGATTAGCATCTTCTCCTCTCCTTGAATGCAGCAACCTAGGATCCTCACAAGATTTCTGTGTTGGAGCTTTGAGATCAAAACAACCTCATTTTTAAACTCTTCTATGCCTTGTCCAGAGTACTTTGACAGTCTCTTCACTGCTATCTCCATTCCATTAATCAATAGACCCTGAAGTCACAATCCAAGGTAAACTTAACACTTTGGCACTTTGCCTTTGCCAATATTATAATACACATTACTTGCTTGGCAAATTCTGTGACTAATGCAACTCTAAGTGAAGTGTAAAGATATTCCTTAACTTTTGGAGGTGACAACATGGGTACTAGGCATTTAAAAAAGTGCAAATTGTTGTTGAATTTGTGACTTGTTAAAGAAGAATGGCTACCTTATAAACAGAACCAAAACCTCCTTGGCCAAGCTTGTTAGCATCAGAGAAATTGTCTGTTGCAGCAGCTATGGAGCTAAGTTCAAAGAATGGTAAATCTGAATTTTTTGTAGTGTCAAATTCTTGTAGATCGGTTGAGTCGTCGAAGGTAAGACGAAAGGAATACTTGCGATCCCTTCTTATTCCTACCATCAAACAAGGAAACAAATACATTTGACCATGTTATTAGAATTAAGGCAGTAAAAAAAAAATGTTAATAGAATTAAGAACACCAAGTTTGATAAAAAAATAATTCAACTAACCTTGTCTCCTTGTTTTAACAAACCAATACACGAAAGTGATCGCCAACAACAAAAACAAGAAAATAGCAGCGGTTAAAACTGCTACCATCCCCTTCTTGCCTAGAGAACCATACGGATGTTTTGCATATTTAGCTGCAAAATCCAAGTGCACAAATATTATAAGTAAAAGAAATAATGACATATATATATATATATATAAAAGGTTATCCAACTCGAAAGTTTAAAGTAAATGTGAGTTGTGAAACTTTAGTAATAAACTTAGCTATAAAAAAAATATTAAAAAACTAATAAAAATAGAAATTATATAATTCAAAAATTCTATCATAATTTTTTATAACATACATGCACAAAACATCATATTTTATATCACAATTAATATCAAACAACACACAAGAGAGGAAATTACTATCACACCAGAGAGAGAAAGGATGTTACTAACTTTTTTTGTTATTAAATAAAAATTGAAAATTTTAAAATATCTTAATTAAAAATATTTTATTTTAGTTTCCAAAATATCTTGATTGATTTTTTTTATCTATATTTGATTAGAAAATAAAACGTGATTATAGTTTGATTATGCTAGTCAGACAACTGAGACAAAAATTAATTATACTATAATTTATTTGATTTTTAAAATTTTGATTAGAAACTCAAATGAGTAATAACAATGATGGACTATTTATTGTTAGCAAAAAATAATGATGAATAAGTTATAAGATAATTTTGATATTAAAGTAAGAAATAAGGAGAGTACCTAACTCAAGCTTGTCGACTCGCACGAACAAACTTTGTCCCACTTGCATGTAAGTCCTAGTGTCTTCCATATTTCCATGCCAAGTAACACACCCACTTCCAGAGCTCTCGTTGGCACTCGTGTAAGCCACACACGAACAATCCCTCAAGCATCTCTCTTTGCACTCTCTCATCCCAATCGTTGCTGCCACGCGCGCCTTCGACGTGTCGGGTACCTTCACACGTGTCACCTCCACAAACCCCTCCCCGCTCCGACACGTGGACACATTACTCTTCCTCACGCACCCACCCGACCCGTCTCTAAGGAACCATTCCCTTTCGAATTTCGGTTCGAAGCCGGGCAAACACTCACACTCGAACTTGTCCGCGTGGTATGGATCGCAGTTCGCGTTCGACCCGCACCGTCGGAAGTTGTCGCACTCCTCCTTCGGCGCATCCCATATTTGAAACCACCTATGTTCATGAGCCTGCCACGTGGACCTTGCCACATGGCCGCTCTCGTCCAGCACCATTCTCGAGAAAACGCTGGGGTCTTTCACTCCATACATTATGGAGACCTCGCTCTCGTTGTTGACGTAGTTAACGGTGAAGATGAAATTCGGTGTCATCTCGGGCACCCCGCTCCATCTCTGACCCGTCCACGACCCGACCCTCCATAAAGGGATTTTGTCTTTGTAGAGAAACAATTGCGGAAACCCGGTTGGGTCGATCTTATAAGTCATGTTCCCAGTTCCCGGGTCGTTTGGAGATTTCCAAGATACTAGGAACCGGTCCAGGCCGGTTTTCCGGTTCAACCCGAGTTTCATGAACGGAAGCATAGTGTTCCCGGGATAATCAAAACTCTGCCATAGAATGTTGTTGTTGTTGGTTTGGATCAAAACTAGGTTTCCTGTATCCAAAAGCTTGGCTGAAATGTTATTTGTGGATTCAATGGAAACGTTGGAGGACCAAACCGGGTTGAGGCTTCGGGTGCTGTTGTCGTGGAGTACAAGGTTTCCGTTGTTGCTTATTTTGAGAACACCGGAAGTGTCGTTAAGAGGAGTGTCTCTGTTGGCAACCCACACAACCGTTTGTTCCGAGATTTTGTTGTACCAAATCCCAACGTAACGGTTTGTGGAGTTTCGCGGGCTGAAGAAACCGAGCGCAAAGTTTCCTAAACCGTTGGAGACCAAAACGTCGCCGTCTCTAATGGGGTGGTTTATGGTTATGGTGTTGTCGAGTGAGTGGCAAAAAGGGTAGAAGAACATCAGCACAAGAAATGAACTTAGAAACTCTATTGCTGAAAAAAACTTCATGGTATTACAAATCGATGTTGTTGTGTGAATGGTATTTGGAGAAAATTTATTTAAAAGATTTGGGCGTGGAATATGGAGGAGTTTGATCTGTTGCTTGTTATTTATGAGGGTGCTGATATTTTTCCGTGAAGACTTGGTATCATATGTATGAGTTGTTCTACTGCATGTAAAGATAATACTGTGATTGAGACACACAACCAGATTTTCAATTATTGGTAGTTTCACATTAAATTCCTTAGGTTTCTTATGTGGCTCAGACGACAGATAGACGATAGATTGGTTTAGATTAATTCAGAAGGTCGATTCGATTTTAAGAAGCAGATCTAAATTAAATGTTCATGAATGGTTCTGCCTTATCTAAATGATCGGTACTTTTACTTTGCTGATGCAAGTCAACACAAAGTGATGCCCACCTGAGAATTGCTATATGGTGTCACGAACCGGTTTACACGAAATCAATTGAATGTGTACGTATTCCTTGTTGGTACAAAATTAAATAAATAAAAAATGACAGAAATTAAGAGAAGTGGTTGATTTCTTGTTTCTGGTTTTCTTGTTTTTTGGTTCAATACTTTTTTCGTACTGTTAAAATATATGGTAATGAGGTATGCTATTTAGTATGAAATTAAACAATGAGCATGAATCGCACGAAATTAATATTCAAGTGTGTCATGCGGTGCAGAGATATTTTTAAACGATAATTGATTAATAAAAATTAACAGAATTATAATTTCCTTTTATGGAAATCACCATTTGTCTATTTTGGACGAAATGTTCCATCATTATGATAGTATAATAAACTGTGAAAAGTGATAAACACAAAAGAATATGTATTAAAAAGTTGTTATTAATTACTAACACACTTTATAACTGGGAACATAAAAAAAAAACTAATGTTCTTTTCCCTTTATAACTAGTGTTATCATGAATATTCTGAGGCAAAAGCTTAATTTTCTCTCAACCTCATCTCTGAGAAAATTTAATGAACTACGGGTCGTAATAAATGGATATACTGTAGGAAACGATTTAATTAGTGTTGGTTAAAAAAAATATTTAAATCAAGTTTTTAAAAATAATAGCACCACTATTGGAAGAGTGGAGAAATGGCTAGAAATTTCATTTTTAAGATTTTTTTCCACCCACTTACAAAGAATCATATAGAACTACTAGTAGCTAATTGGATTGCACTTTCTTTTATTTTTTCCACCCCCATTTGCTTGCCTACAAAAAACCACCATCATGTATCAGTTAGAGTATGAGTGAAATCAATTTTAGTCTGTGAAATTCAAGCCTCTTCCTCTCTTACGTGTGAATGAGTTTGTATAAAATTGATTTATTCTCTCATTTTATCTTCCTCAACATAAGTGAGTGTGTCCGTAAGTTTAATTTTGTGTCCAATTTTCAACAATTAACAAAGATGCTAAATAGAAGAACTATTTCACGTTTTTTACAATTTGTGCCCGTTGATCATTCAACCTATCACATGTTCCCCGCAACACTCGAATCTTGCTATTGAATTTTTGTTCTTCTAAACACAATCTGAATGGAAATATTTCCAAATTTTGGTAGCCATTTTAATTTCTTGTATTTCCTAATTTTTAGTTCTAAAGTCTTTTTTTCCTTAAACTTAATTCCTATTTTTTTATACATAAACTCAATTCCTATTATTGTCTGATCACTGTTCCTATTCATATTCTCATCCCATTCATATTTTATTTAAAAAAATTATTTTCAACCTATTTTTTGTTATTTTTTATTTCCATTATTTAGAAAAATTGACCCACTAACCTATGCATAAAAAAGATTGGTCTTCCTAACCTACTCTCAAAAATTGAAAAGAAAAGTCGAACCTACCTGACAACATGGGCCGATTGGCGTAAATCCCTGAATCCAAATGACCAAGTTTTTCACATGCTACGCCATTTCTTATCTTACTCACAAAACTGAAGAAAGATTAAACTAAGTGACCACTATACCTATTAAATGACATACAAGAAATTTCAGAGCTTAAAAATTAATAGCCCTTGTGTTCAATATCTATATTATAAATTATTATCGTGTTATCTTTTACCTTTTGGTCAATATATAGTTTCATTATTATTTAGACCTAATTATTTATATATATTTTAAAAAAACTTAAAATATTAACTATTTTTAAACTTAATTTATTTTTTGTGTTAATGTTTTGAGTTTATTTTTATGCACTATCAGTATAAAGAATTCTATATAGTCAACCGTACCGATTAGAAATATGAAAAAATGAAGAAACAAATTGACTTTTGGAATTCAAATTTAGGAACTATGAAAAAAAATAACTACCAAAAATTAATTTTGGAAGTTAAATTTTAATTTGCTCACCCAATAGGGGAATTTAAATTACTGAAAGCAATCTATTTTTCATGGTTCCGAAATTTAAATGTAGAACAATGAAACTAAACTCGTGTATAAAAAAATTGAATAAAAATGGACAAGAAAAAAATTAGGGGATGTGATTCACGTGAAAAGCAAAAAAGGGTTATAAAAAGCAAGACCTGTATTTACTAAAAATCAGTGTGGTCCATGAGCAAGCTCTACCCACGAGTGGGAGCAGCCCTATACAAGATGACATCAAAATAAGTGTGGTCCATAAATTGTGTATGATCTCATCCAAATTGAAAAAATCATTGATTTTGTCCGATAAATATTTTTTATACAGTCATTAAGACTTAAAAATCAAATATCTAGTCACATGTTTTAAAAACAAAATTATTTATCAACTATATCACATTATAATATGTATAATTAGTTGCTGATTCATTTCTGAAGCTGTCAGTTCTTCTGTTTTGTAAGCAAGACATTTCACAAAATAGGTGCAAATAATGTGCCCTTCCCATTTTACTCTTTTAAAACAAAGAAAACTTAAATCAATTGAAACCAGTACTAATGATTAACGGTAAATTGCGCGAATGATTTCAGCACGAAAACCTTCATGAATCAGTGTGTAGTCTGTACCATTGGTGATGAATGGTTTTGATTTTTTATTTAATTTTTACTTATCTAAAAAAAATTAATAGAAATGCCACATTCATACCTAGCTATTTCGTGTAAATGTATAACAGCAGAACTGTTTAAAGCTTAAAGAACACATGCAACGTAGAAAACAGTCAAAAGCTTAACCAAAAACGGATGTTGAAAAGACTTAAAGAAAAGGAAGCAACATTTGTTTTGTTTTGCCCAAAGACTCATAAATTATGCCTAAAAGTTTTTAGACTAAACATTAATATCTATATAACTACTCATTACTAGGGTGATATAAGATAAGTGGATGATTAGGAGAGAGAGAAAAATATAGATTTCTTTTACAAATGAAACTAATATTTTATAATAAACTAATATTTGTGAATAAAAAAAAATTAGGGTTTAATATTAGAATTTAAAAGCCCTAAAGTAGTTGCATATCACGGACCATGTTTTACCATTACCAGCATAAACGGCTCCAACGGCCATGCACATGTCACTTCTCATGCATCACATTTTTGTCCTCTTTGACAAACAAGAACAAATTATAAACCCCACATCCATTTTTCTTTTCCTATATGGAAACATAAATAAGGGTAGGTCTTTTTCAAACTTTGTCTTTGAGGCGGAGATTGTAGAGTTATTCTTATCCATTCAATCCAAACAATGCAGTGATGATGCACCCCTCTTTCTGTCGAGGCCTTTTATCATTGAGTTTCTAGGTCATCACCTTCTGCACAGCTGTTGCATGATGATTGTACGGAGCATCCAGCATGTCCTTTACTTTGTGAACAAGATAGAATGTTGATTTTGCTCATAAATCATAAATGCTAGACAAGCAAGTTCACCCCTTGAACGATAATACAAGTTCAAATATCAACAAACAATTTTTATTGGAATTATAAAGTGAGTTTTAATTATGAAATTTAAAAATTGAACAACTATGTTCTTCCTGCAAACTAAATTGGTCATCCTTAAACAAAACAAAACCAAAATTAAATAAAAGAAAATAAAAAAGAATAGAAAAGAAAAAGATGTTTTTCAAGATCCCTCCTTTCTTTCAATCTTACAGAAAAAAACAAAATCATATTACATGAAAAGAAACCCTCTTTCTCACAATACTCCTTAATTTTCCTATAATTAATGGCTCAAGTTTCTTCCATTTCTCTCCAGTTTATTTGGTTTGATTTTTTTCCTCTGAAGGTGAAGGTTGACATATTTATTTATACTAATAATTCTAAGTAAACAAGAAAACGAATCACAATATGTTAAAAACATGGAAACTAAGAATTCTACAAAGATTCAATATTGATTTAATATCGACTCAAATATTATTATCTTGAGGAAAAAAAAATACATGTGATTTGAAAAGAAAGAAAAAAGTCAAATTTACTTAAAATAAAACTTAATTTACCTCAATTCGATCATTTCTACCTTCTCTAAAAGACCACAACCATCAAGGTTCCTTCGAGCCCATTACCATTTTCACAGTTGTTAATGTGGTTGCAACTTGCAACCAATCTCTCAGTCATCCACGGCATTGTCATCACCCTTATACTTGCCATATATTATAAGTTATAACTATCATTTTCAGCATCATACAACACCTTTGCTGATCTAGCTACGTACCACTACAACCATCCAGCTTTAGGCGTCAGCACCCCACGAATCAAATATGCATTTGTGTTATTAACTTTTCATATGATCATGCCGTTAAGCCTCACCCTATTTTATATATCATCTTCTGTTCTATATGTTATCCAATGCATAGGAAGATGCCCGTATATAGTGGATAAGCTACTGATACGCGCTAACAATAATCACACGCATATTTAATATCTTAAGATTTAAATTATTTTTATTACCTATAAAATAACAAGTTTTTATTTTAGTCATTGTAAAAATTTTCTTTGGTTTTCATCTCTTGAAATTAAAATATGAAAATGAAATCAATGTTTTTTTCCCTTTATTGTCATGCATGTGACAGTTGTTAACTACAAAAGATCAAATGACCATCCTAGATGACGCCCACTTGTGTTTATAGCAATATGTCATCACATGATTAAAAATAATTATTTCAAATTCAATAAGAGTTAAAATTAGAGAAAAATATTTTAGAATGATTAAAAAAATCACTCATTTTACAAGGATCAAAAATAATTATTTCAAATTTTATAAGATTGAAAAACAAAAACAATATTATAGAGATCAGAATCAAAATTTACTCATTTTATAGAAATTGAAAACATAATTATACCATATCTTAAAATTAAATAACAAAATAATATTTTAAAAATATTTATTTCAAAAATTATATTATATTGTCTTACAATATTTCCTAAAAACCATCTTAATTTTTTATAAAAAATAATATTAAATAGAATATAAGATATTCAATATTTTAAATTAACATTTTTATTTGATATCAATTAAGAGAAATGCAAAGAAAAGGTGGTACTCGAATTTGGATTTTTTTATTTTTTTTTTTGTATAAGAATGGTGATGTATATCCACATATTTGAGACAGATGTACTTGTATGTCTTGGTACGTAAAAATTGAATCAAAGAAAGACAATGATCAAAGCAACGAATTGAAAGAGGAACGATATAAGAGAAGCATGTGTGACCCTCTAGCGCGATTGGCTCACAAATTTGGACTTTTATGATTGTTGACTACCGTCCTCACTCAGTCACTGGTGACCCGCAGCACAGCCACGTCGATTTGAGTTACGTATACACATCGCCATTTCACTTTCAGTATTAAACTTCAAGGCCCCTAACCCTAACTTTTCCCCCCAATAAATGTAGTTTATTGTCTTTAGGTTTGTGTCTCGACCCTAGATTATTGGGTCTTCGTGTAATTTTGATTGTGACCTTGCTCGTGTGTTTGGGATTCGCTTAATTTAAATTTAGCATTATCATTTTGTTAGACACTTTATTTGTTTGATTTTCAGTAAGGATTCTAAATAAGTAGAATTATACGTAACCAGTCTCTTTTTTTTCCTTTCTTGTTTTACTAGTAAAAGTGATAGAACGGCATGTTTTATCCAATTGTAATTAGTCTATAGGTTATTATAACTATTTAATTAGCCTTTAGATGTTAAGAGATCTCAGAGAAGAGAGTTGTCCATCAATAAAATTTTGGTGACATTGCAAGAAATCAAACTCGTTTTTATGAAAAGAATAAGAATTAATTTTAAATCTTTAATCACTTGTTTCAATTCACATTGACATAATTATAAATTATAAGATAATTATAGGATTTATTAAAAATATAATTACATGATGTAAAGTTAAAAAAATAATAAGTACAATTATTAAAAAAATATTATTCAGTGTCTTGATTAATGAATCACACATAAAAATGTTTTACTAAGATGTTATTAGTAAATTTTATTATAACTTTCAATACAACTTCAATATTTCTAATAAAAAAATATTCATTAATTTGTTAACCAACATTCTTAAGTGTTACTCAAGGTTTTATTGAAAAACACTTTATTTTAAAAAATTTAGTAAGGATTAAAAACAATTAAAATTGTTAATGAATCAATTATAGTTATTCTCTTTTATGGAATAATACATTACAGTGAGTAAATTTAAATTGAGAAGATGAGTTATGTATTAATAGCATGAAAAAATTATATAGTAAATCATATATTATATATGATAAATTTATTAATATTTAAAATAATTATTTTAAAAATTTAAACAATAACTTATGATTAAATTATAATGTAAAATTATTTTATAGTATCAATATATAATTAAATTCATTTAAAATTGATATTTTTTTTATTAGTGTGAATCGAAGATATATATCAAAAAATTTATAATATACACACATCATATTTAACCAACTGAATTATATCATTTGATAAATTAATAATTATTTGAACAAAAAGATTGATAGTTATAATTATAAAAAAAAGTAAATGTTAATACCTATCTTAATTTCAAAAAATATTTTTTAATTAAAAATGTTATCATCAATGCATGTATTATACACGTGTTCTTTTTTCGAAATAGATTTTTTATGGGAGTTGAGAAAACCGGTTTCAGAATACTTTTAATTTAAGTGAAACTTAAAAATCAAAATGAAAATGTTTAAAATTATAAGAAAAATATAAATGAAAGTTAATATGATGATATATAACAAGGACATAATTATTTATTTATATAAATTATAAAATAGTTTACTCATGGAACAATAAGTATCTATTTATATAAATCAATAAATAATTTTCTCACTCACCGAATACTATTCGAATTTACAGCACAGGCATTGTTCTCGAACTATTCATAAAAAGAACTGTCACGTTACGTGTCATTTTAGCAGAACTTAAGCTTTCTTGTCAACAATGAAAAAAGATAATGGACAATGGACATACTTTGGTCCTTTGAAAAGAAACGCCATTCTCCTTCCCTCTTGTTTCCGGTAAAGTAACCGACAGAACCACACAACGTTGAAAACATGGTAGCACAACATCCTATGGAAAGTCCCAACTGCCCTTCTCTCTTAATTTTATCAAACTCCAATGCTCAAGGAAAATACGGACTTTTTTACATTTATGACTTATCTCTTTCTCTTTTATTTTTATCATTAAGTTAATCTTATATCTATTAATATATTGATTTTTTATACAATACAGATTGAAAAATGAAAATGAAATGAGTGGAAATACATGAGGAAGGTAAATGATAATATTATTTATATTTGGAATAAATGGAACGGAATATAAATATTTGATTATATGTGCTGATCTTTTAACTTTATTATATTAGTTTTTATTTCTCATCTTAGTTTGTTGTGTTTGTTTTAATAACTTTGTATCCTAATAAATTCCATTTTAGTTGTGATTTTGGTATTTCTTGCACCAATTATTCACTTTAATTATAGCACCTCAATAAATTGTTTTTATCTAAAAGGTGGTACTTTTGGTGTAGGAAGTGTTAGAACTCTAAAAGGATTGAAAAAAAGACTTAAAAAGAATTAAAATTACACCAAAGAGACTCAAGCACAACCTTGTTTAAATAAGCATGCATGTGCTTAAGAGACCACGACTATGCATACCTCAAAGCAAGGTCATGCTACTAGACAGAAGGCTCATTATACCTATAAATAAAAGGTTATTTCAGAAGTATCTTTATATTTTGTTTACTTTTAAATTTTGTTATTCTCTAAGCATGTGTGAACCTTCATAAGAGATATCGATTGGGATAATGAAAGAAACACAATAGGGGTCAAATATTGTAAAGTTTCTTCTGTTTAATATTCTTATTGGTTTCTTTATTGGTTTTAAGCTTCCAAATGCATATGGCTAGTTAAACCCCGAAAAGCTAAGATTATGACATAGGACATATTTATAAACCCTAATTATTTTATTGCAATAAAATTTCCAATTACTCGTTCAATTATATTGTTGTGCTATCCTTCATTCTATTTGGGACCAGTCATTCAAAAACTAAATTGATTAACTATTTGTGACCACTGCTTTTAATTAATTGACCCATGCAATAATTGTATTATAGGAACTTGCATTATCAACTTTAGCCAAAATTTCTAATATAGTTAATGATTGTTAATTAACCTCTTTGTGTAACACCCCGATATAATGAGAGAGATTCATAGGTTGTGCAGGTGTGAGTACAATTGAGGATAATGTAAATTAATTAATTGATATTACTTATAACAACAAAATGTATCAACTTTTCGGTAATCTATCACAAAAGAACTTCACAATTAAGTGTGTTTGGCTTGAAATAATTATGAGATAAGTAACATTTTAGAAAGTTTTTCAAAAATCGTGTGAGTGAGGACAAAGCACGTTGAAAAGTCTCGTGTTTGTTTGTGGGGACAGTCATTGCTTTTGAAAGCAGCTAAAACAAATTGTTGAAATCTAAAAAAGGACTCCCTACAGAGAGTTTTGACCAGTGGAGGGCTCTAACCAACAAAGAAGTTGTGTGAAGTGTTGTAGTGTGTGAGTCATCAAGAAATCGACAATCAAAGACATTACACTATATGCTTAATCTTCTTACTAATTTAATCTCTAATGAACAATAAGAGAATAAAATTAGAAAGAAGAGAATTCTTAGAACATAAATCAATTTTGTTTATCACTTTAAAGAAGTGTGATTAATAACTAAACAAATAATTGAGGTTTAATTGAAATTGAGAATCAAGGAAAACATAAAAGATGTGTCTCAAATTAAGAAAATTAAGTAAACTAAGAAAAAAGTTTTCTAAATCATTTAAAATCAAACCTTAGTTTGGTTAGTTATATATAAAAGGCGAGTAACTAGGCATTGGATGACAAAATCTATAAAACCAATGTATATTTATGTAAGGTTTGACTTTTTTGAATGAATGATGTGCGCAACAATATATAATATTATGATAAGAAGTTAAATATATAAAAAATTAATTAAAATTACCCATGATATTAAAAAATAGTAAATGTCATTTAGTATTTTTTAAAATCATTTGAAATATTTAATAAAATATATATAATATTTTAGTTTAATGATAATGTATTAACAATATAAAATAATTTTATATTATCAATTAGAATATCAATTAGAAGTAATTGTTAGAATGACTTTTAATTATTATAAAAAATAATAAATTTATTATACATAATTAGTTTGTGATTGTAGATAGTATATAATTAGTTTAGATTGCTAGTACATGTAACTTATTTTCTCATAATATTTTTATATCATATATTTATAAATATACTCTAAAAATTATTTTATACTAAAAGAATAAAATCCTCTCATTTATTGTCAATATTGTTCTAAATATTTGTAATTATGTTTCACTTAACAAAAATAAAATAGTTCAAATAAAATGACATTATATTTCATTATTTAAATAAATTAACATTACATTTTATTTATTATCTTTGACTAGTATTTGATATTTTAGAACATGTTAAAAAATGACCCGAATAAACTATTGGAAAGTATGAAAAAGCAATCCAAAATCACGAAAATCCCTTGGCGTTGGTGGAGATTACCGTGTTTGAAGGAGGGCATTCCTGTCCGAAAAACAAAGTCCCTGTGATGAAGCTAAAAAGGAGCAATGGCGGAACGAAAGGAACTAAACTCATTAGAGGCCTCAAAAACCTCAAAAACCCTCTCTCTCTCTCTCTGTCTCATTCAGACACACTCACACACTGACTGAAGAAGGGTAGTAGCAGTAACTTCACAGCAGAAAAAAATGGCGACCCATCTCCCCGACTACTTCAAGTGTCCAATCTCCCTGGAAATAATGTCGGACCCTGTCATCCTCTCTTCGGGTCACACCTTCGACCGTTCCTCAATTCAACGTTGGCTCGATGCGGGTCACCGAACATGTCCAATTACCAAACTACCCCTTCCCGACCACCCCTCCCTCATCCCCAACCACGCGCTGCGAAGCTTAATCTCCAACTACACATTCCTCTCCCCTCTCCACCAAACAATTTCCCAACCCGAAACCCTAATTTCAACCCTCACTTCCAATTCTTCATCCTCCGATTCCAAAATTGAGGCCCTTAAGCACCTCACGCGCTTATCGATGCGCGATTCGGCGTTCCGCCGGAGGCTGGCGGAGTCCGGTGCCGTCCCCGCCGTTCTCGCCGCCGTGGACGACCCGAGCCTCCAGGAGAAGGCGCTCCCCCTGCTCCTCAACCTCACCCTCGACGACGACTCGAAAGTCGGCCTCGTCGCCGAGGGCGTGGTCGCGCGAGTGGTAGCGGTGCTCCTCCACGCGCCGTCCCCGGACTGCCGCGCCGTCGCGGCGACCATCGTCACGAGCCTCGCGGTCGTGGAGGTGAACAAGGCCACCATCGGCGCGTTCCCGGCGGCGATCGCGGCGCTCGTGGCGATCCTCCGCGACGGGGGCAAGGGGCGGGAGCGGAAGGAGGCTGCCACCGCGCTCTACGCGCTCTGCTCCTTTCCGGACAACCGGAGAAGAGCCGTGAGCTGCGGTGCGGTGCCGATTCTCCTCACAAACGTCGGAATTGGACTCGAACGGTGTGTTGAGGTGATCGGCGTTTTGGCGAAGTGCAAAGAAGGGAGGGAGCAAATGGAATGTTATGACGGTTGTGTTCAGATTCTGGTTAACGTTTTGAGGAACGGAAGCTCGAGGGGGATTCAATATGCGCTCTTTGCACTCACTTCGGTTTGTTCTTATAGCCAAAGAATGGTTATGGTGGCTCTGGAAGAAGGGGGTCTAGAAGCTTCTCTTGGGTTTGTGGAAGATGATAATGAGAAAGTGAGGAGGAATGCATGTAATTTCATTAAGGTTCTGCGTTTCAACCACAGTAGGGTGAGGTGATGATGATGGAAATGCGAAGTATGTTTGTGAACTAATCAGTTTTGATGGGAAGTAAAAAAAAGATTTGATTGTCTCTCCTATGTGGAGGTGAGTTTTTTTTTTTTTTTTTTGGTTTATTGGTTCTGCCTTGTTGGGTGGGTCCTCTGTACAAAATGAAAAGAAAGATCATTTTTTTTTGGTTTTGAATGTGATAGGGTTCTTTTGTATGTTGTATATTTGAATAATGATGATGGGATAGTTCTCTGGTGTTAGTTTAGCTGTTCTGAATGGGAAAGTTGATCGATCCTTTAAATTGGAGTGCTTCAAGTTAGAAAATTTCTCATGGTTTCCTTACAATTTTGTTGCGCTGGGTTAACACTTGCATCTTAAATTTAACTTCCAAGTTGTATTTTAGATATGTCTTTCTTTATGTGTAAGTAGTAGTTCTGTTGAAAAAGCACCATGCATTGAAATTTTAGAGACAATGTATGCATAAAAAAACTTCGTACCCCATTACCCAGAGGCTCTTCGCTATGCGAAGGTTCGAACCCATGACCAATAGGTCACCAAGACACAACTTTACCGTTGCACCAGGGCTGGCCCTCATAGACAATGTATGCATAGCCAAGATAAAAAGGCACTGTGCATTGAAATTTTACTGTCACTCATTAGATTTTGAATGAAAAAGAAAATGCTATGTTTCAAATGAGGCTTGAATTTAGGATATGATTTTGAAATGTTCTGTTTTTAGACTTGTATTTCTTCACTACTTTCTCTTCAAAAATAAAAATCAAACTCATAAAATTTCTTTCCTATATATATATATATATATATATATTTAACTTTTTGTTATCAAATTCAAACATAAAGTGCATTTCAAGAAGTTAAAAAAAAAAACCCTGACAGGCTAGAATTTGAAGTCAAATTGGTAAAGACTTATGAGGCATGGCTTTCATTGAGCCATAATTGCCATGGATAGTTGATTTTGACCGGAAGGCTCTGCCATTATTGTTTGCTGATGGGGGATCAGAATTCTTCTACTTGTGAGGCATGGCTTAACATGGAGGATATCGACTTGCGACTCAGTTTTCTTTTCAATTTTCAGTTTTCACCCATAAAATGTGTTCAGTAATCAGTCATTACCAAAATATGTATTGCAAGTAAAACTTGCGCTTTTGAATTGTGATTTGTGACACACATGTAAAGTTCGAGAATTCATTTTTGCATATATGACTATATCTGGACTCTGAATTGTTCTTGCATATAAGCATATATGAAATAAATTCGTAATCAATGAAATTTTAGAAATCCATCCCATGTAGTTAGTGCTCTATTCTTAATATTTATAATGACAAAGTTTTAATGTTTGTGTGATCAAGAACAAATGATGTGATGATGTTGGTACCAATTTGGGAAAAAAGGCATGTTTATTATATCATGATGTATACAAGTAAATGTTCAGTTTATCAGTGATTACCATCATTTGGATCTGGACATAGAAGTTGGAGGAAAACATTTTTAATCCTGAAGCACACTGGTTGTAAAAGTACTTCAAAGTTCAAACTTGTGATTTAAGTTTAGATGAGTACACTTGCATGGGTTTCAGTGGTTTGTACCCATGCCATGTCGTTATTTTTAGTTTTAATAACGAGTATACAGTCCATGTGTGGTAGAAAGACTTCTGTCTACTCTAATTAAGTGTAAATTCTCTAGAGTGTGATATTGTTAAAGTTCCTCAGAGATACTAACTGAAGATTGAGGATGTGCTCAGGATACGTTTTATGCAGATGTTATCTGCCTTGTGGTTTGAAAGAGTGGGATATTCTTAGTGATATTCCAATATGCTTCCTATCCTTCTCTTAAAAGTTTGGTTGTCAGATTTAATAGAAAATTGCATCATAAATTTTTCTTTGATTTCCCTACATAAAAAATACTACCTATGCATGCTTCTTTGACTTGTTTAAGGAGGATCCCAAATGGTTAAAACTTCACCAGATAAAACCTGGCAAGTTGCTACTTTGTTTGGTTTTGCAGTAGATAGCAAAGCATTTGCAGTAATTTGGTTTAACTTCCAAAGTTTTGCCAGAGGTCGTTAATAGAGGTTGTTTAATGTCCGTGTGGTTGACAATATTAATGCAGAATTTAGTGCAATGGTATGTTAAGATTACAGAGCATAAGATTCTCAGCTATTTTTTATTTCTTCTTTTGATTCACTTTATAAGAGTTTTACTGTAGTGTCATGTATTACATTATCAAACACTATTTAATATTTTGATGTAGATTCATCTACACAAGATTGGTTTGGTCAACACACTTTTTTCTTTAGAACGATTCTCTGCAGGAGAAGCCAACGAGGGTTTATGAAATTATTCTTATATTAAATTGAAAGAGTTGTCTCAGCCTCTTGATTTGGGTTTGTTTTATATTGGGAACATGAAAATATTTTAGTACAAAATTCTATAACTCATTTATTAAGAGAGTCGTCTCAGCCTCTCAGCAGGATTATGATTGCAATGATAATTATAAAAGCTCTCACGAATCTAGGTGATCCTAGCCGGATTTGTGAACCGTGTGCCTGGGATTTTCTTTCAATTTTTTTATATTATCGTGTCACTTCTCAGATACTTCCCCGATTAGAAAATTATTATTCAGGTCTTACTTGGAGAATGTACGTTTCCATACAGTTTAATTGAGATTTGGGAGGATTGCTTCTGTTAGGTTTAATGTTTTTAAAATCTGACTGATTTTTAATTGGCCTACATATTAGTTCAAGGTTTAATAGTTAAATTATAATTAAAGTAGTATTGATAAAAAAATATCCATTAAAAACTCAAAATAATATTAAATAAATATAATATCACAAGTTTAATTATCATTACACTAAAAATTAAAATTAAAATATCATTTTATAAGTTTTTAACATTTAAAATACGCATAAAAAGGATCCTTTAACAATATAATTCTGCACTGTTAAACCAAGAAGAGATTGAATCTGCGCAGATTTTGTCAAAAGGTTATTTTGATTCATTATTATTGTTAATTATCACGAGAGGAGTGTTATTAACATAATTTTTAGTACACTTATTCTAACAGACATTTTTATCGGTGGTTAATTTTTTTTAACTATAAAATTAAGAAAGAGACTCAATAAATGAAAAGAGAGACCCATAAATTTTGTAATTTTCTGTAAATTTTTATTAATAATAAAATTTAAAAGAATATTAATAACATTTGTTGTCATGAAATGTTCATTATTTCTTCTACTAGTATAGTATGCGGCAACTGGTATTAATAATGATGTAATGTTAATTTGTTTATAAATAACTTTTTTTTGGTGAATTTAATTTGTTTATAAATAACTGGTATATCTTTACTTCAACAATCCTTTTGCTTACGTAAAACTGTTTTGGCATGGTTTAAAGTATTAATTGACGTCTATATTGTTGTCATAGAAATTGAAAGCTCTAGGTATTAAACCCTATTTGTAAGAAAGATTTACTTGTGAGAATATTTAGAGCTATCTAATCTACCAGACCATCATTAGTTGTAACTCATTATTGTAGAAAAATTTCATGTTAAGCTTTTTTTAAAACTTAAGATAGTAGAGTTGAGAACTACTATTGCATTAATAAAATTGACATGTCATAAATATGCATATTATATTGCGTATGGCTAAGAATACATTCATTTTCATATCACTTGAGTTATTGTCATCAACTTCCTAGGATTGCGGGCTAAAATCACCAATCGTTCGTTAAGAATAGTTTCCGATAAGTCATTCAGATAGAACCACAATAGGTCCGTGAGCAAGGAATTGGGATGCATCGACCACAATAATATTACGCAAATGTTTGGTGGAACCGCAAATATAGTTGAATCAGGTTGATTTTTTTCTCTCAATGTACAATGATTGCAATGAGATCAAACTTAAGACTTTATACATCTACGGATCTACGTACCCCAAGTCCCATCCCATTACTGCTAGGCCATTCTTAGTTGGTCAGTTGAATCAGGTTGAATTGATATTAGGTTTTAAAATTTATATTCATACCAGTTAATAAAATTTCATAAGATAGCAATTTCGTCAATTCAACCATTAACTAATTTGATATTATTCATGCTAAATTTCACATAAATTAAATATTTTATTGGTATGTTATCTAATAATAAACATTTGCTTATATTTTTGTACTTTTAGATTCCTTTAGGCTAAACTTTACGACTGAGCGTCCAAACCCATGATTAATTCCTTTGGACCAAGCTTTATAGCCAAGCTTGTGGTTGATTCCTTTGAACTGACTTCTTTAGGTTGATCTAGGACCAAGTAGGACTCATATATATGATATGTATACTATAGCAGTCAAGAACCAAGGTATAAAATCACGATCCGTCGAAGGAATGCTCCTTCATGATACAAGAAATGAATCTTGTGATATGAGGAACCAACTCCCAGTATCGCTCACTTGCAAAAACTTGCATATGCTGAGTACCATTGTTTATCATGGAAAAAAACATTTGCATCACTCAGTTGCAAAAATTGTATATTTTAAGTAAAGGTATCAAGTATAAGCAAACAATATTGCTCTCTTAAAAGAACTCTTGAAGAATATTTTTGAACATGCCGAACAAGAATGGCAACCTCCTTATAATATTTGTATTCAAGTGAAGGATTTAAATCCCATCTTTGCCGACCACATTGAAATATTCTTCGGGGTCTTCAGGCTAATCTTCATCTTAGTGATAATCCCATATTTTAGCCTCACTCGTCTGTGGCTTGAGGTTGGAGGGTTGTTAAGGATAGCTCAATAATAAGTTTGTTGTGCAATCAAGAGAGATAAACCACAAAGATTTGTACAATTATCACCAATCATATAAATGAACTTAATATCACATTTTAATTTTAAATTTTAAAACTTATAAGATGCTTAATAATATTATTCTTACACACACTTGTACTCAAATAAAATTTTACTCATATTTGCCTCATTTCAGTAATAATATCTCCAATTGGTAGGGATTTACAAACTTTGAGCAACAAGCTACACTATTTTCGCATTGAGTGTTTTTGCTTATTGTATTGGGTAAGTTTTAATTTACGTGTAAGGGGTGGCTGGTTCTTTGTTAAATTCCTTAAAGAATAGAACCTATATCTCTCCAAGAATGAACTAGTTTTGGATAAGAAAACTAACTATATGTAAGCGACGAGAATGCAATGTCATGAACTATGGAAACATGATGAAGGAGCTAGAGAGCTTCAATAGTTCTATTCCCTCAAAGGCCAATGATGAAAACCCATCAAAAGACATTCAGGGGCGATGATTGCAGAGTAGAACCGTAGAACGTTCAATGGTCCATCCACCTCTAGAAATTAGAGTAATTAAAGGGGGAAAAAAGAAACACAAAAGATGTGAAAGGAACATATGAGAAGACTTATTCTTTCCCCTCGGAGCAAGCAATACTCTATTAGATATGATGAGAAGGAAGACGTGTCGTTAATTAACTTTATAGATTTTTAGCATTTGTGGGGCCATGTCCTTTGGAGTGAGAGATGGATAGAGGATGGCAAATTTGATTTGCTTCATTAATTACTCTTTCAATATCAAATTTTGCATTGATCATAATGCTCCGAATGACATGAAATGAATAAGACTACAAATTAAGTTTGATGTTTTCTTAAAGAAGTTAATTAAAATGCATTTTAGAGATTAATTTTTATATACTACTAGAGAAGAATCTAGTGTTTTGTACAATGAATGAAAAAATTGAAAAGTGAGAAAATGAAAGAAGTAAAAGAGAGTAGGTGATTTTGAGAGAAAAATGAAAAAAAAAGTGAGTTCAATGCATCAATAAGTGTAAATAAATTTTACATAATTATATATAATAGATATTTCTAAATAGATTAGTGTAAATAAAATTTACACGGTAAATTTACAAAAAAATAAAATTATTAGTGTATGTGATATTTAAAGTTAGTTAATTTAAAAGTCAATAATTAATCATATATAATAATTTGTGTTCAATGTTAGTATAAAAATATTTTAACAATTAATATATAAATAATTTACTCAAGTTTTTATATTAATCTAATTATGAATGGTTATGTATGATAAAATTAACAACTTTTATAATAATAATAACTTTAAAAATTATATTTAAGTGTTTTTTAATTAGTTGGTAAGGTAACATCTTCATACTAATATGGTGTCAAGAATATATTTTTAGTGAATGATTTATAATAAAATAATTGTGTATTTTTTTAAACAATTATTTAATTTTTTGATATATCTCCATAGTTTAATAGTCACAGTCACTAATCGAATTTATAGATGAAAACAATAAAAAATTGAACGTGAAAGGCTCTTTATCTTTTTTTTTCTTTCTATTTTTCTACACCATTATCAACATTTGAATCAGATCAGAGTAGCAAAATCCATTTCCTGATGCAACGTCAAGCATTTGAGTTCACATTATTCAGCAATTACCATTTCTGTATGTATGTAACTATGACCTTTTTTTGACCAAGAAGCAGTCCAAGCCTCCAAGGTGTCACTAAAGTATTCACGCGGTCCACTATTATATACATGATTACACCAACAACAAAAAATTAAAGTACGGCTTAAGTTTAATTAGCAGTGTGCACACATTGACAGACGTATGCAACAAAAGAAAAGGAAAGTATCTATCATATTATCCCTGCCAAAAAGCAAAAGAGTGTATTAAACGTTGGAACCGTCCAAATTATATAGGCCTACTATGGATAATGTTGGGAAGAAGTAAAATAATACGATACGATATATAAGTAAAAGAGTCATCAATTCAAAATGCCAATGTACTTTGAGATAAATATATAGTTCACTGAAAAATCATTTTTTCACTCTTTAATTTTTATTTTTAACTCAGAAATATCCCTTGATTAGAAAATAAGGATCAAGATATTAAGATTCATTTAAAAATAATGATTTCTCTTAACAATTATTTTTTTTATACATATGGGTCAAGTTTAAACTAGCTCAAGAATCAACCTTTGTGTACAACTTTCAAATCAAGAATAATTTTAAGATGAAATCTTAAATTTTTCATAAGTTTTATCACAAATATAGTGTGCCTTCAAAATTTTAGACCAGTTAGATGAGTAGAACTAAATTTGGATCCTTAAAACTAAAACTTCAGCCTCCAAGCTTCTTAGTGACTTGTGTACATGAATTCTAAATTGGATCACATACTGAGATACAACAAAATACTATAGTTTAGAGTAGCCCTATGAAGTAGTATCTATACTAAATTTGAGGTCTCTAAGGATCACTATAGCTCAATGTAGACTCCTAGAGGTTCCAAAATCAAGTTATTTAAGCTGCTAAATTGTTTAAGACATGGATTAAAAACCCAAACTCCACTCACCTTTAACTTCAAAGGGTTATGAACTCAAACCCCTTCTTGCCATTCAACCACTTCACCTTCCCACTAATCCTCACACTCTTCTTGGATTCTTTAAAAATAATATTAGAATACATTATTGTAAGTAGATTCTAATTAAATTCTTTAAAAACTTAAGACTCAATCCCTAACTCACAAAGTTGGATGCAAATTAATCATATCTAATTTGTGGTTGTCTTACAAGAGTTGAATGCAAATAAGTTGTCAATTCTTAACTAAAAGAATTTCGTTTATTTTTAATTTACACAAAATCTATACAAATCATGTAAGTTGCTATTTGTCAAAAAGATAGACAAATAATATATAGGTGATTATCTAGTTTTTGTATCAATGTATGTGCTGTTTTTTCGTATAATTTCTTACACAATTTTATTTAGGAAAAAAAAAGACATACACCATACAAAAAGATGCAAAGTTCAGATTCTCAAGATAAGGCCATTCATAGTTCCATCTAATTCTTTCTTAGCAAAGTTCAATTTCTAAGAAAAGATGCAATAACACATAATTATTAATATGTCTATGCTGTGACGGTGTAAAACAGTTTTTGACAGAGAAAAAAGATTATATATTGATAGTACAAAAAGTTTTATATAATCATTCAATCATAATTAATTATATATAATAAGTTTATTGATTTTTTAAAATAATTAACTTAAAGTAATCTTAACGATAATTTGTGACCGAATAACAATGTAAAATAATTTTACAATTAAAACAGTTTTTGACAGAGAAAAAAGATTATACATTGATAGTACAAAAAGTTTTATATAGTCATTCAATCATAATTAATTATATATGATAAATTTATTGATTTTTTAAAATAATTAATTTAAAGTAATCTAAATGGTAATTTGTGACCAAATAACAATCAAAAATAATTTTACAATGTTATTACATAATCATTAAATCCATTTTAAAAATCATACAACTTGTTACTTTAAACAAAATTCTAAACTTTTGGATGTTATATTTCTTTCTCACTTAATTTTTTTTATCAAAACCTGATATAATAAACAAATAAGGGGCATGTTGTTACAACTTTTTTTCGTAAAATAATCATTTCTAAAAATAATTACTTTTTTTTTTAAATTTTCATGTGTTTGTTTTAGTTTTTTTATTTAAAAAAAATATATAATAGAAATTCTTCCAAGGTCACTTTTCTCGTTTGATGTTTGATGAACAATCTCATTGGCGAGATTTTCTGGCACCTAAGGATTAATTGAGTGGCTATGCAACTGGGTGAAACTGTTTGCAGTTAGAGCCTAGCTCAAGATATATGTAAAAAAAATAATCATTTTTAAAATACTACATGTAAATAAATCGTTAAAAGAAGGCAATAGGATATGATATAATAATTTTGAATGAAATTAAAAAAACAAATTTATGTAAAATCATTAAATACTCATTAATTAGGCACATAAATGAAATACAATTTTTATTTATTGTTAATTGGAATCACTCATTTCAAGAAAATAAATAAACGAAGGGCATGCACTAATTTACAGCTTGTGATAGAGGGGCATGCACTATATAAGCACAGGTACCCTGTCAACATTCTCATCCACCCACACCTTGTTTCTTTTTCTTCTATAGAGACACACGGAGAGAGTCTCAGAGCAATAAACACCCTTCAATGGCTACCACTAAAGTTTACATTGTGTAAGTCATTCTTCCTCTTTTTCCTCTATCAGATGCTCTGATATGCATGTTTCAAAAAAGACACTTCAATTTCATTGGCCAATTTTTCTTTTTTCCTTTTTTCTTCCCTCACGTTTCACTTCTGTGGCTTTGCTTTATTTTCCCACACACAAACATATTTATATTATGTGTAATGAATGATACGAGGATTGTTATTGTTGTTTTCCCCACCTTTGTTGTTCGGTTTGTTGTGTTATTCGCTGGTTGTTGGGTTTCTAGTCTTCTGTTTATGATTTTCGGTGACTATGGCTATTTGCTTCCTTTCCCAGTTTGTCGATTGGGTATTGGTTTGAGTAGGTGCTGAAAATAGAAAATTGGGAATTGGGTCTTTGTGTTTTAGTGTGCATTATGTGTCTTTCTTATTATTGCACGATTCTCCATTCAAGATAGTCAACTCTGCGTGTTAGTGCCACTTATTAGTCATTTTCCATTTTAGTATTTGACGCTATCCATTTTATCTTTGTTGATAAAGAAAAGTTCTCAGAATTTCATGCTGTTCTTTTATTACTCCCTTGAACAATTTAGGAGATTGTGCTGTTGTTTGTCATCAATTAACTTTTTTGTAATGAATAACTTATTTCTGTTGCGCCTATTTTGAATCCAATCAAGCCAAATTAGAGAATCACATCAAATGAATTACTTTTTTTTATCGGCAAATATTAATTTTATAGTTTGTTAATTTTTGTTAGCATGAGGAATTGAACTTAACCCTCAATTTTTTGTTTGAGCATGGGCATAAATTTATGTTGCCCCCCAAAGGAGAATTGGAGAAATATTAACACAGATCTTGCTTTCTTATTCTCTGTTGATTGGTCATTTCTTCAATCTTTTTCTCCCTTTTAGAAGGGTTTGAGGGTATACAACTGAAAGGGAAGAGAGTTTTGATGTGGAGGATTTTTTTATTTTTTCTTTCTATTTTTTGGGAAGGGAAAACCTTGAGGGTGAGGGGACAGTGGTTCAAAGGGGAAATTAGCAATAGCAACAGAGAAAGCTATGATGTGATCCCCCCCACAGACCAAACTTTTCATAAGAAGGTTGTAAAGGCAAATAATATCTATCCATGGAAACGAGAGTGCAAGTCCCACGCACTTTGTTAGAGTGTGGTCCTGAGATTCATCATTATTGATGACTCATCCTTGGCTTGCAAATTCCGATATACTTTAGTATTTGAAAAATGTTTCTTTGGCCTCAACCATTTCCATTATTTCTTATGCCAATACAAAGGAGGCAGGCTTTGTTTGAATGGTTTCTCACTGTGTCGAACGAGCTGTCAATGTCATCATGTCTTGTCTGGTGGTGGTACTAAAATGCTTATACTTGTCCTTGGTGATATCATAGTGCCACCATAAACATAATCCTCTGTTGATGCATTAGTGGTAGGTACAAATAATCCTTCACAAATTAGTGAATCACGCCTTGTTCTGTGTTATGACGACCTTGATTGAGCTTTGGTGTTATTATTTACCCAAAATTTAACTTTTACTGATGAGTTCTTTTGTCTGTTCTTTTTGTAAAAGAAGAGTGTCTCAACCCTTTTCTGGTTTGGGCTCATTATTATTTTTAGTACCTTATGGCCTATGATAACTTCCTTCTGATTAAAATTTACATTGCTTTTTTATTGTTTAGTTACTATTCTACGTACGGACATGTTGAGAAGTTAGCTGAAGAGATTAAAAAGGGAGCTGGTTCCGTTGAAGGTGTGGAAGCAAAGCTATGGCAGGTTTGTAATGACAAGTCTTTTGAGTTATAAACCTCTCTCTTGGACACTAGTGCTCAGTTATTTCACAATTTGAGATTACTTAACGTCTATCTTCTTGTTGTCTATCTGTCCAAGATTGGCTTCTTTCTAGTAATCAAAGTGTTCAAATAACCATTGTATAACTTTTAGAATTTAGATGCTTTAACCTAGTTGAGAAATGCTATAGTAACGTATTTTCTAACACACTATTATTAGGTGAAATTCATAAGGGACCCATGCGTGTCACTTCCCCATTTATTGAGTCCCATTATTATTTAATGAGACTAAGATAAATTTCACTCATGAAGGATGAGTAGGTTAAAAGAATGAGTTACAAAATCACTTTTCTAGCCAAGTTATATATGCTCCACAATCCATTAGAACTTGGAACAATCTGGGAATTTTCAATATGTATTATTTATGATGTGCTTATTCATACAGGTACCTGAAACACTTTCTGAAGAGGTCCTTGGGAAGATGGGTGCACCTCCAAAGAGTGATGTACCGATTATTACACCCAACGAGCTACCTGAGGCTGATGGCTTATTGCTTGGTTTCCCCACAAGATTTGGACTGATGGCTGCTCAATTCAAAGCTTTCATGGATGCAACTGGAGGCCTGTGGCGCACACAGGCACTAGCTGGAAAGCCTGCAGGAATCTTTTACAGCACTGGTTCTCAAGGAGGTGGACAAGAGACTACTCCGTGAGTTACCGAATCTCGCTCAGTTTTTGCTTGAACAATTCTTTTTTTGTGCTTATTCCGGTGATCATTAGTTGTTTTCTGATTTTTAAAATTCTGCAGGTTGACATCTATTACTCAGCTTGTTCACCATGGGATGATTTTTGTGCCCATTGGTTACACATTTGGTGCTGGGATGTTTGAGATGGAGAATGTGAAGGGTGGATCCCCTTATGGTGCAGGTACCTATGCCGGGGATGGTTCCAGACAACCAACTGAGTTAGAATTGGCTCAAGCTTTTCATCAAGGGAAGTACTTTGCTGGCATTGCTAAGAAGCTTAAGGGATCATCTCAGTGAGATCTCTATACATCTACCATTTCATGTTTCTATATACTTAAGCAAGCAAAAGAGTTATGTGCGTCATATGTCCAGTTTCCAGTTCATAATTTCCAACAGAATAAGATGTTAATTAGAGAGAGAGAATGAGAGAGAGAGAGAAAGTAATCAACACTTGGGTTCAATACTATTGTGTTGTCATTTGTCATAATGATGTATCCTCAAAATACAATGTTATTGTCAATAACAAGAATTTGTCAATTGTTACTATTTTCATTGAGATCAAAGTGTTTGTTATAATATTGGTAGGGCGGTGCTAATCAATGACGATGAAAGTATATTTTGTTTTTACGATATGATAAACTGAGATAAGCCATGAGTCCACGACCTTGATTATCTAACTAACTTGACAATGATATCTTCGTTCTTTTCTATTGAAATAAGGCTTTCTCATTTTAACTAAAATTTACACGTATGTTTTAAAGCACTAGCCTAGCTTAGTAGCTTTATTTCAACAACAATGTTGCCGAAACATTGTGCACACATAATCTCATTTAGTCCTGGCTTAATAGCCTTATTCTTAATCTTACCAGGAATATTGAATTATGATCGAAGAAGGACATATATTAAGAAATGGAAGAATTTAAGAATAAGGCTACTAAGCTAGGCTACTAAGATTTAATCATGGTAATATTGCCATCTTTCCGTTTTAGTCCCTAAAAAAAATACTTTTTAGTCATTACTTAATTTGTTTGTCTTATTTTAATCATTTTAAAAATTTCTAATCCCTTTTTCATCTATTTTTATTTTATCAATAGTATCGACCATACATTTATTTTAAGCAATTTAATTCGGATTTAATTTTATATTTAAATCGAATTAAATTGAATCGTATCTTTATTTTATTTTTTGTATGAATGACTTTTTGTCTAAAAATCAAATTAAATCGTACAGCAAATAATCCTATTAGAGAATAATAAGAAAGTTGGAAGTAAAATAGCATGACTCAAACATCAATCCTTACCCAACTCATGTGGAGTCGCTTCAAACACCTTGAACATGTAATTCACCTAAACTAAAAGCCCACTTGGCCAATAAATCGGGAATAATAATACTATATTTTTATTAAAATCACTCATTGATTGATTATGGTTGGGTGTGGGAATTCCAAAAATTTAAAACATGCCTAATCGTTATTAGGGATTAATGGCAAAAGAGAAATTAGAACCACATTATCTAAACATCCACCTAACTTGCTCAAACTCTCCTAAAATACCTTGAACTCACCTAGTCCACAATCCACTTAAACTGAAAAGTCAATTTGGTAAAAAAAAGTGAGCTTAAAATAAGTGTATCCGGTCTTACGTTCGAACCATGTTGTTTCGCTCTCACTTTTGTCATTTTTCTCTAATAATGGTTTGAATGATATTGTGGGCGACTAAAATGCTAAAGTAAGAAAAAAAATGGGACTAAAATTAAATTTTTTTAGGGAATAAAATTGAAAAATGACAATTTCTAAAGGACTAAAATTGAATGATAGCAATTTTGTAAGACTAAATCTGAATTTTAAAGTTTGTAAGGATTAAAAATGATAAAGGAAACACGATGCAACATGAAAAAATAGATATTTAGATATAACTTGTACATCATAATCACATAAATCTAATCTCACATTTCTTGGATCACCTTCAAATTCTACATAAACTTCAACAAAGTGTTCTCATGCTTTCCCATCATTAGATGGATTGCATAATAGTAATACATTCAAACTTTTTTCTATTCTCATGATGTTATCTCATTTGAGTCATAAATTCCATAAAATACTAAGCCATAACATGAAATTATTCACACAATGTCAATCTTCTTAGCCTTCAACACTAACTAATTAGACCCAAACTTAATTGTTTGGTGATGGTTTTTAAATAAGCATACTTTTTTTTTGACATACTTTAACAAAGAAATTGTGCAAAAAAAATCTACACACTTCATAGGAACATGATATTTAGATTAAGTTGCCCCACACTTAACAAATATTGATGGGCTGTTTATATATATATATATATATATATATATATATATATATATATATATATATATATATAGGGTTTGCTAACATAGTCTCATGTTAAAGTATTTTCACAACCTATACAAATTATTTAGACAAAAAATTTAATTATGATAATAAATTTATTTAGAAACAATATGATAATTTAATGTTTATATTTTTAAAACTCATTAATTTCTCCCCCTCACTCATTCTCTCTTCTCTCCCTTGTCTCACATAATTTAATGTTTATTAAAATTTAAAAATATTTAGGGAAAGGAGAGGGAATAAGTGAGACAGAAATAAATGAGTTTTGAAAATATAAATATTAAATTATCATGTTATCCTTAAATAAATTTATTATCACAAAAGAAATAATTAAATCTTTTGCCTAAATAATTTGGCATAGGCTACTAAAATACTCTAACATGAGAGTATGTTAAAAAATTTCATATATATATATATATATATATATATATAATTATTTCAATATAAATTTGAGATTATTACTTAATTCACTTTTGCTCATTGAATGGATCGTTTCCCATGTTAGGGAGGAAGACCACTTGGTCCTTACAAATTGTTGATAATTACTAGATCTCATTCAATCAACTTGACTCGAACTTTTTCAGTTTTCTTGTTAAAGTGGCTCATTCAATTCGCCTTTCCCTGTTGCTAATGGAAGTTAGGATATCAAATCAAGTTGTTATGCAAAACTGCCAAGAGAATCCGACTCATAAGATATTTTCACATGAAAATTAGACAATACACTTCCAAGTTCCAAGCCAAATAAGACGTCCGTGCACAATAGATGGCATGTAAGCTGTCATTAGATTACACAAAAACTGTGTCAATACCTGTTGGCCTTTGTTCTTGTCTATCCATATCTTATTATTACCAACTAAAAGTTAATTGATCACGCGGAAACTTTATTTTTCAATCGATTATGGTTGGAATTTTTATCAAGAAACCTGACATGCATTAGAGTGGTTGAACTTTCAAAGAGATGCCATTTAACCCACTAGTTCAGCCTAATAAGTTTAAACATCATTGTCTTTATTTTACATACAATTTTTTTTCAGTAAAAGAAGTGTATTTTAGGATGAGAGAGTGGCGCCTTTATACCAAGTCAAACCACACTATAAGGAGTACCATTTACTACTAATAACAACAACACTTACAAATGAGCTCTTAATTAAAATTAGAAGAATTGAAATCCAAAACCTTTTTTAGTTGAGGTTGTTGGACTCACTACTAAGTAGATGTTGGTTGCATAGAAATACGTCAGTTATATAATTTTTTTAATATTCTTTTTTATAATTTGATAAAGTTTACGTGGGTCTCATCCTATAATAATTTTCACATTCATCGTTTATATTGAAAAATAAAGTTGTTTAAGTTAGTAAATATTGTATTACTAACAATTTAATTAACCTATCAATAATTTTAAATTAAAAAAATTAACAGTGAAAATTTAACGACTTGGGCATCAGTAATTTGATGTTCCATTCTTTAAAACTTGTTTTAGATTTTGAGGTTAGAGTCGGTAAATCAAATCACGAACTGCTATTATCGTAAGTGGGCCATCTCTGTCAGTAGCGGTTAAGTCATTAGTAGTAATTGATGGCACTAATTCATAATTATAACTTAAATAGAGAGCATCTCTTTAGTTATGACAATGAGTCTGTTTTTCAAGGGGGAAACCGTAGCACACATAATATACCTTGCACTTGAGACAATATTTGTCTTTTGCATGGATGTTCTGAGATTGTTGACCAGATATACACCGAAAAATATTAATGACATGATATGCAAAAGACTTTATTAGAAAAAATACAACTCATTCAGTGATCTTTATATTTAGAAGGTTAGTCTTACAATTTACGATCATGAGGATATCTTACTTTTAGAAAAAAATAAAAATAAATCAATGTCATTAGTTTAAAGATTGATGATTAAACAACTATGTGGTTTACACGTGTAGATGGTTCTCAAGTTTAAATAAACTTGGCTGCTGCAGCACCCATGATCTGTTGATTAATTCTTGGGCTCTCCATGCGTGACAAAATCCAATAGATATAAGGCATTTATATTCTGCATTCTACTATTGCATCGGACACCTCTCATTGTCTTCCCGAAAACTCATTCTGTAATGTAAATTTACATTTTGGAATGGGGCTTTCCAGAATGTAACGAGAGGTGCAGGATGTAATTATAGGAGTGCAAGATACAATAGCCTAGATATAAAGCCTTGTTATTGTAAAGCATTTTGTGGGCTTGCAGTTGCTGAAGTTTTACAAAGCAGTATTTGTTAAGCGGTTACTTCCTGCACCCTAAAAATGACTTCCTGCACCTCTCTGGAAGCAAATTTTTGGTGCATGAAACAACAACCTATTTGTTAATACTTAATAGGTAACTATGTTCTTCTATAACAAAGAATAATATGTTTGATTTATCATTTGAATGAATGGACACATATTTCAAGACACCGTTTTGTAAGAAGTAATATTTTTTACTTTTGCCCGAACATCTATTTAGGAGGTGCAGTATGGTAAACCAAACATACTCTAAATGGACAACCATTTGGGCTCTTTTCGCCAACCTTGAAGGAACAAAACATCAGGCAGTTTGGTGGGTATTTCTTGAGAATATTGTTAGGAAACTGTGCTTGGGTCACCCAGCAATTTTTGAAAATACTGAAAATGCTCTTATGAGTATTTTTGATTATAAATAACAGATTAATTTTTTCATTTTTGTAGTACCTTTTTTTCTCTTGTAAAATCACACCCCCTTAGTGTAACTTGTTTTCGTTAGCATTTTTTTGTGAGTGTTTATTTTCGTCGGTGGTGTATGTGTGTTGTTTACGGATATATAGTGAAGTTCAACGATTTTTTGTCGCCAGAGAAAAAGAGGTGTGTATTAAAAAAATTCAAAACATACGGATTACCAATCCGTATGTTTTGAAATTTTTTTAAATTATAACTTTTTTAGAATTTTTTTATACATTTAATTTATTTATAAATATTGATAATTAAACAAATTTGATATTTAAATGAATGTTATATTTAGATGTTTACTATAGTAATTAATAGTTAAGTAAATTTATATTTAATTGAACGATGTATTCATATGTTTATTAGAATGATTGAAAATTAAATAAATATAATATTTAATTGAATGATATATTTAGATATTTATTACAACAATTGATAATTATATAAATTTGATATTTTTTTTACATATGTAAATTTTTATTAAACCTATGATTTTTATTTATAATTTATATATTTAAACAAATTAATTATCATAAAATTTATTATGTAAATTTACATGTGCATTAAATATACATTAAAAATTTTAGTGTTATATATAACGACATTAATCATTTTATAACATAATTGATCTATTGGTTTAGTTGATTAGAATGTTGTATTAATAATGCGAAAATTACAAGTTTATTTTTTGTTTGGACCATTAAATTAATTCATAAATTATATTTTAAAAAAAAAATTAGAAAACCAGCAAAAGTACTGAATGTTCCTAGCTGTTCACATATTGTTATGACAACCCCCTCCCCCGGCCCCAAAGAAAGTGTTACCTCTTCTTATATCTTTTCTAAAGGAAAATGAACTCTTTTTGGTTATAAAACGTACGAGAATGAATTTGCTTAAGGTCGATTTGAATGAAATTGATAGGATCAAAAGGAGTTAACAGAATCGCTATTTTATAGATATACATATCTTTTTAAGTGCCCCTCTTGTGAAAGGCTCCAATTCATGTCGTTTTTTTAGTAGAAATTTAAAATTTTCAATTGCATTAATTAACCAAGGTTAGGACAGTGTTTACTCACCCAATTGCTTGTTTAATCAAAGTTAAATGCTTTGTGTATAAACTTTGAACACATGCTGAACATCAGGGTAAGTCAAACCGAAGAAATCTGAAGAGTTTAGACAGGCTTAAACTTTCTTTAGTGATATCAACCCCAATCCTATATGTAGCTTTTCTTTTCTTAAATAACCTCCTTTAAAGATAATCTTATTCATGACTCAGTTAGTTATTAAATCTTGTCACCCCTTTTAATAAAAAATTGAATTTTGATTCGTCACGTTACAAGAAACTTGCATTTTCCGTTAGACATAATTTTGTTGCTATCCAATATGATACTTTAGAGTTTAGACAAGCTAGCTCAACATTAGTGCTCTCTTTCGTTTCAGCGACAAGTTTGGCAAGGAAACACATCAATATACCGCGTTTATTCTTCCTATTATTTTAACTTTGGGAATAACCAATGTCAACTAGCATTATTATGCTTAAGTCGGTATCTGTACGTCTTTCACCCTTAAAATAGTAAAATCCTTTTTGTCTCCTTTACAAATGTAAACATCTCATCAAATATAGCAACTTGACAGCACTGAAAGGTATATATGTTACGGACCAAAAAAATAAGAAAATAAAAAGTACATATGTATGGATGGAAGAGAACGAAAGAAAAGGGACACTTCATAGTTCCTTATTTCCTTTAATTCTTTGAGAGGTTTTAAACCTCAAAACTTAAAAAGAATATTACTTAGTACATGTTTAAGTAACCGTTGTAAACGGACATTAGAATCAAGCATAGGTTTGCAAAAGCATCTTGATTCTTCCTTTTGCATTCCATACTTCCATCTGTGTTGAGTCATTGGATGTGATCTTGGGGGAATTTGTGCACAACAATTTAGACTGCAATGCAAACATGCTTTTAGCCCTCATTATTTGTCATTTCATCTTTTTTTTTAATAACAAATTCTTGCCTTCTATGTCATTTCCTTTCTAATTCAAATATTAATATTACCAAAATGGAGGGTTCTCACCCCTATCACCAAGCATCTAATGTTGCTACATCAGCGTTCTTCCGAAGCCCAGAAGAGGTAATTTGGTGCGTAAAGGGCTTGGAAGATCAGATTCAAAGTACCAACAAAGAAGGAATAACCTTCTTTTTCTTTGGTGAAAAGAAAGAACCCTTTTCAGGTGGGAAGAAAAACTTGTACTAGAAGATAGATATAGATTGTCATTGATTAGCCAAAACAAGAAAAAGAGAAAGTTTTGTATCAAAGAAAGATGAGTGAGGACTCATAATACTCATACTTTAATAATACCACAATGATGCTTCGAGCCTTTTCGTTTCACTGCTTAATGAAATTCCTTTTATGTATATATCTTCTCTTATATTTAGTAATCAACCATAAGTTTATGAAGAAACTAAGATTATACGCCAGATCGAGATCGAGTATGGTAATTAAGATGATCAATTTAAAAGGACATAATTAAACAGAAGTGAAAAGATGGGTGCCAATTAGTGCATACCTATC
Organism: Glycine max; assembly: GCF_000004515.6. Classification (NCBI taxonomy): domain Eukaryota; kingdom Viridiplantae; phylum Streptophyta; class Magnoliopsida; order Fabales; family Fabaceae; genus Glycine; species Glycine max. The sequence goes on from NC_038244.2 coordinate 4,726,633, forward strand.
AATTAGATGTTACGTACGTATATGAAGGCTAGGACCGTTTTATTTTTTTGTGTGTGTGTGCGTGGATAATAGTATATATTGGGTGGGTTAAATAGTGGAAAGATCACGTGTAGCATGCAACACTTTGATTAGGTTTGTTTTTTTGCTGTTATGGGTAAGAGGATAGTTTAGCTTTTCCACAAATCTAATCTGGCTTAGTTCTGTAAAGGGTTGGTTACCCTTGTACCGGTACACATAACAGGGTACCCTTAATTATCTTTTTTTTTTTTTTGTGCGTATATCATGCCGTGTACCCTTAATTATCATCTTATCTAATGAGTTTGCTTTTGTTGATAAAAAAAATTACTTAAGTGGTACTTTTTCGAGTTTAATTAGTTTCTTTTTCGAGTTTAATTAGTTTCATCTTCTAGCCTATTTCTGTTTAGTTAATTGATCATGAGCCCACAAATTAGTCCATTGCAATTCTTTTAATTAAGAGATATATATCAAATATTTTTGTATGAGTGACAAAAAAAATTCTAAGTTAATGCATCTCTCTTATGTATACTAATTAAATTAAAACAATCATATTTGATACATATGTTCGGTGGTGTCACTATTATATAACAAGTCATACATGATTGAATAATACTCGTAGAAAAAGTGTTCACATGATTGAGTTTAATTATTATAATTTTTATAGTACGTAGTTGATTTTATGTTGATTTTAAATAAATTAGATTTTATTTTTGTCTTTTAGAAGAACCTAAAAAAATATCATAGACACTTTAAAGCAAAAGAAAAACATAAAGACATATCTGCTCGTATATATTAAATTTAAGTCTTAGATTTTATTCTTATGGTTCTCGTATTATGCCACATGTCTTGATATCTCTTATTAAATGAAATCAAAATAGTATTTTTTTATCAATTAATAATTCAATTAATTAATGATATTCTCATTGTTCTTAATTTTTCAATGAATATTTAAATTTCTTCAATTAATATATTAAATGTAACAAGATATTTGAAAATCATAATTAAATCACTTTTTGAGATGTTTTGTAGAACTCTGAGATTGTTATAATTAAAAATCGTGAATATATATAATTTTTTATTTGCATTAAAATAATTTATCTTCAGTAAAAAAATAAATTTTCACCAATTAGTTTAAATTTTACCCTTTGTTCTTACAAAGAATCAAACAAACTTTGGTATTACTAAACAAAATCTAAAAGTTACAGGTAAGGTTATTAAGATGGGCCAGACTGGCCCAAGTTAGATTAATTTAATTATGAATTGAATTTTTTTTAATCTACTCCGTTTTATTGGTAGTAGTAAAAAATTTGTTACACTTACTAACTTTTCTTTCATTTTTATTTTTGAAACAAAAAATGAGATGATTTTATCATAAAATGGCTCCGAAATGGAAGTTTGACAATTTCAAAATCGACAACAATTTTGTGGCTGATAGTCACTTGTGTTCTTGAGCTGTCTAGCTTTGAGGGTGATTTCCCTAGCTTCCAATATCCTGAAAAAAAAAGTCATTTTATGATATTATTACTGTACACAAATGACTACTTTGCTCCCTGAGAATGTAAACCGATAATAATTTAGTCTTTGAAGAACAAAAATTTCAATTTAGTATTCAAAAAATGTGATAATTATGTTATGTTGAATAATTTAATGTCATTTCATCTTGAATTTTATAACTTAATTAATGTTAAATTAGTCTTTAAACTCTATATTTTAAGGTCAAATTAATTTTTAAATATTATATGTTAATCGCAAAATAATCCATGAAAACTTAAGTACAAGACAACTTAATTCTCACACTTTTTATATATTTAAAGATTAAATCAAATTTTTTGTTTATTCATAAGCTAAATTGAAATTGTTGTATATATAGTTTAAATAACAAAAGTGACCATGTACTCTTATATTATCTTTATATTAAACACTTGATATAAAAATGTATTTTCATAACCAGACCAGAAAGTATGAGTCTAATCTATGAGAAAATAGAGTATAAGTGAAGGAATAACTCCTCCTCTTCTTGTACCATTATAAAAGATAAAAGAAGATTATAGTAAAATATGCACTTTCTCTATAATGAAAAAAAATTCATCTACTTTAATTTCGTATTTTGTCTTAAATTCTTTAACTCCCTGGTACTCAATTAAAAAATTGATGGTATATTCACATAATCAAAATTCTCTATTATATACTTAAAAGATTCAAATTACTGATCACTTATACTAAACCTTGTAGATATATTTATTAAAATAATTACTCATAAGCATTAAAGGTGCTAAGGTAGAGTCGGTAATATTATTTTTCGTGTGTACAATGATTACATTAATATTCCAACTTACAACTTCATACAATTATCCTATTACCGAGCAAAGTAGAAAAAAAAAGTAAAACCAAAGTATAAATTACATTAAACAAAAAATGATTATTGTACAATTTTAAAATATTCTTTTTTTTTCTTTTTTGCAATAAATAAAACAAATTGATGCCAGGCATACAATGATATATAATATTAATTAAAATATATTACTATCATAATTAGCAAATTCATTGTCAAGGAACAAAGTAAAAGACATTAAATTAGTCCCATATATCCGCTAATTAGTTCTGCCATATATTCTCTACCAGAACCAGCATCAAATCATCTATAATCTAATGTCAAATGTCGGTGAGTTCAGTATTCGTTCCTACTCTCACCAACCAGAAAATAACTAACATTTTGGGGTTATATATTAATCTTGTAGCACCCAGTTAATTAACCTATAGATAAGTTATATATTTTTCTCTTCCAGTGGTCATTAATCATTTGCAAGCGCACATCATTCTGCAACGTGCCTGGCCCATGATTTCTCTGCCCATCTTTTGAAGGGTCACTTTGTTTGTTTCTTTTCTCACACTTTTCCTTCTTTTAATCCTTTGTTTTCTTCAGCTTTTTATTTTTTCTCTTCATCAAACTGTGGCTTCACATTTGCTTCATCATCCTTTTACACATGCAAATAGTTAATAATACGTCATCAATTTTTCTCCACTGGTCGAGTCTCTTTGGCTTTATTATCCCAATTCTATCTACCGCAAGAGTGCGCCTGATCTGAATGTAGGCGTCCACAATTCAGCACTAGTGGCTTCTGTTGCCACTGGAAATGTGCTTGAAATCGGTACCAGACACAGCCCTTTGCTTTTCAAATCTTGTTGTGGTCCTTCTGAGTCTTTCAGATCATCACAGCCCTTTGAACAAAGTTGTATAAATGTTTCAGAACTACTCAACCTTAATAGAAATCACTACAAAAAGAAATTTATAATCTATGTACTAAAGATAAAGAAAATATTAGTAATTAATTACTCTCTAGCATTATCTATATATGTTAGTATATATATTTTTACCTGATAAAAATTAAAGTAGTTGTTATAAATTTAAAACAATTAAGACATTAAATTTAGTGTGCCATTCAATCTCAGTAATACACAATAAGCTAGAGCTACGTGCATAAAAAAAAAAGTGATCCAAATGTAAGAAAAATCTCACTAAAACTAACTAATACAATTTCTTAATGAAAATTAATTAAGACTAATAAATATTTCAGGTCAATAACATAACAAACAAATAAAAAATTATGTCACCATTTCAATCCTAATCATATATGATAATTTCATTAATTTTTATGATAATTACTTTTAAATTCATTCTAAAGATCACTTCTAATTGATTTACAATTTATATATATATATATATATATATATATATATATATATATATATATATATATATATATATATATATATAATATCCATGCATCATATTCTTACTCTAATTTCATAGCCTATACTAATAATTTAATTATTATTGAAGAAAATTATATCGATATGGAAGCATTTTGGAGTACCTGCTGATGTTGAATGGGAGCTCCATTTTTCATATATGAAGTACTCAAAACCTATAATTCAAGATGTCAAGGTAAAATTTATATACGGTACGATCAATACTTAGGGTTTTATTCAAAACAATGTTGGATCATGGAAACATACATTGACTTGATCATGAAGGAACTTAATGTATTCGATGGCTTCGTGAAGAACGGATGCTGTGTCGGTCTGTTAATTAAGATCAACAAGAATAAAAAATCTGAGTGAGTTTTTACCTTTTTACCTTGTCTAAGAAAGTAAAGGTTTCAATTCTATCACAGTCTTAGCTGCTGTGTAAATAAAAAAGAAAAGTGAAAGAGACATCCGAAAAATTTCACCTTTCCGAAAGGTGAAACCAATTGCTGAAGAGCAGTGACCCGGTCCCCTAGCTTCTCTTTCCGAACCTGTCCATACATGTCAAGTTGATTAAAATCTAAAGTGTGATTATTATAAAGGTTGAACAATGTTACGGTTGCATAGTGAAAAAGGTTTGAATTGAAGTAAAAAAAAATACATACGTATAAGCGTATAACAGTACAATACCTTAAAAGTTGGCAATGGAGATGAAGTTTCAATTCTTGGCCTCTTTAATGCTGGTTCACAAACATTTTTCTTAGTCATCATTGATGCCGACTCTAGAGTTTTTTCACTATTGAACTGCACATTGATATATATCAATTATATATATAGTTCCCCATATAGAAATCCCTAGTTATATGGATATATATTTAGTGAACTGGAGTTATAAGATTATCTTGTTGGTTGAAGAAAGATGAGAGAAAAAGATAATGAATTCAATTAATTCATCTTATTTACTAATAAAAATTAACAATTAATAATTAATATTGGTCTTTTAAAAAAAATAATTTGAAAATTTATATTAACTCAATCAAACATGTATTTACACTAAAGAAAAAAAAGTCAAACATGTACCTTGTTTAATAGAGTACTTGGGCAATTGGGTTTCTCTCCATCGAAGGTTGGCCTATGATATTGTGATTGTGATGAAGCAAACGTACCAACTCTTATGTCGTGAAGTGCCTCGGCGGAAGCATTCCAGAAAGGAGTGTTGTTAGAAAAGTGAAGTCCAATATTAGGGTGTTGTTGCTTTGCAATTGTTGTGGTCGTGGGCTTCAAAAAAGTGGAGACTTTAGACCATGTTTGTGGTAGTTCGGTGCAGGGTGTCCCATAACATGCTTTTGATGAATAGAACATGGGACGGTTGGTGAAAAGTGAGTTATGCTGTGGATGAGGATTATAATTAGGGTCATATAGGCTTTGCAACGTTGAAGGGTTACCATATGATGAGGCTGATCCAATTGGGAATCCATGGTTTGATGATAACCCAGTAGTGGTTAAAGAACTTAGACTATGGTGATCTAATGAAAATTCTTGTTTGTTCAATAATAATGGCTTGAAATTATTATAATCAATTTGTTGGTTTCCACCGCCAGAGGAGAAGCTCTTTGGGATCCAATCCCTATGGATTTGTGAATTAGAAGAATCCATTCCCGTTTCTTCCTGAATCAAGGAGTGGAAATTGCTCTCTGCCCTTCCGTTACATCGACTATAGGATAAAAAAGAGAGAGAGAGACAAAATATATATGGTCATGGTTTGGAGAATCCAATAGGGAAAGAACCAGTTAAAAGAGCTATAGTATACGCCATATATGCTTTGATAAGATCAAGTTCTCTTTTTTCAAATGAAATCAATGAGAAAAAGTTAAGGAAAAAAAATAAATCTTTTTGAACCCTAGTGGAATTGCTGGACCATACACTATAAACCTTCGACTCACATGTAATTTAATTTAAATAGAAATTGAAATTTCTCTCACAAGAAAATCTGTTAGCAACAAAGACACATAGTAAAATATATATCATATATATTTATATTTGTGATGCCTTACAATAACAGAGGCTGATTCCAATTCTCTGAAGATGATGTTGAAGATGTGAGGCCAAAACCCATCATCTGTAAGGTGGAATCGATCAACATGCCACCACTTCCACTGGCTGCTGATTCACTCTTATTATGTGGCTTCTGTAAATCAACGAAACCCAGGTAAGTAGTGTCAGAAACCAAATTGTTGCCATTAGTGTCTTCAGCACAACATTTTGTTGCCTTCAAATCCGTGTCACTAGTTCCCCTAGTGCTATAGTTTCCTGCATCATTATTATTAGCTGCCACAGAACAAGGAGAAGAAGATATAGATGATGATGATGATGAACTCAGAGGGAACAACACACTACTTCTTGTTGAATCAATAGTAGTACTACTCCACAAGTTTTCACCACAAATCCTAGCTTGAAACTCCTCAGCCATGAGACAACCCTTTTTTTATTCTTCTCAAATATTACTGATTTGTACGTTTTTGTATATATCTTTGAGCTTTGCTAACTTCTTGAGGTACGTGCTCTATAGAAAGAAAAAAAATGGTATGACACAAATATAGGCTTATTTGCAAAACCAAAGGGTTTTTATATATGAAACGGTTAGGAGGGTACGGACAGTGGAGATTACCGGAATCCAGTTGACATTACAACGGGATGATTGGACAAATGAGAGAGAATTTAATTTGAATCATATTCTAATTCTTCTTTTTCTTTTAAAAAAATTATAATATATATAGATGGCTGTAAATTTATTTCTTTGATAATTGGTTTCGTTTGTTTTGTTTACTTTTTGTATTTGTTTTATAAGCAAAAAGTATATATTATATTGCTAAGCTCATCATAATATGTACTACTATATGCCAAGCTAGATATTGTTTTCTTTTTGTATTGGATTTATATAAATTATACGTGTCTTGTGGAAAATGTGTTCCTTATGTATGAAGCGATGTGGTATAATGATATTCATGTTGTGAAGATTTGATCGATCTGCAGTCCAGCCATGTCATGATTTGTACGTAAAGGGTTGAAACCCTGTATTAATTTATTTATTTTTGCACCTAATCATTTTTTTAATGAGAGGAGTAACTCTTTTTTACATTATCTTTAAGAAAAGTTCCTAAAACTGAGTGTCCCCTCATCTAAACTCTAAATGAAAAATAAATTTATGAAAAAATAGCTAAAAATTAATGAAGCTAATTATATAATTAAGAAAATGATTTATTTTCATTTTCCTCTTGGTGACATTTAATTTCGTCATGGAGTCCATTTTAAGATACATTCTTTAAGAAAATAAATTACTGTATTATCTTCTTTTTTTTAAAAAAAAAAAGCCGAAAAAGAATCTCCTATACACTTACCTTTTAAGTACCCCGTTTCTTTTTCCCCCACAAATTGCTGACATGATAGACAATTATTATAATCCAAAAATCTGTACCCTGAGATAAAATTGAGGACCATTTTCATGGTAAGGTTATCATTGCAGACGACGTAGTACCAGTACTAGTAGTACAACTAGCTGGGCCAATAACCTAGTTGGTAATGTACTAAATGTTTCCATTTTTCCAAATACGAATTAGTTGTCCAAAGCATTGTGGGGACGCGTGTAAACATCACGTGGGTTAGTGAAACTAAAACTAAAACTGAAATATTTAACAAAGCTACTTGACCTCACACAACTACCAAATTACCAGGAACCAAATTCAAGTGTCAACGACCTTAATTATATATTTTTTTTTCAGATCACATATTTTTTTAGTGAAGATAATCTTTGTTTGAATGTAAAAATACCATATTATGGATGATAAAATTTTTCTTCTAAATATTTTATATTGAACAGATCGATAATATTATACCAATTGATTAATAAATATGAAGGTGAACTACCTTAATTGTTGAAAATATTTTTCTTGGGTAGGCAAGAGTATCAAAACTCAGGAGTCAAGAGTAATATTAATGACATAATTTTTAAAGAATTCATTTAAGATTGTCAAACAAGAATAAATTAAAGTAAAAAGATAAAAATAATAATTAACAGCTAGCAATTGACTGTAATGAAAGTGAACTATATTACCCCCAATATATTTCAGAAGTACCCATTCACCCATTAGGAAATGAAATTTAAAATAACTTTCTATTATATGCTTTTTTTATCAATATTATTTTTAAAAAACAACACTTCTTTGATTTTTATTCATGTTTCTCCTACTTGTTCTAATTAATTAATTTATTTTTACTTAATATTTTCATCGAAGCTTCTCAAAATGTTCTTATATTATCATACCAAATTATGTAATTTTCTGTCACTTTTTATTGAATTAATAGAATTATAGATTATGCCAGGCCGGCTATAGAATACTCTTTACGTACAAACCATTAGATTTACTTTCACTGTTAATATCTGCAAAGACTAGAGGTGTTGTTTTGGGTTACGCTGCAATATGGTTGTTGTGGTTACCTTATATTCTCTTCATATGTAAAATATTTGGTAACCAAGAACAACTATGTAGATGCTATATCATTTTCTGGGTGTAAGCTATTATGGTACTGCTGGTACCAATTATTGATAAATAAGTATATTTGCTGATAAAAAAAATCTGCAAAGACTAGAGGTCAGCCATTAAACTCACAACGTATACCTGCAAAGTTCGTTTAAGTAACTTACCCTATCTAAGCAAGTAGAGGATAAATACTACTAAAGGAAATACAAATATATAACAGTACTTTTGAGTTAAGTGGCTTCAACGCAATCATAGATTAAACGAACTAGTTGTCAGATCATAATATGCTTAAAGTCAAAACATTTTAAGATAAATTATTGTCATATAAACGTCAAATATCAAATTCTTCATTCCAAATGCTACATTCCAATTGCTGTACCATAGAAGGTTGAACTGCTCCTTCCTATAAATTTATAATAATCAGGCAGTCTTATTAATGTTTAGAAAAAGAAAGAAAGCATGATAATCATTGTGTATATATAAAACTAAAAAAAATATACATAGGATAAAATTGACACAGAATTTTGAGTTCAGAGGAAGAAAGGGACTAGCATAAATAACCAATCTGATATATTATAAATACTAATGGTTTCAACATGTTGCGGCAATAGATAAACTGTTTTGACGTTAATAAAACAAGGTTTGCTGTGTTTCCTTTTGTTTGCCATTGCTTCTTCTTTCTTAATTATTATCTTAATGTCTCCTATAGTATAAATAATCATGATTTTAAATAATTACAAAACATTATTTAAAATCATGATTTTACCATTATCACAACTTTTGTTGTTATATCATATTAGTAGTACTGCTATTATTATGCGACGCTAGTATTACTATTATGCTGCTTGTTATTATTCCATTGTCTTAAGTCTATTGTCACTATTATTATTGTGATCACCCCTCTCAAGTGATTTGTAAAATTTAGTTCTAATAAGCTTTGATATTAAAAATTGGAATTAAAATTTGAAAATTAAAATAAAAAATTATAAAATTAAAAGCAACTTTTGATTTTTTTTTATAAATTTAAAATTTAAAACTAATAATTGTACCAAAGAAAGCATTAATTTATAGGTATAAATTTATTAATCTGATGATGTGACTTTGCACCTACTATTGAGATACAATGACAAATATCTCTCCGTTGAATTTAACTTCGAACTTGACTAGAACAACTTAAATAAACTAGATCGACATTAGAGGTCAACATTGAAAATCGTTTCCATATTTTCAATTCATGCAAAAACTATAAAAAAAATTAAGAAAATAACCCAATAGGGTTTGGACTTTGGATAGTTTGTATAAAATCCTAATTTTAAACTTCATACTGTCATTGCAAATTGTTTTAGAAAAACATTAAGAATATTTATGATTGAATATGAGAGTTTGTTTAAGATAGAAAACAAAAAAAGAAAGGGAAATTTGTGGTGATGACCTAATTAAGCGGCAATTGTTTTAATTTATGAAACACTATATATTATTTCTATATTATGGAGTAGACTTGTGCACGTTTGATCCTATCAAAAAAATAATTTAATTCATACTTCATGCTTATCCACAGTACACTTCAACCACCATATAAGCAGTAATTGATTTATTTTCAATCTTATAATGTTTGGACTTTGGAATCGGTCGTTCATCTACTGAGCTCTTCTCGATGTAATTGGGTGAACGGCATAAATCTTAGGGTACGTAAGTGACTTAATGTTTGAACTGCATAAATGGCATTGCATGCATGTTATCTAAACCAAGCACCCCCAATTTTAACGGCGGGATTGAAACTAACATAAAAAACAGAGATAGTGTTTTTCTTCCCATGCTTCAGATAGTCGAATAAAAAAAGAATATTAACATCACTAAAATTAAGTTATGAGAAAAAACGTTATACACTGAGAGTTTAAATTCTTTTACATTATAATTCAATCACAATTTATTATATATAATAAATTTATTAATTTTTATGATATTATTTTAAAAAATATATTAATAATAAATTATGATTGGATAACAGTGTAAAAATGTTTTCCATTATCAGTGCAATATTATTAAATTCTTAAGTTATTTTTAGTATTTTACCCTGATTTAGGGGCATCCTTCTTTCCTCATTTTTTTTATTTTTAACACTTAGGCTATATTTGGAAAAATTTGTTGAAAAACTAGCTTATTAATATGTGTTTGGATTAGTTATGAAATTTTTATTTTAAAAATTGATTATAAAAAATGATTTGAAAAAAATATATTTTTGTAATAATTCCTAAATGATTTTATATATAATACGAAGTGTTTTGTTTGAATTACAAAAAAACACTTTCATGCATTAATTAATTTGCCCAAATGAATATTAAATGACTAAGTTATTTCATTTACAATTATTGAGAGCTAAAAATATTTATCTCCCGATTAAAAAAATCTGAAATAAGCATTAGTCAATAAATAGAATGTTTTAAATTCAGCTTACTAAAAGAAAAATACGTTATACTATCTTATTTCGTGTAATAAATTTTTCTTTATTTATCCATACATATTGTAAAAAACATTGTTAAAAAAATATTTTAAAAATAAATACGCTAAACTGAAATTTCTAATAAAATCAATAAATTATCATTTTCCCGATAAAATAAAAATTAAACACTTAACACATTCTTGTACGCTGGGAAAAAAATGAGCAAGCTTCTCCTCATTTTAGCATTATTTACTTTCGGCCGAATAGCAACCCCAATAAATTGGCTCCGATAGCCCATAGAAACTATACAACCCAATGCAATTGCTCTGGCCTCTAGCAATTCGCTATTTGCACTCCTCCTAATTATATATATCCCGTAATTTCTATCACTATTCATTATTTTATTTTATATTTAATTACATGTTTTAATATATCAAGAGAGAGAATGATAATTTATTAAATTAAAAATATTTTTAGTGATGTTATGTTAAATAGACTAAATAATATTACATTTTTTCATCATAAGAGATGAAGGATAATATAATATTTGTATCTTTCAAAGATAAAACAAGTGTAATTTATTTTGTTTTACTATAAGAAGATATAGTAATGTACTACTCGCATTTTTTTAAGGAGAAAATTATATATATATATATATATATATATATATATATATATATATTTTGTTAAAAATTAAAGTAAAATTATATATTTAAACGTAAGAAAGAACAACAATATAACAGTCACAACTATGTAAGAACCGTTCCTCCAAAAAAAAAATTGTAAGAACGGAAGTGTAATTTAAAATATAAAGAAAATGTCTATTTCGGCCCTGCAGGCGAGTCACATCACATGCGCGTTAAATTCAATCTTTAAAAAACCTTAAAACCTTGATACCCCCAAAAGCAGTGTTGTGAATCATCACATTCTCCCACCACAACGATGTTGTCTCTGACACCCAAATCTTCTGTTGTTCCAACACACCTTCTTCTTCTTCTTATTCTCCTTTCTCTCGCAGGGTCAGCAGTAGCAGCAGCAGAAAAAGAGTATTCCTATTCTTCTGATCTTCACAGGGTGCTCCACAAACATGGCTTGCCTGCAGGGCTATTCCCTCGGACTGTCAAGTCTTACAATTTGGACCAAACGGGTCGCTTGGACGTGCACTTGACCGACAGCGTTTGGCTCAGTACGAGACGAGGGTGTTCTTTGACAGTGTGGTGAGGGCTAACCTTAGCTTCGGACACAGCTCAAGGTGTTGGAAGGGATGTCAAGGGAAGAGCTTTTCTTGTGGCTACCTGTGAAAGATATCATAGTCACCGATCCTTCGTCGGCCTCTCCTTGTCTCGGTTTGAAGATCCTCCAATTTGTAGATCCCATTCAGGTACATTATCATGTCCTTTCTCTCTTTTTTTATTGTAAGAATCGAAAATGATAGTAAGGAGTTTGCAACACTCACTTGCTCAAGTTCTTTAAAGCATTTCATTTATGGAGAAACTATTACATGATTGAGACGATGGAATGGATAATGATCTCAATCAATTTTTAAATGATATGGTCAAAAATTTCAATTTGTGAGAAAAAAAGTTAGTAAACTTGACTGCATATTGTGTGGAGATTGACCGAGACCAGATTGATTTCAGATTATCATATCTATGATCTCGACCAATTTCTGAATGATATGTAATCAAATTTTTCAATTGAAAAGAAAAGGTTAATAAACTTGACTATATATTGCGTGGGCAGAGATTGGCTGAGACCCTTGAGAGCGAGTAATAATTTCTGCTCATTTGTAGGTTTTGATTTTAAGATGCATTGAGAAGATAATAGGTTAGCTAGTTTAATCTCAAACATTATTTTTCAGAATACCAAGCAGTGACTATATAGTGACTACTGTGTTTCTGTTCTCATTATTCATTTTTTCTCTTTATTTTTGGATTTAGAGTTTTTATATCGAAATTTGATGTGGGTGCAGGTCTTATGCTCAAGGTTGGTGGAAGGAAGGGTGTTGGATTTACAGCTCAGAGATGAAAGGTTGTTCGCTTGGCTGAGAATGGCTTCTTTACTCTTTTTGGTTTCTCTTTTCTGGGTTCGGCTTTTCCCTAGAGAGAATTATGTGAAGAGATGTGCAAAACCAAAATATATAATGTCATCCATTAATTGCATGAAGTTGATCATAAGAGAAAAAATTATACCTCTGCCCGTTAATTAGGATCAACATTAAAACTGAGGAAAACTCTAATTCAATTAATATTATAGCTAGAAAATACGTTTTATATGTGTAGTCCTTTAATTTTATCAAGTTTTTTTTTTCATATTTCAATATTTTGTAATTTCCTTCAAGTTTAGATAAAAGGCTTAAAATGTTGGTTTGAAGCAAATTCGTAAAATTAATTCATAAGGGACCATATTCATAAAAAAATGTTTTTTAAAGACTAAATTAAATAATTAAGATTTTATTCCAAAATTTTATACTTATATTCAAAGGTGTTTGAGTTTAAGAAATGTCCCAATCTTTCCAAAGAATATAGTCATACAATGATGAAATCGTATTCATTCATTTATTTAAACACAAATAGATAATTTGTTCACAAATACATGTATATTTTCTTAGGCAAAGTATACAAATATCCAATAGTTAATTAAGTTTTTAATTTCTTTAACTTTTTCAGATTTTAATTTTTAGTCTTTCAAAGGGTTATTTTAACAAATTTTAGTCCCTTAATTTTTCATTAGCATTTTTAGTCCTCAATTATTTTTTGTCCATTTTTAGTCTTTCATTTATCTTTATTATTCAAGGTCAGTGCTTGTTTTGTTTATTTTTAGTCCTTCATTTGTATATATTTTGAACTAATTTTAAGTAATAAAAATAAATGAATGATTAAAATTAGGCAACAAAAATTTAAGAAATTAAAAATACTGACAAAAAATTAATGAAAGATTAAAAGTTCTCAAATAAATTTTAAAACACTAGAAATTAAAATATAAAAAAATTGAGGAATCAAAAAGTTAATTAACCCAATATTTAAATATAAGGTATTTGTTGGTGTGTAAAAGTGTAAATAAACCCAAATGCAAATGTTTAGTCTTTCGTTCAACATTTTTGTTGAATTAACCTTATGTCTCTTTTTTCTTTTATTTTTAAAATATATGAATTAAACAATAGAATTCTCATATATATATATATATATATATATATATATATATATATATATATATATATATATATATATATATATATATATATATATATATATATATTAACAAAAAAATGTTAAGTCTGATTCCATTTTAATTTGCACCACGAGAGTGTGAATTGATCACGTTTTATGGGCTGCTTGATGCTGTGGAGCCAGATGGGGCCCGGGGGTAGGGGTTGGATGAATGCTGCTCTGATAAATGAGGAGTTTCAATGCCAGGCTGTGAAGAAGAAAAAATGTTTATATCATTAAATTTGTCTCTATTTGAATTCCTGCTATAATAAAATGTTTTTTTTAGAAGAATAAAAAAATAAAAAAATACTTAGTGTCTAATCTTACCTTAAACAAAATTACCTTAAAAGATAAAACTTAGAAAGCAAAAAAGAATAGCAAATTGTAATTATAAGTTTCCAATGAATAAGAAATATAAGTTTCCAATTGCCATATACTATATGGTACTTATTACATCTAACAACAACTCTTGTTTGCTGATCTTCAAGTGTTTCACCATCCATGCTCTGAAAAATAACTAAAACAGGATCAACTTAAAAGACTCAAACTTCATCAAATCAAAGCAATTGATACGTTAGCATGAGGTAAAGTTTCTCAGGATAGCAGCGCATTTGTAAAATCATGAATAGAAGTTCCATCATTCAGCATAAAGCCATAAACTATTCTCCTTTTATAATGATATATTCCTATGATCTTTCCTAGGGTCACCTGCATGAAGGTTGTAACCAGATGTGCTCCTTTTATGGTTGTAAAATTGGTGTCTATCAGTTCAATGCCAAAAGTATGCATTGCCTCCATCAATTTCTTGAACCTTCCCCACTTCTTCTCAATGATCATCTTGACCCATAGATTATTCCCATCAATTTTTTGGACAAATTGTTTCGCCAACCCCAATAACAAAATGCATTCCAAACTATCACGTGGACGGATTCACGTAATATGTTTCAAAATAGATTCTTGTTGGAAAATAGTTTGTAAATGAAATCCATTGTGATCAATTTGTCCAATTTTTGTCACCAGGACCTCTTCCTATGAAAGTAACTGCATCAATCTTTTTTCTAATTGTAATTATAGAGAAGATTAATTCATTTAGTTAGGTAAAGAAAGTAAATTGTAGATAACCTGTATCCCCAATTTCTTCATCTCTTCTGCTGCAACAAATTCTCTTGCTTTATTTTCTCTGATGTTGCTTCCATTTCATGAAGCTCTTGGCTGAGACTCTGGACCATGTCTTGCATGCTTTTGATGTAGGTGATGGCATCCTCAACAAAGGTTGCTTTGTTCATCTAAAATCAATATTAGGATTCATAATCAATTTCCATGGAACCATTTGGTGGACTAAATAAAAACTAATCCGAGAAAATGAATACTAAATTAATCATTAGATAAAGGAATATAATATGTATAAGAAAGTGAAGTTCAGGTGGTTGCATTTTGTGATGATGATACCAAAGACCACAGCATCAAAAGCCTGGTACTGAGCTTCTCCCTCCTTCTCCTTTCCGTCTCGCGGTTCTTGGATTTGAACCCTTGTCTCACAATCGTAGTTTTTCTTCCTCATCCTTTCCCTTTTCTACCACCTCACACCTAGTTCATTGTCTCCACCAATCTCTACATAACATGTAATTAAGTATTATTAATTATATTCTTATAAGTTAAAAAAATTATATACGTGTCACATAAAAATTAGATGAGACCATGATCATTTAGTGGCGGAAAGCTACCTTATAAAAACTAATACATGTCAATTCAAATTGTTTTAATTCAAAATAAAATCTAAATATAAAATCAATTCTATAAATAAATTAAAATAAAATCACGTTAAGTGATATTTCAATATGATTTTATATAACTCAACATTAAATCAAACACATTAAATGTATATACAAATGAAGAGATTAACATAATTTTTCTATACACACTAAATCATATAATATGAAAAATAAGAAATAAATATTTAAATTACATATAATGACAAAAGTAACATTTTTTCTCTTTACTGACTTTATATAATCAATGTTCACCATTTTTTTATAAGTGAGAATAAAAAAAAATATTAAAAATTTACAGTAACTCATCCGTCATATTCAATAAACTGATCTAAACTCCTAACAATGTATTCGTTAAACTCATTTTTTTATAGTTTAAACGACATTAACTTCTAACCGTCCAAAACCCTTAAGGACCTAAACTAGATCATCTAAAACCCTTGGGCCGCAGAGCATGCTCCAAGCCCAAACTTCAAAACAATTGAACAAACAATGGCTCCCTTTAGACCTTGTGTTGCAGAAGACACAAAAGAAGTCACAAAATGTATCGCGTTCTTCACCGCGCTTTCTGCACCGCCACCGAGCCCGCCACCACCGCCACCGTCACCGTTTCCATCAAGTCCATTTCGGAGGATCTGTACAAGGAAGTGAAGCTAAAGAATGTGGTGGAGAAGTTCAAGAAAGCCTCGGACATCGACCGCTTCCGCAAAAAAACCGGCATCTACGAAGACACCGTCCGCCGCCTCGCCGGCGCCCGACGCTTCCGGTGGATCCGCGACATCCTCGAGCACCAGAAGCAGTACTCCGACATCTCCAACGAGGGCTTCTCCGCGCGCCTCATCTCCCTGTACGGCAAGTCCGGCATGACCAAGCACGCGCGCAAGGTGTTCGACGAAATGCCGCAGCGAAACTGCAGCCGCACCGTGCTCTCCCTCAACGCACTCCTCGCTGCGTACCTCCACTCCCGCAAATACGACATCGTCGGAGAGCTTTTCAGGGACCTCCCAACGCAGCTCTCAATCAAGCCCGATTTGGTGACCTACAACACCATCATCAAGGCGTTTTGCGAAAAGGGTTCGTTTGATTCCGCATTATCAGTGTTTCAAGAGATTGAGGAGAAGGGTTTGAGCCCTGATTCCATCACGTTCAACACTTTGCTTGATGGGTTGTATTCAAAGGGTCGTTTTGAGGAGGGTGAGAAAGTGTGGGAGCAAATGGGTGTGAAGAATGTTGCTCCTGGTGTGAGGAGTTACTGCTCCAAGTTGGTGGGGTTGGCTGAGGTGAAGAAAATGGGTGAAGCAGTTGTGCTTTTTAGGGAAATGGAGAAGTTGGGTGTGAAGCCTGACCTCTTCTGCATCAATGCTGTGATCAAAGGTTTCGTGAATGAGGGTAATTTGGATGAGGCTAAGAAGTGGTTTGGTGAGATTGCAAAGTTTGAGTATGACCCTGATAGGAATACTTACTCTATCATTGTTCCATTCCTCTGTGAGAAGGGTGATTTCAAGACTGCCATTGATATGTGCAAGGAGATTTTCAACAACCGGTGCCGTGTTGATGCAACGTTGCTGCAGGGCGTGGTGGATAAGCTGGCGAGTGAGGGCATGGATACAGAGGCGAAGGAGATTGTGGAGATAGGGAAAACCAATAGGTATTGTCGCTATAGGCTAGATTTGCCAGCAGAGAAGTAGAATTATGTTAGTACTTAGTCGCATTTTATTGTTGTTCTTGCAATTTAAATGGTTTTTTTTTCACAATGATGGTTGGGAAATTGCCAACAATGGATTTTGTTTGGCATTGTGAGCTTCGTAATTGTTTGGTTCAAAATGGCTTATGCAGTCTGATTGCACTAGCTCCTTTTGCTGGTTAGATAGTACCCTTAAACTGCTCCCCTGCATGAAATTTCTTGTTATGTGAATTTGCATTTAGCAGTTTTAATATGGAATGCATACCTGCATGCACATATGAACTTATATGTGAATGTTTTGGAGTTTGGTCTCCCTACTGTTATCTAGGCCATCATCTTGAATGCTATATAGAAATATAGATTCGGTTTTAAGGCAAGGGCATTGAAGAAAGATTGTCAAAAAACGATAGCCTATGAGCCCTGGCAACAGGCAACAGCCTATGTAGACTCTAGTTGTCACTGTATTAATCTTCTGAAAAGTTTATCAAATTACTCTTGCTAAGGTATAAAACCTTATCAGTTTTTTTATTTATTATTATTAAGGGAGGACTAATATTGTAATTCAAAAGGATTAATTCGATAATTATTTAATATCTTTAAAAAGAATTAAATTTGTGAGTTTGGTTCCTCTAGAGTTAGAGATATACTTTAAGAATGATAAAAAAAGAAGAAGAGAGATATACTTTAAGCCGTAAGGAGAGAAAATTAAAGATTTAGGGGAAGTTTGTTTCCTGGACTATTTTAGTTATTTTTGAAAATATATGATTGAAAAAAGTTTATCTTTTTTATCAGGTCATAAAAAAATTAATCCAAAGTGTATTTTATTCTTGAGAAAGATATAAATTTATGTTTTACTAATATTTAGTCTCGACAGAAGAGACAAAATAAATTATTCCCATGAGATAGAAATATTTCTTCATAAGTAAACATTCATATATGTTCTCTTAATAATCACTATCCACTACTATCTGATTCTTCCTTCATGATAAGTGCTTAAATTTTTTTTCAATCCTTAAAATTTCATGTCAAATTAATATTTTTGTAATTTGATTTATTGTCAGTTTCATTCTTATATTTTAAGATAATTTTTCTTTTTTTTTCAATGCTCCTTTTTTAATAAATAAATATTATTTTTCTTTCAATTATCATAATCATGAAACACATCAAAAAGAAAACAAAGAGTGTAATACAACAAAAGTTTTTATAATAAAAATATTTGTAATTATAATATATATTCTCACCAAAAAAATAACCCAACTAAACACTCTTGTATCAATGTCCAATTAGCTTTTTGGTCCCACCGCGAATTGTCCAAATTAATGTAGAAACCATCTGGTTTTACCAACCAATAGAAATACAATGCAGCTTCCTGATGAGTAGATCTAGATCATCCCTATTTGCAAAAACAGAACCCGTCAAATTACAACAAGATGTTATGCAATAATCGACCGAGCCATGAGTATCGGTCCTTTCATGAGAGCCTTGTGGAGGTACTTGGAATTGTCCACCATATTTACATGCAAAAGACACTTTTGAGTCTGCAGGCATTGCAGTGGTGATCATCATCAAGAGGACTACAATAGACAGATGCAAGAGCAAGAGAAAAGCAGAAGATGTCAACATTGTTTAAGGTTGACATTTTGAAGAATCAAAGGATTTATGTCACTGATGAATGCGAGATGGGATAGGTGTCTCATTACCTTATAAACAAGAAAGAGGACATGAAAGAAAGGAAAGAGAAAAAAAAAAGGCTGAGAGAATCATTTTGATAGCAGTTTTGTTAGGATATATTAAATAGCAAATCTTATATTAATGATTGGCCATCGGGTCATCGGTTTAAATGGTACAGAGTATATATCCAATCTCAGTAATATTTTCAATTTTGTGCATATGAAAAAAAAAATTCACTGGAAAAAAATTGAATTCCTAAAAATATGTAGTTATATCAATTAAAATTATTTGTTTACTGAATATTAACTAAGAAAGTTATGTCAAATATATTTTGGTGAAAGTTACCTTAATTAATTTAAATTAGAATATTTAATGGCTATACTATTTTTTTTTGGACATCACTATTTTATTTGTGTGAAATATTAATTGATTTTGGTAATAATTAATTTTTATTAAAAATTATTTGATGATGAGTCTTACTTTTCAATCATTTTTTTTCATTTACGAAATTTAAAGTCGATATTTATTTTAAGGGATATGAGTTCAGTCCCATCCATTCTAACAATATATTATTTAAGTTTACTTTTTAATCTACCATCTTGTTCCATATATTATAAAATCTAAATAAGTTGGGTCTAGGTTCACATAAATAATTCTAAAAAAAGTTTCGGGTCAGGTAGGAATTAATATAAACCCGTCACTACCCCGTCTCACACTAACCCCAATCAATAATATTACAAAGTTATTAATATTTTGTTATTTGTTATTTAGTGTGGTTTAATATATTATATTAAAAATTACAATATAATATTTTTAAGGGCTATAATCAAAGTTTTGAATTTTAATTTATGAAAATTATAATCAAACTTTAAATTTATAGGAATTAAAATAAAATTTTACAAAATTTATTTGGATGGAAAAAAACACTTGTTAATAGAGTTAGATGCTTTAAAACATGTTTTATATTTTGATGAACAAAATATGAGGAAATTTGGGAGAACTAAAACCGAAAAAAATCCGACTTAAATAATATTATTTTTAATTTATAAATCATACTTGTGATCTTATAAAAAAAAAATTAAACTCGATCTCTTTATAACTTCTACTTAATAACCTGAGATATGATAACATGGCATATTAAGTTTCTTGCCAATTCAACAAATTGGCTAGGTTGCCAGTTCACCTAGTTTGGCATGTATATATAAGTGTGCATGAAAGTGATGGAAGAATGGAAATGCTATTTTGCAGCATGAATTTAACATTTTTTCACATAATTTTTTAAAAAAATTTACACAATTGATTTTTTTTTTTTTGACAGTTACACAATTGATCTTAGTACACCCTAATTAGAACATAAAACAATTTTATTTGTTGTGGTCTAGCGAGATTATATATATCTCGATCCGCTCTATATATGTAGCATCATTTCATGAAACAATGGTCTGATTTTCTGAAATACTCTGCATAGCACCACCATAAAGCAACGATTTCACATACTCTTCTAGCTAGCTTCGATGGACTATTTGTGTCATAACTATACATTAGAGGTACCATCCGAGCAGCATTGAGGCAAAGTTTAGTGAAAGATGATGGTAAAGGATTTGCATCTGTCATGACTCATGAGACATTCTTGGTTGAGTCGTTTCCATGCATCCGAAATCATTCGAGTGACATGCTCCCGTGTCTGTTCAATAGAAACATGTGGGTGCTCCTTCATGTAGCACTTCATATACAACCCATAATTACCATCACCATTAACATCCTGCATTATTTTTTAAAATAATTTTATTAGCAAATATACAAAAACAATAGATAACATATAAGGAGTGTTCATCTATACATCATGATTAACATCGATCCTGAGTTAATTAAATTAATTAAACATGGAATATATATGAAGAGAGGCAAGGTTGATGTTGATGTTTCAATGGTGGTGGAGTTAACCAATCCAAGTTGTACATTTTCAGATTCTCAATTATTTGTGGTCCAACACTCCAACTAGGTGAAACAATATGACGTTAGAAATAGTTGATTTTCTTCGTACCCGGTCCCCTTCAAGGTCATCACACAGCCTTAGAATTGTTGCTGTCGTAGATATAATGTTTGGGAATTCATCCATTATAGTCACATTTTCCTTGGTTATAGCCTGACCCATGAAAAAGAATGAGTACTGGACAAGGATCATATGCACCCCAGTGCTCACTATCCCATTTTACATTTTGCTTCTTCTAAGAAAGCATTAGAGCCTTACCCACTGTAACATGCAAATAATAAATATAATTAAAAAAAATCCATCAGATATCATCAAGACTATATAAGGATGATAATTAAACCTAGGGGTCCTATTAAATGAAGCTAAAAAAATATTGAAAAGAAAACTAACATAGGATCCTAAAAATATAAAATAATAATGGTGTGATCCTAAGTTATCCTAATCCTCCTCCTTAGAGTCATCGATGCCAAGTGAGCTGTAAAAACCAAGGAAAACTCAAGAAGGGAGTCTTGTTATCATATGGATTCAACAAAGAACATTCTAATGTCTTTTTTTTTTTTTTAATAAGCAATGAATAATATATTAATCATGAAGCACAAGCAGTGCAATAATACAAATAATTACCGGTCCACTGTGATTCCAAACAACCACAAGACGCAAACGGGAGATTTGGCAGTAAGCCCTCTAGAATCTCAATATATACAGCAAGCATGCATATATAGAGAAAGATACTAGCTAGAGATTAACCAAACTCCTCCAGTTACATAATTATTATGTCTTGTTATCTAATGATAAACACGTGCAAGTAGCTTCAACCTCATGTCACACATGTTATGCATGATTGCATTTAAACATTAAAAAACTATATGAAAAGCACTAAGCTAGGTTGTGATGGTGCCATTTCTTTTTTGACTGAAGACAATTGACAAATTAGGAGATGGAAACAAGCTCCACAAGAACCTTAAATTTGCATAAAATGAGGGGGGAAATAGTTATAAAAGGATACTAAAATTCAACAATAAAGTTGATTTGAGAGTTTTTGATATTTTTCGATAACTTCACATTCTTGGTTGAGTCGGTTCCCTTCTTGAGATTTTTAGGTCACAACTTAACTCTGATTTTGTTGACAATATGCTCAGTGACGCAGTTACTGGCGGCAGATGGCAAAAAAAAAAGAAGATGGAAGTAGGTTAGATTCAAAATATTATTTTTTAAGTGATATAAAATATTCTTTAATAAAAAGTCAAGTGGTAAATATTTTAAACGTATGCTATTTTATTCGGAAGAATCATACTATATGCTACTATTTCGAGACATGTTCAAATACTAATATGAATATCATTTAAAAAATTGATAAGTTACCGCTTTTTTTACAACTTGATAAATTAACATTAATAATTTCAAAACATTTTGGTTCGTAGTTTTATTTTAATCCAATAGTATTGTCATTGACCACTGAGCGCATGGATTAGATGGCCGCAAAAATGTTGACTTTATGACCGTTCATATATTACAAACACTCTTTTGAAACTTCTTAATTATTTTTTTCATATATTACAAATATTCATTTGACATGTTTTTTCTTTTTCTTCCCATCATTTCACTTATTGCATATATTTTCTCTTTTTACCTCTTTCACTCTTGATGTGTCATATGAAGTGTTCATGCATCATTAAAAGAGACAAAAAAAAATATGAAGTGCAGACTCCAAATTTGAGGTGAATGGATGTAGGGAAAAAGAAAGAAAAAAGTAAAAAGATGTTAAGAGTGATGAGATAAAAATAATGAAAAAAAGGTAAAAAGGAAAACAAATGGGATGGAAAACATATGTACACAGAATCTCTTTACCTCTGCATTTCCCAAGTCATCCCAAAGTCGAAGAATTGTTGCCGGGGAAGAAATGATGACAGGGTTTCTGTCTATGATTTGAACATTTTCCTCGGTTAATCCATGCCCCAAAAGAGAGAAAGCATGAACCATCACAATATGCACTCCAGAGCTTACTATTCCATTCTTTAAGTATTCCTCAGCACTGGGCAAGCTCCTCTCCCAGAGGCAAACCATTTTGCTTCAACTGGGAAGGCTTTGCACAAACTCTTCCACTGCAGAAAAATGAACAATCTATTTCACCTTCTATGATAGTCAAGACAGTACGAGGTAGTTTGGATAAACTTCTCAATAAATAAAATAAGAAATTCTATGATAGTCAAGACAGTACGAGGTAGTTTGGATAAACTTCTCAATAAATAAAATAAGAAAATATAGTGACGTAAACTTCCTACATAGATGGCTAGTGAGGTTTTTATTAATCATCCAAAAAACTAATAGATATTTCACACCAATATTATAATTACCAATAAATCTTCTTGTACAAGTTTCTGTTTTTCTCTCATGTCTTTCTTTACATTCTTACCTTAAAAAAGTCTTAATAGTAAGGTATTACAATTGAAAAGTTTCATATGTTAAATCTAATCCAAACTGGGCAATACACATATAATTAAAGTCTAAAGAAGCCATATGGGTGTTCTTGAATTACCGCATTTAGTAAAGAGTCTATGGGGTTCCACCCGTGCTTCTGGTAGACCTTGGAGCTGATTTCATTTGTGAGATTATAGAGGACTCTGAAGCATGCCTTCATGTAATCTGGTAGCTGCTCAATTGCTGTAATATCCCATCTGGCATTATTCAAAAATTAGTAATCATTGTTTTTAATTTCTTTTCATCTTTCCATAAAAAAAATTATTTTCGTCTAAGAAAACTCTTAACTAAAAATTAGTGATTGGCATTTACCTGCAAACAGCTTCTGTGAAAATAGTTAATTCATCTAGTGTCCCATAAACATCGAAAATGTCATCTATTATGTAGATTAAAGATATTGGTTTTTGTGAGCTCAACCCTTTCCTCTGACAAAGTAGGATCCGTGAAACATGTCAATGACCAAATGTACCATTTAAGTGGTTGGTTTCTCGCATATATTAACTCGTTGGCTAAACCAAGCCCTGTCCACCATCTGCAAAAACAATTGAACTATGAGGACTAGGTAGCTTAAATAAATTAGTCCAGAAAAAGTTGAAGTTAAATTTTCATACTTAGAAATTTGAGTGATCTCTCGATGGTACATGCATTCCCGCAAATTGAAATCCATTTGACCACTTCTTTTAAGGAATCTAACCATGTATTATTCGTGCCATGGAAATCACCAAAGAAATTTCTAGCAGTAAACATGGGAAAGCTTTTGTGAAAAGGGTGCTCTAAGGTTCTCTTCACAAACATAGCTTCGAGATTATCGATACAATCCACCTTTTCCTTTAGGACTTGGCCACTAAATTCTCCAGCTTCAGCAAGTATGTCTTCCCCTATTATGCCTAACTGTGAGGCTTCATATAGGTCTACCATTCCCTTGATATTTTCACCAAGTTTTTGGTTGAACTTTCCCTCCTTGTTTGTGAACTTGCCAAACACCTCTGTGATGTTTCCAATGAACAAACGTTTTAGGCTTCCAATATCAAAAGGGAAAGCAATCACTCTTAAACTTTGGCAGGAAAAGGGGACGAAAAAGAATAATATATTTTTTACATATTTAATTTCTACTTTATTCCAACAGAAATTATTATATAGTTTAGGAATCCTAATCAATTTCATCATTATGTTTGTACATGTATCTTAAAATGGATGGAGATCATAATAGTCTCGAACTCGAACTGTGTAATATTTCTTTTAGATAAATATCTTTCACATAAGATAATTATGTTCAAGAATAAAATTAGTATATTTGGTAAAACTTTTCCTCTAATATCTAACCAATTACTGCATACCAGCTATGTACTGTATAATAATTTCTATCCACACAGTGTTTCATGGTTTTTAGCATAATAAAAAACTATGCACGTCAAAATATCATTTTCAGGGTATTAGAAACAAACCTTCAGGCACAAAGAAACCTTGTTGTCTCAATAGCCTGAAGCAAAGTGCAATCTCATGAATATCATTACCATAATAACCACCCGGAATAGTACTAGAATTCACATATTGCCTCCGTAGGAATGCTTCAATTTCCTCTTGGAAGTGGTAATCAATATTTAGGCGCTGCACGGCATCAATCATGTACAAACATCTTAATGTATTTTCACCCATAGTGTTCCTAAATTCATTCTTGACCACCTCCAGTTTGTCTTAGTGATTAATGCTGAGATCTCCCTGCCAAAGAAAGAACACAATTAGTTCAACCCTTGATGTTCTAGATATATTTTTTTCGTGTGTGCGCGCATGTTTGTTATCATTTTCAAGTTCTAACAAGAAGAAGATTAGCAAGACAGTACTAGTATGATTAAAATTTGGACATACAATTTTTGTCAATAATGCTGTAGATCTTTCTTCTTGAACAATTTTCCATTTGATGGCAATGTGAAGAGAATCAAGTTTAGCAGGGTTGAAGCTATGAGAAAGCTGAGCCTTTGTTGTAATAATAATTTGAGGTTTGAAAGAAAGAATGCACAATTTGAAATGCAGTGCCATGGCAAACAAAATATGTATGTGAAAGCTAAGTCAGCACTACAAGATAGATAGATAGATAGATAGAGACACTCCTGAGATGAATCATCAATCATCAATTAGCTACATTTATAGGGTCACGAGTAAGAAGGTTTGGTCATTTGTGCATTTCGATATTTAGCGCACCAAATCAAATCATCTACAGTGCTAAGTATCAAGAATAACGTGTTACTTGGTACAAGTCATGATTACCGGTACAAGTCGCACAGTGCTAAGTATCTTTTTTTAGCCTGTGTCAATTTTTTTTATTTATAATTATTATTATCATGATATTGAGTGCAGTATTTATTAGTTTTATTAAAGATTAATTTTCGCTAAAATTTAGCTGATAATTTTTAGTAGTTCAAAAAAGAGGGATACACACAAACCTAGTCAAATGAGGTACATATAAAAAAAAAAAAAAAACAGTAAAAGAGATGAATTTATATGTATCTCACTCACACAGAATTTGTCCAAAACTCACACTGTTATGTTAAGAGCAGAGAAAGATAAGGAACTCCTTGAATTCGAGGACAAGGATCCTCATGTGCTATTTTACTAAGGTTATGTAAATTCATCTCCCTTGATTCATTGATTGCAATTGCTTTTATACACTGATTTGTTGAAACAGATTTCATAATGGCTCTAACAGATTTCTAACAAATCACTAAAAAACTGATAATGATCCTAATTACAACCTCTAAATGGTTATAACTAACTTATTCTGAGGTCTATGGCAGTGCATTCTTTGGACAAAGCTTGCAGTAGCTCACACATAGTCCTTCAGGAGGACAAGACAAAAGTGGATGTGATGAATGGTTGAGATTCGAGATGGAGAAAAAACACGTTGAAGGAGAGACAACAAAGAAATCATATTCTACTTGATTAAGACATTTTTTTAATGTATATTTAAATTTGTTTTTCTTTTTATAAATAGAGAAAAAGAATCATTTTAATAATAATTTAAAATAATTTTACATTTTTATCTAATCATAAATTATTAAAAATATATACATCTAATTATTAAAAATATATACATCTAATAAATTTTTCTGAAGTAACAGATTATTTGAGTTTAATTATCACTTAATACATCCTTGAGGAATATATGTTCTCAAAAATTATGAATTAAGTTCAAGAAAAATCGTAAAAAACTTTAAAGTTTTGTATATTTAACTTTGAAGAATCAACTTTTTTTTTTTCTAACTTAAGCTTGTAGTTTTACAACACATGAAAATGTTGCATAAACAAAGACATTGTTAGATAAAAATAATAACATTTATAGTTTGTCTCACATGATAATGCTTAACTTTTTTATTTAGTGGTGAAAAATTATTTTAATTTTAACTTTTTAAAACATATCCACGTTACATAATGACACATAAATAGAAACACATCAAAGTATTGCATCATCATCTTTGTTACTTATTTAACAAGTAACAAATGGTTGATCCACATTTGCAAATTAAAAAATAAGAATCAAATTTGTGAAATAATTATAACAAAAAATCAACAATATAATATAATTAAGTTTTTTGTGTGTCAAGTCATAAGTGACGTCATACTATCATGTACAAAGAAGTCATATAACCGCCCATTATCAATTTGACAGAGTTAATGGTTAGCCCATTTGCAAAATTAAAATACTAGATTTGTATAACAATAGCCTATTATCATCTCTAGTCTCATTAAACAGGTAATTGTACCTTCTTTGTATCCATAAAAATTGTTGTTCAGTAATGAAAATTTTGCTTTCTTTGCATTTGTATCCACAAAATTTCATTAAAAATCGGTGCTTTCTTTGTATTTGTATCCACAAAATTTGCAAAGGAGCTTTTTCGTATTTGTATCCACAAAATTTTCTTTTCAATAATGAAAAAACGGAATATGAAATGCTTAACACTATTGTTATCATCAGTATAACAACCGCATAGAAGTCAAGTCAGTATAACAACTTAGAAGTTGGATTCATCAAATGTGCCAACGAACATTCCGGCGTGATGCTTTGGCCTGAATCTAACCATTTCAATCATTGCTCCCCGTAGACAAAAAGGGGAAATAAATTTAGTTTCCCATAATATAAAAAAATACAATAAATATATATTCCGAATGTTAACGTCAGTCATTGTTGATCAAATAAGTTACGTAACACGTAAGGATGAATTTGTCATTGAAATGATTACCAACATAATATGTTGATTAGATTGAATGAAAATGTCGATAAAAGATCATTTTTTGACGTAAATGTCAGTTATTTTTTATTGGACAAAAAATGTCAATAATTTTTATTGCAGAAAAGATGTCAATGATTTGTTTTGAACCTAAACATAAGTAAGTTTCATTCGACCAAGATGTCAATAAGTTGTCATTATAGGATGAAAATGTCAATAATTTTTTTATTGAACCTAAAAATCAGTATGTTTCTATTGAACTAATTTGTTAGACCTGAAATTTTATTTCATTTAAAGATAAAATATAATCTTAGGATAAATTTTCCCATTTTTTATCGTTACAAACATAATAATCACTTAAAAAATATATTTGCAAACATAATTTAAAACAAACATAATAATAACAATAATATTGATTATCAATTATAATTTGTCTGTCACAATAGAAATTATCCAAAATAAACATTGTACCAGTTTACCAAAATAAACATGATAACAGTGTACCAATCATTACAAATTTTTTCAAATTATAATAATTAGTCGCAATTTACTATAAATAAAAGATAAATATATATCATATTTTACTTCTTCAAATCTTTACCATTTTATTAACGGTGACAAAAGTTAATGTCCGGATATAACACTTTTTACATTTTCAGGGACTAAATTTTATATTTTCATCTTTTAGGATGCATTTGTCAGCGGAGTAGGAAGACGAAAAGTCAAGAAAATATTATATGACAAATATGTTCATGTGTTAACATTTAGAGATGACCACATTGACAATTATTTCAGTGACAAATTCGTCCCTCTATGCCACGTAAACTATTTTATTAACGATGACAGACGTAAGTTAACGATCAGATATATTTGTCCCACTCTTTAGACCTTCAGGAACTAAATTTTCTATTTTCATCTTTCAGAAACATATTTATAAATGAAATACACATTCAAAATAAAAGTAAGTATTTCTCCTTTTTTTTATCAAAGTCATACAGAATCTTTTATTATTGTTATTGTGCAAGTACTCACTTGAAGTCTTGATGCATTCAAAACATCATGTCCAAATTTGGATTGGGCCGAGTTTGACAAACATGAACTATCAGCTTTGTTATTGACACTACCAAATCATGCAAAATGCCTCTTTTGCCCACTCAGTAAATTGTTCTCACCCCCTCAAGTTCCCCACACCCAAACGGCCAAACCGCACCAACCCCACGACCATTAACTATGCATCAGGTATTGCTCTATATCTGCTGCAGCTAATTCTTCCCCCTAGCTCATTCTTTCTCTTCCTTAATAATCCCAACACAACTCTGCAGAGATAATATTAGTTTGATTTGTAGAAGAATGTGACAATAAAAATAATATGATACTTCGACACTTATTTATAGAAGAATAAATGAAAACAAAATATTTTCAAATAGAATTAGAATTGGGTATGGAACAAAAATCCTCTTTCCCAGCATGGATGTAAACATAATCCTGAATCAAGCTCTTAGGCGGGGTAGTGAATCAGGTAATAAACCTTTAAACCTTATCTTCTTTATGGATTACCAAAGCTATATCCAAAAGTCACTACAATTTGTATTGGACATGCTCATATCATAGTTTCTTATGAGTGTAAAAGTGATGAAGTCATTTTCAAATGGAATACGGCATAAAATGATCGGCCCTACAAGTTAGATCCACAGCAAAGACCAGCTCTTTGGTGAAAAAAGGTAGTGTTCTGGCAATATCTCATGGGAATGGCCATGTTTAACACTTTATATAAACACATTATACAACATTGATTCATGTTTAGAACCACATTTGAAAATTGTAACTTGAGAATTATCACGTATAAATTCTCCAATATTTATGAACAAAATAAAGCAAACATGCATGAAATGGAAGGAGCAACCTCCTGGGCACCTTCTAGTCCTCCTTCAATGAAAACTCACAAACTAAACTATCCTAAAAGTAACTAACAATTTGAACACGAGAGGACTTTTTGCCCACCTTGAAGTTGCAGTCTTTACTTCATCATCAACCAGATGTTAATGAATTTAGCTTCTTTTCATACAATTTGGCACGTCGAAGAGCATCTAAGGCTTCGGCTTGTTTCCCAGAACGTTTCAAATTAAGTGCCTTGACTTTTTCTTCTTTGATTCTTTCTTCTAGCTGAATTCTCTCTTGGTTAGAGTTCTCAACTTTAGCATTGGATTTCACAGTCTCTTGTCTTTCTGGGTGGGGTTTTGACACAACACTTACATCATCAAGTCCAACAGCTTTCAGAGCAGACAAGAGTTGAGGATCAAGAAAATCCTCAACAGCCACATCATCTACACCCTCTGACTTATTGGAATCTTGAGCTGTCAACTCCTCCAGCTGGGTTTCAATTGCCTTTGCTAGTTCAAACAAAGCTTCAGCTTCCTCTATTTGGCCTTCCCTCCGTAGCTTTAGGGCTTGACGTTTGTGCCCTAGAGACTCCTGTTGCAATTTAAATCGATCACGACTACTCAATGGCTTTGCACTAACATTTGACGATTCTTGTTTCTTTTGTACAACATTTGATGCATGGGAAGCATAGTTCACAGTGGCAGAGGCAGAGGAAGAGGCAGTGTCTGGCAGCATATTTCCATCCTCCAAGCCCTTCTCCAACAGCTTGGCCTGCCGAAGTTCCTCCTTAGCTTCTGTTAGTTTCCCTTCTCTTTTCAAAGTAACTGCCTTCCTTTTATGAGCCAAAATTTCCTGACGCAAGGGAAGGTGATGCTGAAAAACATTATCCTGAACAGCATTTGACTCGTTTATGTTTGGCTTTTCAATTGCATCAGTCACTTCTCTTTTTTGAGTTGTATCACTGTTTTTAAATCCCCGATCTTGGTTAAAATTCACTGAAGAGTTCAAATGAATAGCAGGATCAGCATGAGATGAATTGGCTGAACCAAGTTTATATTCTGTATGTTTTTTAGTCAATATTTCAGACATGTTACTACCATCACCAGTAAGTAAATCTACCATATCCGTTGAGTGGCCAGCTGAGGAGCTACGACCAATGTTTTTTTCTGCTTTCATCTTCTTTGAAAGATTTTCACTTGAAGTACTCCCTTCGGCAGATAATGAATGCTTACCATCTGCAAAGTGAGAGGTTGCATGAATTAAATTATCAGACATCCTTAAGATGGGAATATTTGTCTCATTGTTGATTCTTTCTAAACCAAATGTTGATTCAGAACTATTCTTACTTGACCAAATCACAGATGAGGCTGAAGCATTATCAACTTCAGTAGCAACCCCCAAACTTCCATGTCTTTCCTGGTAGTCAGATGATTCAGACAGAACAGATTGTTGATCCTTAGAAACATTAAGTGACAAGTCCTTGTTCCAGTTCCCAAAAGCTTCCATTTGGTCTTCCAAAGTTTTGGCTTGCCTTAAAATTTCCTCAGCCTCTTCTATCTCTCCCTTGCGCCTAAAAGCAAGTGCCTTCCTTTTCAATGTTAAAAGTTCTCTTTGAATCTCTCCCTTACTTCTTGAAGCTGTAGCAGGAATGCCTGAAGAAGAATCATGTGCAGATAGATCCACAGTGTGTGTAGCAGTAGCTTCCTTAACTGGATCTTCTTTTATGGCCACAGATTCAAATTCATCATCCTTCCACCCTAAATTAGTAAGCATTGAATTCAATGTAGGGTCATGCAAATCCTCTTCTGAAACAGCCATGTACCTTTCTTCATCAACTGGAGGATTGAAAAGTCCATCTTTCGTCACAGTAGCCTCAACCTGAGGTTTATTCTTTGCAGCTTCCATCTCTTCCATCTGGGCTTCTAATGCTTTTGCCATTTTAAGAACTTCCTCTGCATCCTCAGCTTTCCCTTCTCGCCTGAAAGCAAGGGCCTTTCTCTTTAAACCCAAAAGTTCCCTCTGAATTTCAGTTTTACTTCTTGGAGCTTGAACCCGGATATTAGTGGAATGCTTACTTAGAGAAGCGTCATTGACTGGAGCAAAATGATTATCATCTTTCTTCAAAGACTTGCTTGGAGAATTATCATTATTGTCATCATTCCAACCCAACTCCCTAAGGAGTGAAAGATATGTTGGATCAGACATATCTCGATCTGTTACGTCATCTTCACTTCCTTCCTCAAGTGACAGATTTCTATGGAAATCAGCTTGGTTATGATGAGGGACATTATCAGTGGTATTCGTTCGTGATGTTTTAAGATTTGAAGCCTTATCCATCTCCATCAGCTGTTGTTCAAGAGCTGCACCCTTCTGTGTTTCTTCTTCTGCTTCATTCATTTTCCCTTCCCTTCTCAATGTGAGAGCCTTCTTTTTCAAACTCAAAAGTTCTCTCTGAATCATCAATCTGCTTTTTGGAGCCACTGTGGAAGAAACATTATTAGTGGCACTAGTATTTCTCTCATGAATGGAATCTGATCCCTTACCAGCAACTTCAGAACTCACACTTTTCCTTATAGCAGTGGATTTTTGTGACACGGAATTATAGTCTTCAGGTTCAGAGCTGTTAAGACTCCTTTCTAATAACTTTGCCTTTTTCAGGAATGCCATTGCTTCTTCAGTATTACCTGCTCGCTTTTGATTAAGAGCCTCTCTTTTAAGAAATCGAATTTCACTAAGCAAATGTTCTTTGTCAAATGTTTGAGACTTGGAAGATGTATTTTCAGGTTCAGTCCAACCTAATGATTCCAAAGCACCAGCTATTTCAGGATCCATCATATCCTCTTCGGTCACTTCAAAATTACCATCAAGGTCATCAGAAATGGCCAAAAGGCGTTCAAAATCAAAATCATGCCCACGATCATGCAGATTTGGTAATTCTTTACCATCATCCATGCCACGAATTAATGCTGATAGCTCATCCTCAGAATCTTCAGCTTCAGCAAGGAGTTCCTGTTCTTCCAGTTGCTTTTCTAAAATTTTAGCTCTTTTTAATTCCTCTTTGGCTTCTGCAAGCTTACCCTCACGCTTCAGCATTAGAGCATTTTTTTTCAGAGCAACAACTTGGGACTTATCAATCTTGCTGCCCTTTTGTTCACCAGATTTTGTAAAGACTTCTCCAATTATTGATGAGAGTTCACCCTCCAAACTCAAGTTTGATGACTTTTTGTCTTCCTTATGTAGATCCATATCAGACCATCCCAGATCTCTAAGTTCGGAAGTAAGATCATTCTTTTCTCTACCAACATGAGAAAGTGACTTTGTTTTTCTGTCAGACTCTGCAGGAATGCCTTTGTTAAGCACGTCAGACAAGTTTCCAGAAGGCAAACTCTTCTTATGAGACTTTCTTAACTGAATTTCCAAAGCATCAGCCTGCCTCTCAAGCTCCTTCCCTCTCTTAAAAGCTCTCAATGCCTCGTCAGATTTCCCCTCTCCTTTCAGAATTTTATGCTTCTTTTTCTCCTCCAAAGCTTGCTTACGTAACTCATCAGGAGTGGTGGATCCCAAATCAATTCCCAAAACATTAGGCTTGTCATTTGAGACAATTTTTTGTATGTCTTCATCAAAATTGGAATTACTCGAAGAAGATGCAACGCCAACAGATCTCTGTCCACTAGGAACTTTGTCACTGGTTTGACCAAGAATCTGGTTCAAAACTTCATCTTCATCTCTAGGTGCTGATTTCAAGCTTCCTAGATAAATTGAAATGAATATTCAAAAGTATGGAACAATCTAGTGGTAATAAAAGTAAAATAAAGGAATGCTACTCTAACAAAAACGCGTGGTTTGAAAGACATTAAGAAAGAAAAAGATATACCTCTCCCAGGTCTGCGTCCATGTCGCAATTCAAACCGTGCTGCCTCTTCTAGCTTCTTACAAGGTTCACAAATACGCACAGGTGAATCACCTTGTCCGCGTAAAACCATTCTTTGTCGAGTACAACTGCCGCAAAAGATTCCCCCACACCTCCTACAGTGATGCTGAAAAATAAAATAAAATTGCAAAAAAAGTAAATAAAAAAATTTTGGACAAAGAATTCAGTTTGAGTTCAATCAGATTCATTCTTATACTGTAACCAAAAAAAATTCATTCTTATAAGCAAACGTGGAAGATCATCTTCCAGTACTCAGCATCTCATGTTCCACACAAAATGATGAAATGAAATCGACAAGCATATTATTCATTTATTGCAATCAAGGACTCCATGAAGCTTCAAACTACAATGCTGATAAAAGGATTCAACTCGGTAAGCTTCAAGCACGGTGAGTGATCCTCTCTTAGGCAAGTTACAGATGCAATGCACCAAGGAAGGAGCAAGAAAACACTTTCATATGACATGAACAATTTATACTTGCTAACTTTATATGAATGGGTAGGAAGCAAAAGAGGAAAATGAGCTGCAATTAGACATGGCTTCACAGAACAAAGAGAATTTGCACACAGCAATTAGATGCAATTAACTAATCTGATCATAAAAATCAATCAGCCTAACTCGATTAACCCAAACATATCCGCGACCCACTGAACTAAAATTTAATCACTCTTTTCATTAAAAAAAAGTGCAAACTTAATAGGAAATTAACTATCTGCATCATACAAACAAACAAAAAAAATTCATGACTACACACAAACATCCAAACAATGAAGCCAAAAACCAACTAGCATAACGACATCAGCCACAAAGTTATAATCCTCCACGAACAATAAATGAGCGAAATTTTAACGACTTTAAGATTTTCTAAGATGCCCACATAAAATCCAGCATTCTAAAGGGAAAATAAATCATGGGTTTTCCCTCTAATTGCAAAAAGTTTCAGTATTTACAACAAAATATATGAATAGAGTGGAAATCGAAAATCAAAAATGATAACCGGAATTAACCTTGCGATTGATGAAGGTGAACTGAGAGGAACATCCCTGGCAGTGTGAGGCGTCGACCACCCAATTGTTCCCTCGCAGCGAAGGCTTTGACGGCAACCCGATCTTCTCCAACATGTTGTTGCTCCTTTTTATGTCTTCTTAAGATCGAAAAGCGCAGAACTCAAAAGAAAGGTACAATACAAAAATCGTGTTTTGGCACAGTGAGAGACTCTGATGAGAAAGTAAAGAAGAAAAAGCGATGATGGTCGGTGATGACGATCGCAGAACGAGTTCACGACTCCGGTTCCTGCACGCCAAGTTGCTCGTCGTAATTGTCAATTGCAAAGTACGTCGTCGTTTTTGCTTTGCTTTTTTATTTATTTTTTAATTCAAAACAATTTTAAAAATATTATTTGATGAGCCCAAAATTATCAAACCTAGACAAATTAGGGATAAAGTTGGCACATGTTATTCTCGTAATCCATTTTGTTATTCCCACATCCCAACTTTTTTTTTATTTGTTCCAAAATAATACTTTTGACAAAAACACTTGTCTGTTGTGTTGGACACGGATTGATATGCGAAACACGTTTTTATTGTAAAGCTTGATATAAAATGAAAATATGTTTTATTGTGTATTTAAGTTTTTTTTTATAAATAACTTTTTAATTAGTTGATTAATATTAAATGAAATATTAATTAATTTGGTTCATCTATTTGAATTTTATTTATGATTTAAATAAGTTAAGTAAATGTACTCGTACAAAATAAGTCAATGTAACATCAAACAATATAAAATATGTAATCATATAATCTATTTTTTTTTTATTTCCCATAATCATCATCCCTGAGGTATGATTAAACATAAAATATGAACACCTCTTCCAACAAGAATTCAAATCTTAATTCATCATAAAATTACTTATATAAAAATAATTTTCTGGATGTTCATTATACACATTAATTTATTGTGTGATTGTAACTAAAACAAAATTTTAAAAATGATTAATGTTAAATAAAAGCTTTGCCAGTCCGTTGTCTAGTCATGGTTTGACTACATAGTCTCATTAAAGTTATTTATTATAGCAAAAAACAAAAACATTGAAGTTATTTAACTCATTGAGTAAATTTGGAAAGCAACATTTCATTTTCTGTTGTAATATGATTCAGTAGCACATCCATCTATCGGTAACACAAGAATACAAAACTATGAATACAAGCAGAAACTCACAACATTAAGAATAGTTATTATTTATTAAACTATTGATTTACTGACAAAAATTACTGTTTTGCAGATAACCTGGCAAGAAGCTGAGCACTTAAAAATTGTTTCGAAATTGGAAATCCGTGATCATGATCCATAAATTGCCCAAGATAGCTGTATGTTGATGAAACTAAAACGAACAATTTTATGGTGTTAATCATGCTACAATGTTTTCATTAGGTAACAGCCTTTTCAGCTCCACCACAAAGAAAGAAAAAAAAATTAGTGTTTTGGCAGCAAATGATATGGGGCAATAAATAAAAACAAAATAAAGCATGGTAATTGTAAGAAGGTATTGTCACAACCAAGGCTATGTAACTTGAGAAATCATTAATTTCTCACTCAATTGTTGTGAATGAGGAGAAAATAACTAAAACCACAGCCACTACATGAAGTGCTCTGCAATTCCACATTGCATGAATCCAATGCTATCTCATAGAAATTGGTCTTGAGTGAGTCCAATTATCCACCAAATATTTTAATAACCATTGATCTGAGGCCTTGATGTAGGACCAACAAGCCGTGAAAATGGAACTTGTGTCCTGCTGCTGTTGCCAGTGTTCAGACCCCTTTGACCTGAAAACCTATCATTCACTTTTGGATCTGATACAGATCTGGAGAATGCTTGTGCAAGTTCAACCGCCGAAGCTGCTCTACTGTACCGTGTGCTAGCAGCACCTGGAGCTGATTTTAGCTGCTGCTCCACAGGCTTACGCCATGTCTCAGGTGAAGGTTGCCTCTCCGGGGCATGCGGCTGCCTATCGGTCTCCTTCCCATTTCTCCGAGTATCACCCCGCCAATTTCTCCTCTGCGCATGAGCCCTATCACCATCTGCCCTTTGCTCCTTCCTTTCAGGTTTTCTGCCTGTCTTTTGATCAAGATGAGCATCCTCGGTCTTTTCACCATATCGAGTCTGGGTTGAATGGTCAGGATGTTTCTGAACCCTCAAAATATTGTTTTCAACCCTTTACAGAACACGATTTATTGGCAATTGGCAAGCATTGAATCAGACTTGGATCACCATTGAGTCAAACGGTATGGTACACAGACAGACAAAACAAGTCCTTACCTGTTTGAATGCTCCACCACATTGATTGAAACATCATCAATCCCTCGCTCCTTCAATACCTGTGGGAAAATTGGCAGCATTATCAAGATGAAAACAAGCCAAGCACGGAGAAAAGGAAAGAAAGTAATGCCAGTTGCTGCATTTGGCATTACATGATATCCTCCCTAACCCCAACATGACAAAAACACATAATAATAATAATAATAATAATAATAATAATAATAATGTATCTCATTGTCATTTTAGTCCTAAAACTAAGAAAAACTCATACAAGTCCCTGAAATTTTTTAGAAAATCATTTAAATTCCTGAAAAATTAACCCTTTTTTTCTTATTTTGGTCTTAGTCCAAGTGATAACAATCACATAAGTTTAGGGACCAAAGTGAGAAAAATGAGTTGATTTCAGGGACTTGAATGAAATCTTAAAAAAATTCAGGGACTTATTTGAGTTTTCCTTAATTTCAGTAACTAATGATAATGAGATATAATTCAAGGACTAAATTGGCCATTTACTCTATAAAAATAAAGCATAAACTTTAACTGGCATTCAGGATAATATATAAAGGAAAACACTTACTAGTTCACGTGGGCGAGCTCCACCAAATAAAACATTCCTGAAACATTTGCCTCAGTCATTAAGATGAAATTAAAATATTACAAAATAGCCCTATTATGCATTGAGCATAGACACAAGATGAAATTAAGATATTACAAAGTTCAACATCAATCATTACTTCATATTATGCATTTTTCTTTTAAACAAAAGCGGAGATAAGAAACCTTCATGTAGGCAGCTCACAAACATAGGAAACATGATTCAAGAATCCCAACCCAAGAGATACTATTTTGTTAAATTAGGTCATGATTGAGATGCAGTTGTATTCAAAATACATATAATGCCTGATTACATTTTTAAAAAATATACATGCTACATGCATTGGGTGAAGAAAACCAAAAATAAGTCATACATTTGCTATGTTATGAGGCTCCTTTTAACAATTCACAACAGCAAACATACAGCACTCCTTATATGACATGAATAAAAGCAAACATAAAAATAATTAACTCCGGTATTAAAAGCAAACATAAGAATCAATAATGGTACTATTTAATTGTTCTTTAATTCTGTGGCATCGATACTACTAATTCCAAAATGTGTGATAAACATCAAATTTGAATTTAAGGGCCCAATCCAAATCCAAGCACGAAACAAGCCCTAAGCGACTAAGCCTAATCTTCCAGAATTGCTCCAAAATTTCAATATCTACTAGCTAAATTTGAAAACGAGCCAAGGATACAAACACAGACACACACATAATTCCATGGGTAAATACACACACAGAACTATTGCTACCTATAATATAATGTTTCCATATATAGGTAGCATAAAATTCCATGGTTTCTTCTTCAAATTTGTTTAATAAAAAAATTATTAAAATGAAAAATTAAATGTATAAGGTACAGAGAGGAAGATAGAAAAAAATAGAGGAAACTAGATGAGGCTCATCCCCCACACTTTAATAGGAAAAAAAAATATCATTCTATTATTCCTGAAAGCAAATAAATCTTGCAGACATTTATTCCAGGATCAAGTGACCAATCTAATAATCTTTCAAGACTTAAAACCACTTATCTTCCTTTGTCTCACCTCCCTACTTCTCTCCATCACTTTTAGACTTTAGGGAGCACAACTGTTCCTCCAAATTATGGCCTTTGGAAAGTAACAAAGCCAGAGTGAAACTTTTAAGATTTTCCATAATTCTAATTTAATGAAAAGCAAAAATGAAGTTAATATTTCAAACACACATACACACATGGGTCATGAAATGCACATAATCTCCTTTTTTTTATTTTCATTAAAATTTTAAAATTGATTCAGAAATTATAACATGTTCTCCCTTGTATATTTTACGAGCATACACATGCATACCTGTGTGGTAAGTGATGGAATCATGTCTTCCTTTCTGATCATTCCAAACAGGAAATATTGGAGTTGTATAAAAGAAGGATCACTTTTCTCACAAAGAACACAGGTATCTTCACTCTGATGAAGACAACCTAAATCCCTAAACTATTTGTAAAAGGTGGATTATATTTAGTTTTGGACTTGACCTGACACGTGAACCACCCGTGAAAACCCAGTATTTCTATCAAATAAGTAGTTAGGTTAAAACAAAATATCTTTCCCACTTCATGGTGCATATTTGGAGTATTACTAATATATTAGGATTAGGGTTTGAAACTTTATGTGATGAGCAAACACTCTTATAATCTTCAAGCAGCTACTGTAAAAATAGTTTTACGTAGCAATAGTTCACTATAGTTTGAACCAACTGGCAGTGTTTCATAGACAACACAAACACCAAAAAATAGATATATACAATAGTTAAATATTCCCAAACTGACTGCCTGACGGCTCACGCAACTGACCTGTCTCTTTCACTGTTTCCATCCAGCTTTTCAGTGGGCTGAGACCGAGGCTTCAAATTCAGCTTCGGACGCTGTCCTGCGTCTTTCCCATTGTCATTTCCAGCTGATACAGGCTTCACAAAATTAGCATGGCCATGTGCTTGATAAACGGTTTCAACATGGCCAGAATCATTAACCTGACGATTACCCTACCATGAAGCAAATAAGAGAGTTCATAAAATAACTGTAAGAATAAATAAAAGCTGATCACCCAATCCCCCAGCCAAAAGGGAAAAAAATCTTGTGGAAGGAATTTTGTAAGCTGAACTCGTGAATACCTGTGCATAATCCATGACAGCAGGTTCTGAACTTTCCACTGGCTTTGCCCTTGGTAGCAACTTCAGTTTAGGTCGCTCAGTTAGTTCAGAAGGCATAGGGTGCTGCAAATCAGACCCAACAATTTTTCCATCATTTCGAGCCAGCTGAACCCCACCAGAGTGATGAGGTGCACTTGTTGGCCGTACATCTGAATATCGGGAAACCCCAGACCTTTCATAATTTGGTAACTCATTCCTACCACCTTGCATCGGATTATCAATGCCTAAGCCCCTTTCAGCGTGTCTAGCTAGCATTGCATCATAATACTCCTTTTCACCCACTGCCTCCGTCCTATTATAGGCACCAACGCCATTAACATTAACATGTGGTCTATTCTCCACTTCAGGAGATCTAACCACCTCAGCATCAGTCTGATAATTTACAGCCTTAGACTGCCATCTACCAGAAGACACCTTCTCAAGGGCACTGGCGTGAGCCAACTTGGAAGCAGCACCAGCACTAGACCAAGCTGGTTGCTCTGGCTCGACAGCACTTGCCACTTCTTTCCGCATTGACCACGCGTTCGGATAACCACCACCACCTGCTGCAGTTCCCTGCTCCTTACTACCTCCTAAACTCGGAGGATTCATCCCCACATGCACCGCATCGGTGAGCCTCCCCGAGTATGAATTACCTGCCCCAACAGGAGTTTGAGACACTGGAGCCACTTGCCTGCCCAATGAACTTCCTCCCAGTCCAAACTCAGGTGGCCTTACCTCAACACGAGGAGGCGGACCACCACGGATGCTCTCATCACTGATTGTCCTACGTGGCATCGAACCACCATCAAGGGGCTTCCTCTCATCCTCATCAAAATTCCTGCCAATTGGGGCAGTGTGTGACAAAAACGGGGTTTTGTCATCATAATGCCTAGTTGCCGGCGACGTGTGCGGCCGAGACCAATGATCCGACCGGCCCATCGGTGTCCCCCACGCCGACGGCCGATCAAAACCAGCACGATCTGAAGTCCTCACAGTCCTGCAAAAACCCAAAAAAAGGGGTAAACACATTGCACAAACAGATCCATCATGAAGAACCTCATCACAACAAAAGAAAACAAAAATCATGAACAATTAGAATCCAGTCAATCCACTTATCCACAGATCTAATTTCTCTCTCAAACACCCTTTTTTTTTCTTTTCACAACCGCAGCATCAACAGGGGTACCCATTTGCGAATAATCGAAGACAAATCAAACTAACACGAAAAGATTAAAAATTTAAAACAATAGATTGAAAACAAAGGTAAGAACAATAAAGGGGCGGTGCTTACACGCCGGGAGCAGAAGGTAGAGGGAGATCAGAGGGAATTGAACCGCCATGGAAGTCCTTCAGCGTCATGGTGTTGCCGCTAACTTTCTTCTTCGACATTCTCCCCTTTCTCCCTCACAGAAGTTAAAAAAAATCAAAAAAAGAAGAAGAAAGAATCTCAATCCCAAAGCCTAAAATTCAGGGTCGTGGTTGCTGTGGAAGCGACGGGAGAGAAAAGAAAAGTAAGGAGAGTAACTCCACGAGTGGGAATGGAGAAACAGAGAGGAAGGGGAACAGGAACGGGATGAAGATTGATGTCGGGTTTGAGGTGCGAAACCGAAAGGGGGAAAAGAAAGTGAAGAAGATGGATGAGTAGCGTTTTGTGTGAGAATCAGAGAATGATTTTGTGCACAAATTATTTTTTATTTTGGTTTTGCTTTATTTGGAATTTTTATAAAAAGTATTATCAGTCTAGAAGTACGACTAATTATATCTTTTCAATTTTATTTTAACTTTTAATTTTTGTTATATCTTTTTAAATAGGTGGCATCAACTACATATATATTTAGTATTTTCTGTCCCCAATATTGTTGCCAATTAAAATAAATCTATATGCACAAATATAAGAATTAGATCACTTACCATATATTTGAGATAAATAGTTATTAAAATAAAGTGCCATATTAATATTTGGGATTGTTTTTGTGTTTTATAGATTATGATTATGATTGTCCATACTCCATACGATGTTGCCACGCAAAGGAACAAAACTTTGTCATCGTAGGATGCAGAAATAAAAATCCTCTCCTGCTTGGATTTATGAGTAAATCAAATAAAAAGAAGAATTTATAAGTAAATATACCATATTAAAAGTTTTTATATGATCGTTTAATTCCATATTAACATGTATAATAAATTTTTAATTTTCATAATAATTATTTCAAAAAATATATCTATTTTTATAGGAAAGTTATATCTATTATAATGTATAATGTTGATTTTATAAAATATTTGTGCCTGAAAATTCATATAAATTAAAAGTTTAAAGATCATATATTATCGGTGTAAAAAATTGTATAATATCATTAAATTATACATCATCAAATTACAATAAATATTACTTTTAAGATATCTATTATAAGTTTAATGCATATATATTATGTAAAATAATTTATACTTTCATCAAATTATAATTATTTTAAAATAATTATTTTAAACATTAAAAAATTTATCAGTACATGACTTTTTTTCTTTTACAAAATTAACAAATTTACTGAATATAATAGTTTATAATTAAATGATAGTATAAAAAAATTATTTTATTTTGTTGATTAAGAGTTTAAATGAGTTGAGTCCTGAAAGTTTACCAAATTCAAAACATGTTTTAAGGCTCACGAGCACTTATAGATATACCATGAGATCGCAGACCAATAAGATCATCACATCAGTATCAAGATTTAAACTCATATTCTTATAAAATATGAATACAATCCTTATCAACTTAACCAACATTTACTATTCATACATCACTATTAAACTCTAAGTTTTGTTACCCTAATAGGAAGGACTTTGGATCCATTAAAGGTTTGGGCCAACTTAGAGCACAAGTTGGACTGTCCATAGGCAGCCATTTTGTCATAAATAAAATGGGGCTATTGCTATTTCCACTACCCCTTGTTTACCAAGGCACTCTCTTTTTTATTTTACCCCCAAAATTACCCTATATAATACACTACCCTTTCTCAATTTGCGCAAGTCTCTCTGCAACAGGTGGGGTGAATGCAAGCATCAACCCTACGGTAGCAACATTGAGGTGGAGTTGCGAAGGCTTTCGTTGTTGAAAAAATACAAACAACAATAAATTGTGGATTACATAGTCAAGAACGCCAAAGGCATTGCCACCCAGCGGTTCCACAGTAGGGATTACACAATCAAGAACGAACAACTTATTTGCTTTAGTACTTGGTTCACTTGGTTGCTACAACCTCGCATTATATAAAATGAAGAAATATGAGGGGGAAAAAATAAGAAAAACAGTGGAGTTGTTATTTTTCTCCTTTTCTTCTAATAAGAAAAATACACTCCCCTCCTAGGTTTCCAATAGTTATTTCTAAATCGACCCTTTATTGTCTCGAATATCCCTTACACCTCCTTGGTTTGTTTGGTCTCTCTCTTCATTGTGTTCAGTTACCATGTTAAGTACCTTGAACGAGAATATTGTTAGAGTACCACGAGCCCAGGGCTTCTAAAATGCGGTTACTGTGACACAAAATCTTCCAAGGAATGTGACAACCCATTATAGGTAAAACTAGACACTAGTAGGTATTAGACTTTTAGTACATCATAGTCCCTATATTAGAGAAAATAGTGAAATTGGTTTCTCCGTTATCCTTTTCTCAGTTGTTCCAGTGCTATCTACTTAGTTTGTGTTAATATTTAATTTTATGATTCAATTTAAAACTATGTGATTTTTAAGAAGCAACACGAGGACAGTTGAAAAAGGGACAGCAGAAGAGTCAGGTCCGAAGAATAGTACACCAAAAAATTCTCAAAGTGGTTTCGATATATCAAAGGAAGGGGGGAGTGGGTTTTTTTTTGGGGGGGGGGGGAGGGGGGGTAATTTTGGAAAAATAAAATGGAATGAGAGTGTATTATAGGGGGAATGGAAATGGTAACTGCCATGCCATGGAATTGAGTATAGACAAAGTTTGTAATTTTGCAAAATGGAAAAAAGAGGTGAATGAAGGCTTATAGAAAAAAAGGTAAAATGGCATATAAAATGATTTTTTTTTTAAAATGGGAAAAGGAAAGTTTCTGGATTGGCAAATTATAACGAGCAAGAGGAGGATTGATAGTATGAAATAATGGGAAAAAATTATTTATTTTAATGTGATAAAAAATTACTAAAATAATTTGATGTTTCTATTCCCAATTAGAAGGTAGGTTAGATTAAAAATGAGTCGAGTTGAGTTCAGTTTAACTCAACTTGACAAGAAATGGTATAGCTTGAAATTCGACTTGAGTTTGATCGGAATCTTTGGTGTCAACTCGAGTTTGACTTGATTAAAACTCACAAATAATTTGATTCAGCTCAACTTGATTTAAAATTAAATTATTTTACACATTTATTTATTTATTTTATGTAAAAATAAAATTAATATGAAATTAATTATATCAATTCAATATTATATATATATATATATATATCAAGTTGGTTTATGAATCAATCGAACTCGAAACATATGTAGTCCAACTTTAGCCGTTAATTTAACGAGTTCAACTTTAACTCAAATTCAATTATTTATTTTATGAATCAAGTTTAACAAGTCAATTATCAAGTCGAATCTTAAATTATGTTTGAGTTAGTTCAATTCATTGTCAGTC
The DNA here is from genome assembly GCF_000004515.6 of Glycine max. Taxonomy (NCBI): domain Eukaryota; kingdom Viridiplantae; phylum Streptophyta; class Magnoliopsida; order Fabales; family Fabaceae; genus Glycine; species Glycine max. The sequence continues at coordinate 4,770,955 of NC_038244.2, forward strand.
CTAAAGGTAAGATTGGACTACTTTGGATCCTTTAATAATATTAGTTTGTTCGGAGTAAGGACCTCAATATTTATTGTAGGTAAGAAGGCATTTGCAAGACAAACAACAACTTGTTAACATGAGGGAAACATGAATATCAACATGGTTTGAAAAATCATAAGACTTGACCACATATATCAAACTTGGGGTGTTAGTAGGTTTGGTCGGAATGCATTGCCTTAGACGAAGACTCTAAAATAGGATTGTAGACGTCATAATTTATAATATTTTTTAATATTTGATCATTTTGAGTTTTTTTTTTTCTTTTTTTTCTTAACTTTCATGTCATCCTTTGGCTCCAAAAAGGTAGAAAACTTTTCCAAATTTAAATTTGGGGCCCCTATTACCATCATTATTACTCTTTAAGGCTTGGGTTTCATTACTAACCTCATTTGGTTTCCTAAATTTCATCCCTCGTATATTTCCTCTCCTATTCTTTTGTCTTGATTTATTTGACCATTTTCCTTTAGTTATCACAAGCTAACCCTCACATAGTTTAGTTGCCCCATGATTTAAGGTAGTTGTAATTTTTATATTAAGATTTGCTTGTCAAGCAACTTCTTGCACGTGTGCTTCTCCTTATACCGTAGAGATACGGACATCTGTGGTCAACAACTATAAAACATCCTATTTTGAATAGTTTCTCACTATATGACCAAAGAAGCCATATATCTTATACAATACAACAACCTTCATATTCAACAACAAATCGAGTATTTTGCAGACTAAAAGAAAATAATTCAATGATTTCTAAACCATGGTCTTCCCATCACTAGCTAATCAAGGTCAATTTCAACTCATACTTTAGCAGACTTTTCCCTTGATGCATCAACGTAAAACCTTCATTAGTTTTCCTACCGCCAAAGCCAATGCTAAGAGGAGAATCTCATCAAAGTATCCCATACCTGAACTCAAAAAAAAAAAAAAAATTTCCAAACCAAGAAGTTGTCAATCCTAACATTTGATGACACAGAAGTTTGGAATCCACAGACAAACTTCAAGGTATGATAGAAAATCATCTAAGATCCCCCCAACTAATGACTTTTTCTCTATCATTAGTTATACTAGACTTCACCATGTAAAATCAATTCCCAATACCTACCATGTCACTAACTAATCAACGTTGATTTCAACACGTAATCTAACACACTTTCCCCTCAATGCATCAACATACATCGACCTTCATTGGTTTTCCCACAGCTAAAGCCAAAGCTAAGAGGACACTTTCATCATAGTATCCTATACCTAAACCCAAAAAATGAATCCAAACTAAGATGTTGCCAATCCTAACATTTGATGACACATAGATTGAAATCCGTGGAAAAACTATGAAGTAGTGATATAAAATCATCTAAGATCCCCCAACTAATGACTTTTTTCTGCATCCTTAGTTATATTAAACTTCACCATGTAAAATCAATTCCGCACATCTACCACGCCAATGCCTCCCAACAGTCTATGACTGGCTTTAGATGGTCCCTTTTTTGAAAAAACCTAATTATTATCCCCTAAAGCATGCCGATAACTAAATCCTTCTATGACAACCATAATTCTTGAAGAATTACTTTCATCGGGATAACATTTTGTCTTTAGCCTATCACCCTCATTGTGCTCAATCTTGAATGTATTTTTTCCAATTAAATCCACACGGTCTTTCCTTAGCAATGGAGTTTGGGAACCTAATGTCCATTAGACTTAAAAGAAGGGGAGAAGAGTGCCCATTAATTAGACTTATTCTTACCCTTAGATGAAGTAATTCTCAAGTTGTCTCTGTCTAACACTTACTTTTTTAAAATCTTTTTAAAATATAAATATTTAAAAAATACTAACTCAAAATTAAAGAAGTGAACAAAAAGGTCCAAGTTTAATTGTAATAAAATATTTTCCGAGCCATTTGGTAGATGCATAATTCTCCTTAATTGCTTTTGAATATGATTGAATAAGTATTCATTTGTTTGGTAGGTGCTTTTTTAGACGATCCTCTGCTTTATCCAAAAAAGTTATAAATTGAATTAGAGTTATTATAATAAATTTATGATAAAGACTATTTTTTAATAAAAAAAATTACGAGAGATGATTACAATTGTATATGAAATAAATTAAAAATAATTACATATATATACAAAATAAACTTTTAGTTTACTTTGAAGATATAATATTTTATGTTAATTTAATTTTATATAACATATGAGAAATTCTATACAGGATTTCATGATAAATACTAATCTACGATGGGGGTTTTATAAACAAATAAATTAAATTAAAACGAATATGAATTTTATTTTATATTTGTTATATATATATATATATATATATTAAAATATTATAAAAGGAGAGACAAAATCCACTAAGTGGTACATTTTTTTTATTTTACTGGAAAAAGAAAAACTAAAAATTAAAAACAAATTACTTCATTGCGTCACATACACTACATACTTAAGTTATGTCATATAAATGGTTTCGATCCCCCAACTATTGGTTGCATTTAAGTACTTCTTCCAATATTACTTGTTGATCTTTATACTCTAACCCATTTCATTTAATATTTTTTATTATTAATTAAGTTTATTAAACATTTTAAATTAGTGAACAGAAGTTCATTAATAAAAAAATGAGACATACATAATTCTATATTAATAAACAAAACGAGACATACATAATTCTGTAATTTTAAATAAATTTTAGCTAATGAAAACAAATATTTTTAAAGAATGTATTAAAAATAAATTATTAACGTTAGTTTAATTTACATGTATTACAAAAGATTTTATATAAACATTTAAGAAAAAATTATTTACTTATTTTTGACAGGAAACTATTTTATCACAGTAGTAATAAATATAAATTAAATTCTACTAACATTTGTATTGGTACACTGTAATGGTATAATTTGGCAAAAAAGGAAGACAGATGTTCTCTTGTGTAGCCTGTTTAGGTTATGATAATTAAGGCATTTTTTTTGTCTTTAAAGTTATTATAAAATTTAAAATAAAAGCTTTAAAATTAAATAGAGTTTAACGGTACTATACTACATTTACAATGTCATCTAATTTATAAATTATCATTTGTATAACTTTCGAGTTAATTGTATAAAATATAATAAATTTATCATAAATAATGGTTTATTCTATTAGTGTATAATTTTCTCTCTCTTAAAGATAATAAAATTCATTTAATGACTTTTTAAATATTAATATTTTTTATAAGTGGTTTACTAGTGAAAAATAAGATTGACTCGTTGAGGAAAAATGAAAGAAGAAGGGAGACATTTGAATTTCCCGAATGACATTATTAAATTAGTGTTGTGTTAAGTAAATTTTACACAAACAAAAAAAGTTAATAAATAAATAAAAAGAATAATGATTTTATAAAACTAATATTATTAAATACATAAAAGAAAGTAATATTAGTAATACTTGAAAAACTAAACTTATTAAAAGTATTATTAAAAAAATACTTAATATTGTATTAAAAATTAATATGACAATTATTTTGAAACAATTTTTCTTTAAACATGACACTTATTTTTATTTTTGGTAGATAAGTTACACTTATTTTGGGATATAGAAATCATTTCTATTATTTTTCAAGTTATAGATAAGGTTAAAAAGTTGGCTAAAGTGCTCATCATAGTCTCAGTTCTTACCAAAAGAAGATGAAAGCTATTGTATGGAGGCTACTATTTCAAGATTCTTGTTCAAGATTCAAGATTTGATATTGTAATTATTGTGTTCCAAAGATCTATAAGATGAAAAGTGAGTTATCTTAAAAGAATCCTTTAGATCTTTGTACAAACTAAAAAAATAAAAAATTACTTAAAAATAAATCAACTTACACAGAGAAAAAAAAATACAAAAACAAAAAACATCCTAACAAAAAGGAAGAACAGAACAAAAAAAACATACCTAAAAGCCTGGGAGGGAGAGGGGGAAGGGTTGAAGGAGAGGGAAGGAAGGGGGAGGGATAGAACAAACAAAGGAAGAAGAAGAGAAACTAGAGAGAGGGAGGAGGAGATAAGATTAAACGTGGATGTTGAGAAGAGAAAAATAATTATATTTAATTTAATTATATTTATAATTTTTTCTTTAATATTTCATTAAAATTAATTACTTAATTAATAATATTTAATTTAATAAATGATTAAATAAAATATTTAAAGTGATATCCATGTGGGACCTAAAAAAATTATCTAAAATATCTCACTAAAATATAAGACAGATATTTAATCTTACTCATCAAACCTAATTTAAATTTATCACTAAAAATGCTCTTTAACAAAAAGTGAGACCTAAGATAAAAATTGGGAATTTTATTTTATGTAAAGAAAAAAAATTATACATGAAATGTTTTAATCAACGATCATTTTATTTTTTTAAAACTAATAATAAATATTAATAAACTTAAAATTTAAATTTTAGTTATTTTATTTTTGTATCAATCAACTTTTGTATCATTTATCAGTATGCACCGCAATCGATGCTATCTCGCCACGCTTAAATTCTCCATTTTTCTCATCATTCTCTTTCTTTTTCTCTCCTGATTTCGCTTCACCTACATAATACTAACGCTGTAATGTAACTATTGCAATGCTTTGCTTACTCTGTAGTAGTACTTCCACTTCCCTTGCACCTTCTGTCGTGTCTCTGTTTCATTGACATCGTCAATGTTCTTTCTCTACTCTGTAAGATAACTCTTCAATTCATTATTATTCTTATTACGCACCTCGTTACTTACACTTAGAATTTCATGTGCCTAACGATTTCGTGCATGCTTGGAAAAATTAATTTTGAGGCAAAGTAATTTTATCAAAGCATTAGAATTCTTATTTTTGCTGGTATTTTATTTTTATCAGTAGAATTTATATTGAAACGTGCATCACATAATTTTCAAATGCAAACTAAAGATGCGCTTTATTGTAAACTTTTTTTATCATTCAAGATTGAGTATTTAGATGCGTTAAATACTGAGAATTTTGTTACAGTCGAATTATTTTATGTATCTGTTGTTATCAGAAAAAAAAATAAAAATTTAGGAATCTAATTTTTTTTTTTTACCTTTGTTTTATTCTTTCTTGTCCACTTTACTTTCCTTCTGTCTCTTTTTTTAATATTTGTTTTGTTCAGTTTACTCTTTTTCGATGAGTCACGTGTAAGTCAATTTTTTAGGTTCTTTTGATGAGCTCAATTTGTTGCTTATCGTAAGTGCCAGCCATTTCTTTTTTCTTATTTAAGGAGATTGTAATTCACAGATTGTTCATTTCACCATTGGGTGGTGATTGCTTAGGCTTTTCAACCAGTTGAGTGGAATGAATAATGAGATGATCCATTCAGTTACGGCAAGTTTGAGATTTTTTAAATTCTCCTTACGGGAAGTCTTTTGCATTGTGGGGTTCTATCTCCCTCTTCACCTTATTTTCGAGTAAATTTATAGTACTTTGCAAAGTCTTCCTTGATAGAAAGCAGTTGAGAAGTGGGAACTGGTGCACCAAAATGTCTTTTTTGCATTTTTCTTACCCCTGAGAAACAAAGATTGTTTTAAATTGTGGTCGCAACCACAATTTTGTCCCCATCTTTGACATTGCAGGAAATTACAGACAAATGTGGTCAATGCAACTACAATTGCAGTCACGGAGATCTCAAGATTGTTTGTAAAATTGCGGTCATGGACTGTTTTTTTGAAACCTTAAATGAATCTATTTGAAAGTTTGAAATGACTATTCCAGAAATTCTAGTTAGGAAAACTGATTTATGTAGCAACTCTAAACAATGCCTGTTGATTACTTGATACAATATTATGTAGCTGTTGGTTTTCCCTTGTTATCCAATGACAGAAACGTGCTGTGGAGCATGTTTTTTCTGTTATTTAGTGAGCAAGGTAGTTGGGTGGCTCTTAATAGTTTTGTGATTTTCAGGTACAAGGGCAGACACTGATGTAGCAAGGATATATTCTTACTTTGCATGAGATGAACTGGCCTACCTTAACTTTCACAATAGGAATTTGCATAGGCTTTGTGGTTGGGGTGAGTTTGGCATTATCGATTGTATCCTGCGTCATACGTGGAAGGAAGCGCACAGACATTGAGAGGAGCAGTTCTCACAGTGCAGTGACCATTCCTGTTCAGGTCCAAGTGGTTGATTCTAACTCAACATTATCAGAGGGTCAGGAATCACCCAGAACATCTGAGTGGAGTAACACATCTATATGGTTGGAAAGACTTAGGAGGAATAGTTCAGTGTCAGCATGTGGAATTCCCAAGTATTTTTACAAGTATGTTAACTTTTGTTGCACTGCTGTTTCCTGCTTTTGTAAACTGACAGTTGCTGTAAATTAGTGTGCGGCTACTAGAATCTCTTAGTTAAGCTTTTTGAACCCTACTATTAATCTTTATGCTTTTCTTAAGAAGCAGATGTTTGTGCAAAAATAATATTTCTGGCTATATGCTTTTCTGGTTTGGACTTCTGAAAGCAAATAAGTCGAACAGTCGTGTTTGATAGACATAATTAAGGTAATATGCGGTAACTCAAAGTGAGGAGGAAAAAAATGTCAGATTTAATTTCAATCAAGGTTTTAAATTGTGGGGAAATGCGGTCAATGCGGCCGCAACTAAGATCATGAAGACACCAAAAACCTTTGCGTTGTTGTTGAAATAGTAGTTGCTGACCATTTTTTCTTAAAACCTTGGCTTCAATTAAGAGAAACAAAGAGCATAATAAAATTGTCTATATATTATAAATAGTGAGAATGTAATGATGCAAATTCTCTGGCACATTTTTTAGTTTTAGGTTTTTGGACTGAATATATTGGATCTTGTATATATTTATTAGTAGCTTAGTGGCTGAAGCTGGGAAACTGCCAATAGTGCTGTTTATTTGCTCATGTTTTAAATCTTTTTCTGTGATCTTGTGACACCTTTTCCAGAGATATACAAAAGGCTACTTCTAATTTCACAACCATCATAGGCAATGGAGCATTTGGTCCTGTTTATAAAGCGCAGATGGATACAGGTGAGACAGTTGCTGTTAAAGTTCTTGGCACTAATTCAAGGCAAGGGGAACAGGAGTTTTTAACTGAGGTAATAATTGATTATATGCTTAGGTTTCTATATATGTGTCTGTATCCGTATGTCTGTATAAGTTGCTTTGAAAAGATTGCTTTTGTATTGAATGAGGTATTTTTTATGGCAATATTGATGCTTTACCTTAGAAATCACAATAAGATATAGCCTCCCAATAGGATCCTCTACAGTGTGAATGTTACTGTTTCTTTACCTTAGAAAAATATATTGGGGAATAGAAAACTAAATTACCACTTTACCAAACTAATTGATTCTTGATATTTTGTAGAAGTTTAACTTCAAACACCCTATAATGTGTGGGAGGATAATGACTTTGGGCATACTACATTTTCTTAATTTTTTACAGTACGGAAATTTACTTTAACTTTCAACTAAAATTTTTCTATAAATTTCAAAGGTATTTCTTAGTACATAATTATACTGTTATCTTCATTTTTTCCCCTTCCAAATCTTCTGAATTTTAAACTGGTAAAAAACTACCAGATCACTCCCTGACTGGTAACTGAGTTGTGTTCATATAGGGTGTAATATGTGCAAGAGTACAACTTTTCACACACATTAATGCAACACTATGTCCTGTATATATTATTTTCTTGCAATAATGGTTGGAGTTTGCTGTTACTCAGTTACTCTACTGCTACCTCCCTTTAATTTGCAACAAGATACTCTCAAACTGTTCTTTACAGCTATCTTTTCCATGGATTTAAAAATTGTCTGATGATTAACACTCTCAAAGTCCCCTTCCCTCTTAGCAGGTTTTATTACTTGGAAGATTACATCACAAAAGCCTTGTGGATTTGGTGGGATATGTGGCAGAAAGAGGAAAACATATGCTTCTTTACATTTACATGAGCAATGGCAGTCTTGATTCCCATTTATATGGTTAGAAAGGGATTAAATTTTTTCTTGTCATTTTATACTAGTTGGCATAATTTGTTTGTATATTGCCAGATGGAGTAGATGCTCTCAGTGTCTAATGGCTTCATTCTTTCTTCCTTAAAAATATAGTTTGACCTGAAATTTTTGTCTAAATTCAGGGAAACATCTGTATTTGCTTTGTCTTGTGTCAATGATGTATCAGTGAACTTATCTAATTCAATAATTTGAATATCTGAGTTGTTTTGACTTGTCTTTTGGAAAATAGAACATTTGATTATCCCCAGACCGAACTTCATATTTACTTTCTTGATAGTGCAATACCATGCTTACATAGTATGTGATGTCCTGCTGTTCATGATGCAGTTCTTTATTTTCTTTTGTCTTTATTTTAGCTTAAAACCAATATAGGATTTTTACTGAAAAATTAAAACCACATATATGAGGTGATAACATTAATCTAGTTATATATTAGGCTGCTTTTTATCAACTTTGACACACAGTCAACTTATCATTATGCTTACTGAACAAAAGATAATTCTAGGAAACACAAATTTTCATATTTTCTTCTAGAGCTTAGAAGAATTTTTACTTGTACCTTCTTGTTCTCTATTTACTTACCATTCTTTGTGTAGCTGATTTGGGAAAAAATCACAAGCCATTGAGCTGGGATTTGAGGCTTAGCATAGCGCTAGATGTTGCAAGAGGACTGGAATATCTACATCATGGGGTATATAGTATACTCAAATCTTATTAATGAAATTGGTAAATTTACACGTGGAGAACATTGAATGGAATAAGTTTACTTTGATTTCTTCGTATTTTCTTAAAAACAACTCATTGCAGGCTTCTCCACCTGTTGTGCACCGTGACATCAAATCTTGCAATATACTGTTGGACCAGTCTATGAGAGCCAAGGTAACCTTTGCACATTTAGTTCCCACAAAGATGAAAAGGGATGTTTATCATACTTTAAAATATTCTTCGTTGCAATCTCAATTCTGGGAAATCTTGAGTTTTTTTTTTTTCGTTATTTGTTGTTTCATTTATGCATTGTATTTTGCAAATTCTCCTTTTCTATATATTCAACAAAATAATACTATCTTAACTCTACTTTCTTGAAAATGTTGTTAGGAAGAATTAATCTGCCTAGTTTTCTTGACTCAAAGGAAGCTTTTCTGAAAATGATACCTTATTTTTGTAAAGATGGTGCTGCAGTTTTCCGTTTTCATCATATCCCTTCACTTGTCTCTGTCCATATTCAAGCTTAAAACCTTTTTTTCTTCTATATATGTTTAACATCTATATTTTACTGAGCAGGTCACTGATTTTGGGCTTTCCAGACCAGAGATGATCAAACCTCGCACATCAAATGTCAGAGGAACTTTTGGATATGTTGATCCCGAGTATTTGTCTACAAGAACCTTCACTAAGAAAAGCGATGTTTATAGTTTTGGTGTGCTACTGTTTGAACTTATCACTGGCAGGAATCCACAGCAAGGGCTCATGGAATATGTAAAACTAGTAAGAACAGTATCTGCTTGTTGGTTTCTATGTTTGTGCTTGTGCTGTGGTGCATGAGTGTATCTTGATGCGTTTGAAAATATATGTAAGCAAATACTTAGGATTGACACAGCATTTTTCTGGTTATGATTAGGCAGTCATGGAAAGCGAGGGTAAGGTTGGATGGGAAGAAATTGTGGACCCACAATTAAATGGAAAATATGATGTGCATAATCTTCATGACATGGCTTCACTTGCATTCAAATGTGTTAATGAAGTCTCCAAAAGCCGACCTTCGATGTGCGAAATTGTTCAAGAATTATCTCAGATTTGTAAGAGGCAAATTAAAGATCATGGTGGAACATCTCCTGCTGCATTGAAGGAAGTGTCCATTGAAGTGGGCCAGACTGAAATTCAGGACTTCTCATCAATTGAGAGTTCAAAGATGGTGCGCAGATTGCATAGCCGATGATCTTTAAGGCTCTGCTAGTGCTTTTGGATGTGTGAATATCTGCGTTCTATTTTGTTTACTTAGTCAACAATATTACTTCTTTACCATACTGGGATTATGAAATAGATGATTGCATAGCCGATTAATCTTTATGAATCTGCTAGTGCTTTTGGATGATTAAATATCTGCTTTATATTTTGTTTACTAAGTTATTTAACTTCTTTACCATACTAAAATTATGAAATAGATGGGGTATAATATCTTGAATTTGTTATGGGAATCCTACACACAAGTCTTATGAGTTAAAAGTCTAGGCGGAGAGGGTAAAAAAAGTATGTTTAATAAACTTAATGCTTTGTGATTGTGAACATTGATAAAGTATGTATAATCATTTGTGATAAAAACGTGAAAATTTGAACAACAAGCATAATCAAATCCAAACTTAATAAAGCGACTGAGCTCTCTTTTTAACAAAGTGGGGAATATCATAATCAGTAATTTAAGGAGGTGGTAATAAAGTAGTGGATTAACAGAGATGGTTGCTATTCCCCTTGATTAATTATTCGCAAGATGCTACTACATAACAAGTGGAGAGTTTGCTAGAGCATTAGAATTTTCAAAATTCAGTTATTCAGAGCCCCTTTGCTCTTTAAGTACTCCAGAGTCTGATCATAAATTTCTTCAATTCCATACTTGAAACTGAATCCTTCTTTGACAAGCTTTTCGGAAGAGATTATTAACTTTGCCTTTGAGGGACAATCATCGAATCTGCAATTAGAAAATGATACTTGCCATAAGTACAAATGAAAAGGGAGTACCCAAAACAGTAACATCATCCGGGCTTCAAAACATAAGTGCAAGTGTGCAATATGAGGTAACTTTCATTGGAAGTCTTTCAAGCCAATTCAGCACAATGCAGATACTACTTAAAAATGTATGCCAACAAAATTGGTCCGCATAAAAGATTCGATATATATAGCCTTACATAAGTTTCATTGAGGCTGAACTTCGTATTAACTGAAACCAATACAAATGAAGAGAAATTCTTTGACAGAGATATTGGCATATTGTATACGATATATAAACCACTTTAAAAATATGAAGCCAAAACACCAGAAATAATGGCTTCTTATTCTTTGACTTGATTCTCGCACCAAAGAATTTATCTATAACTAAGGCAAGGGATTCGTAGAATAAAAAAGAAAAGGCATTTCAACCAAAGGTATGGTTATAAGCTTACTCAGTTGGAATTTTATATTGAGGGTATCGTTTGCTGAGAAACTTTGCAAGCTCAGGAACACTAGTATTGTGAGCACAGCAAATGTATCGACCAGAAGCCGATTCTTTCTCCGCCACAAATATTTGTGCTCGGCAAATATCCTCCACATGAGTGATGGATATTGAACCTGATAGCAACTGCATACCTTTCAGAGCGTTTATGAGGAAATCATTGCCTGCAAAGTACAAAGAAAGATGCCATTGAAACATATATGGGGGCATTCACTATGGTCCTTAAAAAGTACAACTATTTGACACATCTAAAAGGTCCTTAAACCAGTAGGTTTGACAATTTTGAACCTGTTATGAGGGACGCTGCCATGCCAACACTTGATGGGATGTCTGTAGTGACAGAAGGACCAGTTGTGAGAGTAGGTATCACAGTGATGAGATCAATGTGATTTTCTTCAGCAAATTTCCATGCTGCCTTCTCTGCTAGTGCTTTGGAGGCAGGATAACCCTGCATGTGTTTGGATGCACACTCTACTTTAGAGTCTATCGAATGAGTTTTAATCTTTTCCATCTAGGAATGGTAAGTGTGAAGACTGAAGAGCCATTCCTCATCCCCATCCTAAGTTTTAAGTGTGTTTGGATTCATGTTGGATCATTCAAAATCATATCCAAATAACAGTTAACATGATTTTAGATAAATGTTCACACATTTGGTCCTACGTTAAAAAATTGATTTTGAGTTGAAACAACTTTAACTAGTTTTTTAGTTGAATAAAAACTTTTATATTGAGTTTTACTATTATGTTACTTTTAGAATAAAATCATCTAAACATAAATCGCGAGACTGGAAAATCAATTTCATTCAAAATTAGTATTGTATATGCTGATCCAGATATGTGTGAAATAAGGTTTGACTTTTACCCAAGTGGGTGGCTTTGCAGTGCTCAAGTACTCAACATCAGTCCAGTTGCTTTCATCCATAACCAGATCAGTTCCCTTGAGTTGGTTTATGGTCACAGCAGCTGCTGAAGATGTCAAGATGACTCGTTTGACTCCTTTTGCTCGCACACATGCTTTTAACACATTCAAGACGCCTGTGATTGCAGGCTTGATCATGTCATTCTGAATAGTGTAATTGCAAAAGAATTTCCTCATTAGTCTTTTTCTTCAACATACACATGCACACACGTACACGCAAAAGCATTCGATTTAGTTGTTAAATTTATAATGCAGTTTCTAGTTCAGTGTCTAATCTACCTCAGGATCTTCAGAAGCAAAGTTCACAGGTGTAGCAAGCTGGAAGACAAGTTCACAGCCTGCTATAGGAGCATCAAAATCTTTTTCACCAGTTAAATCTGCTCCAAATATGTTCAATTCGCCCAAACTTTGCAGTGCCAAAAGGTGAGGTATTTTTTTAGTATTATCTGCACAAAACACCAATGTAATTAAGTACTTTTGGTCATGATAAAATTATATTGGATTCTCTATTCTTCAATAAAACTTTAGAAGGGAGATTGGCCTTGTGCTTCTTGTTATGGGCTAACCAATTACTAGTCTTTAAGTACCTTTTCGTTGGTTTTGTTTTCATTCCAATTTTCTTATATTTTGATGGGATGTTAACAAGTAGGTTACCATGTCACCTTTTTTATTTATTCAATAGTTGTCTCTCTTTTTGGTTTTCACATGGGAGGGGAAAAGAAGAAGAAATTTTCTAACACCTTATTTAATTTATGAGAAAAGGTGTGTACCTTTAAATTACATTTTTTTTTTTTTACTAATGTCAAGTATAGTTTTGATTTTTTTAAAACCATTTTTCCCCTCTTTTTATCACTCATGTCTCTTTCTGTAAAGAGAAAAAATCACGTGTGTTCAGGCAATACTTATCTAAAAAAAAGTCTCGTTTGAATAATGTGCCTTTCTCTTTAGTCACACTAGATGTACCTGCTAAAATTTAAAAATTGAAAGAAAATTTAAATACCTTTTCTATTTCTTTAATTCTCTTTAATTTTTCTGAATGGTAAACAAAACAAATAAACAGTTTTACAGCGACATATTTCACAAAGGGAGAGAGACTAGCCTGGGTCTCTAACTGTGGTATTGACAGCATAACCCTTTTCAAGCAACTGCTTGATCAACAAAGAGGCCATAAATCCACTCCCTCCAATCACACATGCCTTCTTTCCAGTTGGCTTGATAGTGGCCATGTTTTCACTCTCTCACACACTTCAAAGGATAAAATGAAACTTACTTTATAGACAGTTTTTTAATCCTCCCTCAGGAGAGAAGCTTCTTAAATAATAACATTAATCTTTCAGTTACTTAATCTAACAAATCGTTTCGTTCGAGTATTGTAAATTGAAGGTGAGCACGTGATGGTGTTAGGTGGTGTGTATTGTTACCAACGACTCAACATCAACAAGTCTTGGGGGTGAACAAAAAAGCCTTTCACCTTTCATTAATATCCTACACACTATTACTATTTTCTATCGATAAGTATCTGTGTTTTAATTTAAAATTTATAAATATATATTAATTTTATTTTATAAAATAAAATATTTATTTTAAATTTTCTTAAGATTTTATTTTAATGAGTCAACTGGTCTATTACGTTTGTTTTAATAACTATAGGTTGAATACAATGATCATATTTTTGTTTGCTGCACAAGGTGATCTATCTCTCTCTCTCTCTCTATATATATATATATTTCTTGTTCTCTAAAAAAGAACAACACAAGCACATAACTCCTTTCTCCCAAATATCTTCTTTTTCTTTTCCTATAAAAACTTATTTTTTAGAGCAAAAGCATTAGTGTTCACAAGTTTCGGGATTCTTTTGCTGCACACGTCGGTCGAAACCAACTGGTTGTCGTATCTTAGGAGAGGGATCATTTTGCTACACACGGTCAAAATCAACTAGTGCTTCAACCCAGGCTAAATAATTATTTTTCTTATTTATTTTTTCCTTATATTTATTGTATGATATAGTCATGTGGTGTTAATTAAAATTATTTTGCTATTAATATTTTTTTATTTAATTCAAGACTTTGCATTCTCTTCTCATTTATTTCTTTTCTTTTATTTTAATTTTTTTCAACATTTTCTTCACAATTAAACATGTCAGACTGAATTAAAATTTTGCACCTCATCTACACCGTCTATCTAACATTCAATCGCACAACAGAATCACGTATGAATAGGAAAATAAATGGAGATAATCTAGAAATATCATTATTATTATTGTCTAAGAGCTAATTACAAAAGAGAAGAAATTGGCCACATTAAAATTAACTTCTGGGAAGGTCCATTTAATATCCAAAAATTATTCGATAACAAAAGTAGGACAAGTGAGAAATGTTGAAGTAAACAAAAAAATTTAGATAGAGTCATATCTAAATGTTGGCTAAGTAAGCGTGAGTAATTATGAACCCGTGAACCATCCACATGGGAGTGGTGAAGGAAGGACCACAATATATGAGATTTTCCTGCCCTTGAAAGAAGAAGTAGAAAAAAAAGAAGAAATATACACTTAAAAAAATCCTTTTGTAATGAATCATTTATTAAGAAAAATAAATAAACTTAACACAAACCCGAAAAAGATATAATAATAACCTCCAGATCATCTACCATTATACATACAAATAATAAATTAAATGACTTTTCAATGGTATTTGTTACTCAAAAAGAAAAAGACCAATAACTATTGGTACACCTGGTGACCCAACTAATTAGTCAAATGAGGATTATTTCCTATGAATATCATGATGAAGAAGAAAAAAAGACATGAAGAGTCATTTAATTTATGTATGTTTACTATTCCATGACAATAATGTTCAATTAATCCTTTTTTTTATTACCACCATGTCTTATTTCATGGACAAGCTACTCCGGTCAAAGAAATTTTGGGTAATGGTTATTCTCTGAAATAATAAATAAACTGTTGCATCGTAGTCCTCCACTTCCAAAGATATATGTGAACCTCAAATGAAATTATGAAGATTTTCGTGAAAGGTTCTTTCTCTTTTTCTAGCAAGAATAAATAAAAAAAGTAACAATTTTACAAAATTAATCTTGTATTAAATCTTGTTTGTTATGCAAATTGCTAATGTTAGAAGTATAAATAGAAAAAACAATTAAAATTAATTTTTACTTCGAGCACACACTTATTATGACATGAATTCTATAACAAGTGCAAGAACATCGAAGTTTAGTTGAGCAGGGCCCCCTCACTCCTTAAGTACTCCACACTCTGGTTAATAATTTCTTCAATGCCATACTTGAAACTGAACCCTTCTTTGATAAGCTTCTCTGAAGAGATGACTAACTTTGCCTTGGAGGGGATATCATGGAATCTGCATTTATAGAATGGTACTTGGCTTCAATAGAATGTAAGACATGTTTCTACTATTTGAGAAGGGGAAGCTATTAACAACTTTATCAAGGCATCAAAATAAAAGAGCATTATGAAGTAATTTTCAAGCCAAATCATAACCACACAATGAAGTTTCTTCACAAATTCATGCCCATAAAATTGGACTGCATAAAAGATTCCATAATCTTGCACAAGTACTTTAATCAAGGGGGTGACCTTATTGGTTAAAAGTTAAAACTAACAATTGAAAAGAATTTCTAAGACAAAAAAGATATTGTCTGCTATGTGAACCTTCAAAAATCAAAATTTTCTAAAACTTTAAAAGAGTTTCTACATTATAAAATTTTCACACCAAATTTAAGGTTAGAGGCTTACTCAGTTGGAATTTCATATCGAGGGTATCTTTCGCTAAGAAACTTTGCAAGCTCAGGAACACTAGTATTGTGAGCACAGACAATGTATCGACCAGAAGCTGATTCTTTCTCTGCCACAAATATATGTGCTCGGCAAATATCCTCAACATGAGTGATAGATATTGAACCTGACAGCAATTGCATCTCTCTCAAAGACTTAATGTAGAAATCATTCCCTGCAAGGTACCAACAAAAATTCCATCAAAACATTCATGAGTCAATTTGTATAGTGCTTAAAAATGTGGCAAGGTAAAAGTATTAAATTCATTGGATATGGTAGTTTGTGAACCTTTCATTAGGGACGCAGCCAACACAACACTGAATGGGATGTCTGCAGTGATAGAAGGACCAGCAGTGAGGGAAGGTATCACAGTGATGAGATCAATGTGATTTTCTTCAGCAAATTTCCATGCAGCCTTCTCTGCTAGTGTTTTGGAGGCAGGATATCCCTACACATATATATACATGAACTTTACTTTCATAATATAAGTCTTTTTTGTTAAAAAATTGTTTTTTAAACAATTTCATATTACTCAACAATCAATTTCTCATCCAAAATATACCAAGTTTTGAAAATTATTTTAAAAACAAGTGTTATAAAAACCAAAAGACAGAAACAATCAGAAGATGTTTTCTCATCCTCTTATTTTGTTTTCTTCAAGTGTTCTGTTCAGGTATTCAAGAGGCAAACTTTTAGAAAATAGAAATATGCTTAGGGGACAAACATTTTCAAATGTGCTTAGGTGACAAACAAATTTTACAAAACCAAAAACTGTTGTTAAGTAAACAATCAAGGCCTTGATCTTTTTCAGTTAGGAATGACACTGAATGATGGAGTGCATTGTGAAGGGTCATTGCAGAAAACCAGCTTAAGTTTTTTTATTACTTACCCATCCATGTGGCTTTGCAGTGGTCAAGTACTCCACATCAGTCCAATTGCTTTCATCCATAACATGACCTTTTCCATTGAGTTGGTTAATAGTTACAGCATCAGTTGAAGATGTCAAGATGACTCGTTTGACTTCTTTCGTTTGAGCACATGTTTTCAGCACATTCAATACGCCGCTGATTGCTGGCTTGATCATGTCATTCTGAATAATAGTTTGCAGAAGCATTTTTGGATTAATTTTTTCATCAACTCACACAGAAGCATCCAATTTAGTGAGAGAAAAAAAATCTAAAATCTTCCAATTTAGTGAAATTTTTTAGAATGCAGGATCAGGGTTTAATTAATATACCTCAGGATCTTCAGAACCAAAGTTCATAGGTGTAGCAAATTGGAATACAAGTTCACAGCCTGATATAGGGGCTTCAAAATCTCCTTCAACTGTCAAATCTGCTCTAAATATTTTCAATTCGCCCAGATTTTTCAGTACCAAAAGGTGAGCTATTTTATTGATACTACCTGCAGTAAATGAAATTTTTGTTAACAGAAATATCTTAGTAGGACTCTCTAATCTCTAGTCTTCAATGAAACTCCAAAGGGAAATAGGACTAGTACTTGTTTGATCTAAGCTAAACCAACAAATGTGCCCTAATTTTTTTTTCTAGTAGTGTAAAATAGTAATAAAAAAAAATTGACCGTCGTTTAAACTATAACAAATTTCTTTCACAATGACACAATTTTACTTTGTTGGACATTTTTTGCAGTGATGTTACAACGACTTACGTTAACAGAGTTTGAAGATAATTGACAGTAGGAATCAAAATCGTTGAATTTACTTGTTTGTGAACTAAATCTTACTCCATAAAGTGTGATTAAGTATAGGGACCAAACTAATAATTAAATCTTACACCTATTATTCTTTTGGTTTCTTTTTATTATTAATAACGTTTTAGAACTTCTTGTAAAATCTGAATTATCGCCATAAAATATAAATGGTTTATATACAAGAAGTGGAGAATAGTAAAAGAGAGAGAGAGAGGAACCTAAATCTCTAACAGTGGTATTAACAGCATAACCCTTCTGAAGCAACTGCTTGATCAACAAAGAAGCAATAAATCCACTGCCACCGATCACACAAGCCTGCTTCTTTCCGATTTGCTTGATATTGGCCATGTTTACACACTCACTTCAATCAAAGGAGGGGAAATTGTACTATGAATGACACTTTTGTATAAAGTAGTGGTTCACTCAAAATTGATCGTAGTTGTAACCGAGACATGCATATATAGAAATCCTAAGATAAAATAAGATATTAGGTACGTACTATTTGAATTCAAGGAAATCTTAAAGATGATACATTTATCTAATTCTTAAGATAAAATAAGATATCTACGCGTTCAAAATTTATGTAAATCCTAAACCAAGATATTTACCTAAATTCTAAGATAACAAAAGATATAATTTTCTTTTTTTGATGAAATCAAAAGATATAATTTAAGTAAATTAAAAAATTACGTATCTACTATTTGATAACTGAATTAGGTCAACATCTAATAACTTTAATGTAATTAGTATAAAAAATAACTTTAATGTAATTGAGTTGATTTGATGAGGTGAGAGACAGAGTTGCTTTGCTTCTTAAAAGGAATGGTTTTGTTATTTGAACACAGTATACCTGGTATACCCGTAGAATATTTAAACTGGGGATAAGCACTTTTTAATTCAATTTGTCCTATTACTATTTTCTTTTTAAATAAGTTTTTGTGTTCCCTTCAACAACCCAAAATATGAATATCTATATAATAATTAATAACTATATTAAATGATGTTTTTATATTATTAAAAATTAATTGGTTTAATTATGTTTTTAAGTTTCCGAATCACATAATATATTATTGGATCTACATCACGTTAGTCTTTTTTTATCTTAACAAAATTTTGAGTTGGGTAGGAACAAAAATAGATAGGCCCAACCTATCTCATGTCACCACTATCAATAATATTATTAAGTTATGGATATTATGTAATATTGTTTAATAGTATATTATAGGTTAAAATATAATTTTTATCTTTTTTATAAAATTTGTGATTTTAGTTTTCTATTTTTTAATTGAAACATTTTATTCTTTATTTTTAAAAAATTCATGATTTTAATCTTTTTATTTTTTAGTTGAGACATGTATCCACACACTTTTAAAATATTTAGGATTTTAATCTCTTTGGTCAATTTCAAATTTATTGGCTATATACTTTTTTAATAAATTAAGCTTATTAGCTATTAAATAACTATTTAAATGGAATTGAATGTGGAGCACTCTTTGAGCTAAATAGCTATTTTAATTTAAATATATAGAAGATTTTCTTATCTTTTTTTTATGCAGTATACTTTTTCATTTATCAAACTCCAGTATTAACAATTTTACATTTTTCAAGTTAAACTAACTAAATTATACCTCCTTGACCGCCATCATGTGCGACAAAGAGAAAATCATCAATTAAGGAGGCTTAATTATAAATTTTATTACTCAATTTTATTAGTTTTTTTTCACGAATTTTTATCACCAAAACCTTATCATTTTATGAATTTTCAACCCACAAATTTATACCATTCAACGTTCATCATTTTGTGAAATTTTATCACTCAAATTTTTAACTTTTATGCATTCTATCATTAAATTGATAACAAAATGATGTTTTGTTTTTTCTCTAACTTTTTTTTTTTGACACATCATCCCGGTAGTAAATGTGTCAAAATTGAAAATTTGAGTGATAAAATTTATAAAAAAGAAACTTGAATGACAAAATATAAATTAATGAAGATTAAATAATAAAATTCACAATTAAGCCGATAAACAACCACCCAACTCTTAGGAGTCCCAGTGCCCCTCATTTTGCCAAACTATCCGCAATGAAATTATCTTCCCTCAAAGTATGCAATCACAACATAAAAAAAAATAAAAATACTGCAATCTCTATCTTTGTAAAAATCTGATTTTCCAACAAAATTACCTTCCCTCCTTGATATACTTTCTCATTTATACGGATGCTTTGGAATTTTTTAAATTGAAAAATCAAACAAGGCCCAAGAAAAAAAACAACTAAAAAGCAAAACAATATCTCCTAATAAAATCCAAGTCTACCATTACTTCTTACCTAAATTATTTTACTTTTTAGAAAAATCAAAATTTCCAAAACAAATAAAAAATGAGGTGAGCATGATGCATGCAATCCGTAACCCTGTAAGTTAAATATTTAGAACATAACACCTAATCAAATTGAATTAAAAGACGAAATTCAACCATTTAAAAAATGATTAAAACATAATTTTGATTTTCAATTTTTTTAAATTTGTAATTTTAATCTCTCAATTTTTAATTGAGATATTTTGTTTTCTATTTTTCAAAAATTCACTATTTTAGTTCTCTCTTTTTTAATTGAGACATTCCACTTTTTTAAAATTTACAATTTTAATTCTTCTAGTCAATTTCAAACTTGTTGATTATATACTTATTTTGATAAATTAAGCTTATTAGAAATTTAATAATTAAAAAAACATTTTTTTTTAATAAACAAGAACATGTCAATCAATATTTATATAGTTTATTTAAAATTGATGACTAAAATTGTAAATTTGATAAGAGTAATAAACGAAATGTCTCAATTAAAAAATCAGAAACTAAAATCAACAACTTCTTAAACATAAGGATAAAATATTTTAATTAAAAAATGAAAAGACTAAAAACAAAAATTTAAAAAAAAAATAGAAGAAAAAAATTATATTTAAGCCTTTAAAAATTAAAGGAATAAATGGAACTTAGAGGAATAAAACATTGATATAACCAAAAAAATTATATGTACCTAACAGACTAAACGAATTTGGATTTTGTTCTTCATAGTTAATCTCCCTATGCGTAGAACAACTGCAAAATTATAGCGTGACTAAAAACAAGTAAATTTTTAGTAATGAAAGTAGCAAATATAGACAAGTAAATTACGTGCATTTCCCAATTCACTAGGTAGACATTTAATTTTTGAGAAACAATGGTATAAACAACAAAGATTAATAGTAATATGCATAAACAAGTTAAAAGATAACAATTGATAAAGTAATCATTAACGTGAAACTAAATCAAAACATGCCACTAACCAAATAAAATCGATAACTAGTTAACTACTGATGTTCATCTTCACTTGATTTCTCAAAGTCTCTAGGGAGTTGATGGCAAACTTTCTCTGTACATGACAGAATGTAGTATATCAGATGCGTCCATGTTCGTGAAGCTCGAGCAGCTTGCCTTTGTGATTAAGTCTCACTAATCTACAGTAAATTCTTTTTTCTTGTAATAATTCACACACATGATGCATAAGCTAATTTTCATATTTAAAATAATTTAAATCACAGAATTATTGGGAAATGGTTTTTATATTACCTAACCGGCACTAAGTTATACGTGAGCATCATTCTCCCAACTCATTGTGCAAGTTAACCAATGTCCTCTGGTTTGCAACAACGAAAATGATCCTTCATGAAAAGGTCCATATTTAAAAATGAACCAAACGTATTTCACAAATGAGAAATCTGAAGTTTTGAATTAACCATCAACAGGATGCTCACTGATCTTATATTAGACCCCAGAAAGCAGCCCCCAAATGAGCATTCAAGAAATTGCTTTCTACATACATTGTACATTTTGGCTCACAAATACTAAGATAAACAGTATGGATAAATAGTACATATTATACTAAAGGAAAAGATAAAAAAACTCTCCGGCACAACTTGAATTGGAAATCATAAATGTCTCAGACCTTTCAGTTTACTCTTGGCTTCAGAATCCATAACATGCTCCATATGACAGGAATCTCTCAGAGATCCACTCAACCCAGAGCAGGAGTCATTGGCTGCGAATGTAACTGCAAAATATAGATAAATGGTACAGAGGACAGTTAGTAGAGCAAGAGCAGATAAGAGGAAGCAGTGTCTCTTGACGAGTGTTGACCAACTTCCCAGTTCATGCCTTGCAAACTGCCTACTGAAAGATGGTGACTTCAGACAAGGAGAAGACGACAAAATGGAGTCGAGAACCATGGCTTCTACAATGACTTACTCGGGACTAGAATGCCTGAATCTGTACAACATATCTAACATTAGCAAGAGTTTGACGAAATTCAATGCACAATAGCAGCAACAACAACAATAATAGCCTTATCCTATTAGGTGAGATCTGTTACATGAATCACCAGCCATGAGATTAGAATATAAAGTTTATATCGTGGGGGGCTAGAAGTAGCAGATATTTTGCAAATATTAATATATATAAGGGACGCATCAAGTGAAAAGCATAAAAATCAGACGCATCAAGGAGCTACTACCAGATAACCATCCATGGAGATGTATGATTTAGATTTAAGATCATTCCATTCACGCTCTTACCTAATATTCTCCCTATATGTCTAGATAAAAATCAGAGTCACATTAAATGCAGAACCTAAGAGGAAATTCAGAATGTAGTGAAAAGTCTTCCCTCAAACAAAAGGCAGTTTTTTTCTCATCTTACTCCTCAATTTCAATAAGGAATAACTAAATGCTAATTCATCATCAAGATGGAAACAGCTCAGAAGTAAATAAAGCCATAAGTTGACACTCATTTCATCAGACACAGAAAGCAAGTGGCAAAATTGCAAAACCTAAATGTTTCTCTGGCGAATTTATATTCAATCCTTAATCAAAACTCCAAAACATGATGGTGAAAGCAGTCTACTCAATCCCATGTAGGACCTAGAAAAAATCTGATGGGAAGGCATAAATTATCATAGATTAAATAAATATCCTTGGCAAAATATTAATTAGCAAACAGACTCTCTACAAAAAAAAGCATTCAGAATTCCACTACACTACAGAGGCTGGTAGAGAATCAAAACACAACTAAAAGAGAAAACTCAGCATTAAACCAATGCAACCCCTAAAGACATCAAGAACACAAGTTTTTAATCAAATGTAATGACCAATGAGAAACTTAGAAGTGAGAATAACTTTTCTTCCTCATATACAAGAGGAGATACGAGAACATCACAA
Source organism: Glycine max (assembly GCF_000004515.6). Taxonomy (NCBI): domain Eukaryota; kingdom Viridiplantae; phylum Streptophyta; class Magnoliopsida; order Fabales; family Fabaceae; genus Glycine; species Glycine max. The sequence goes on from NC_038244.2 coordinate 4,793,870, forward strand.
GCGGTTCATTTTGTATAAATCAATAGAAAACCAATATTTTTTATTACAAAAACATTCAAAATATTGGTGGTATAGCATATCCACAAGGAGAAATGCTAGAAACACACTCCTTCAAACACACTCTCTTGTTGGCTGAAATTTATTGAAAATGATAAAAATTGGTGGGTCTAACATCATATTTAATGAGTCTCTCTCCTGATTTAGTTTTCAATAAATTTTAACCAATTAGGGAGAGTGTGTTTGAAAGAGTGTGCTAAAAGTGTGTTCCTGACACTCCTCTATTCACAAGACACGAACTTTTGGCACTCCTGAGTTCATTAAAATACAGCTAGTAGACACATTTAACCATTGCTATTGGTAGTATAGCAATGCCAAAAATGAACATCAAGATGCTTGAATCCACATTTAACCATCTTCGACAAATCCCAACATTATTTTCCTGGTATTTCAACAATATTTTTTATCCTAAACCTGGTGCAACAGCCACAATTGCAATAACATGTTAAAAAATCAAATTAACATTCAACAAAATCAAGATACACAAAACAAGGGAAAAAAAACATGAAACAAAATGCCTCATCCTGGTAACATTCCTCAGCATAGTAGATTCAACACAACCTCACCCACTCCCAGAATTACCTTGTTGATAATTCCTAATCACATTAACCCCATTGATCCAATCTAAAGTAACACATACCCCAATCAAACAAGACAACACCCAATTATGCAAAATGCACACAACATGCTCAGAAAATTAAAATGGTGAAGACCATATTGAAAATTAAGCTTTACCTGGTAGAACAGAGCACCTAAACCAAAATAATTTGTTTGGGTAAAATCAATTATTCAAATGATCCAATACCCGTAGGGGAAAAAAGTGTTTTTTCCCCGTTGGTAATGCATAAACAACAAGATAGAAAGGCTTAATAATAAGACACAGCGGGCGGAAAAATCTGCACATAAAAGCTAAGAATGAAGGATGAGAAGTTTATTGGAGTGAAGAAAAAAGCGTTACCTTTTGACTTCGAAGGTTGCGAAAAAGACTTCGAAGGTTGTGAAAAAGCGCGTGTTTCGTGAACAAGAGCGTTAAGGTTGTATTGTAATGTAAAAACCAGAGATGGGAAAGTGGAATGTGTTATTATTACTGGTGTCATGCCATGTGAGAGGAAGAAGAGGAACCATCCGTAACCATAACGATAAACGACTTTTTGGCTAAATAAACAAACTGGTAGTACAAAATAGGGAAAAATAAAATAAAAAATTAATTAAGCAACTTCTAATTTTAAATCAACCAATATAGGTATTTATATAGTTATTATGCATTTTAAATTTTTGTAGTTCTAAGCTTCCACAACTCACAGTATATTTTAAACTAAATTGTTAATAAATATAATTTTACAGAAATTTATGTTAAAGAAGTTTTTTCACACAAATCACCATCAATTCAAAAGCTGCTTTTATTCTTTCTAATGAGCGAGTCATTGATATGTTTGAAGATTTTCGTGGTTGTGGTCCCGTCCAAACTAGATCTACCTAATGAAATTGGATCAACGTAATTTAAAGCATTTAAGTTAGCGCATCTCGACAATAAATTAAAGGATGTTATTACTTAATATTTAATGGATCTGGCTAATCAGTGTAGCATTAATTAAAGAACTTAAAAATTAGATATTTAGTGTGTAAATCATAAAAAAAAAATCAAGATAGATGATATAATTTTTCATCTCTTAATAAAAAATATTTATACTTTGAATTCTTTAATCAATATTCTTAAACCACGAGTTAAAATCAACACAAATACATCTTGGTTTCCGATTGCTACAAATACAATATCTTGGTTAGTAGTTGTAAATACACTGGTTAGTAGAAGTTAATAATAATTTATTGACCTAGTACTCCATGTTTAACTGAAAATTTCTCTTAATACTAAAACTCTGTAATTTTATTAAAGAAAATCATAAATGTTAGCAGTATACATTCAACCGTATCTAATTGGTTTAACCCAAACTGTTGTAGCATCAAAAGTATAAAGTAAAAATTGTTGTCAGTTTCAACATATATTTAGAGTATTTATATGTTCTACCACTTTTTGTAATCCCCAAAGAAAAAGTATAAACTAAATTTTATATACAGATAATATATTAGAAGAAAAAATCACAATTGTGCTGTATTTGAACATAGTTTTTTCGTTAAAAAAAAACATTTTTAAATTTTATATTATTATTTGAGTAAAGGTTAACAAAAATATGTTTTTCAATTGACGAAAAAACAATTTACAAATTACGGTCCAAACACATCCACCAGCTCTGTCACGCTCAAAATTTTTGCGTTAAAAAAATACAAATAACACCGAAATTATTTTATCATTTTATGAGAAGTACAATATTAGATTAATTATTACATGAAGCGCAAATAAGAAAACACAAATTCAAGAAGGGAAATAAATTTCATGAAATATGTTTCATTTATTTCAGTCTCTCCATTTAAAATTTTCCAATCTTCAATCACTAAAGGAAATATGTAACACACTAACTGTAACACACATGGCAAACCTCAAGTCTTTGCATTATGCACAAACAAATCAACCCCACTTGGTGCTATACGAAAATTCCCTCACTTCAGAACAGGAAATCTGAAGCACCAAGGAAAGAAGCAAGATTTCTACCCAAGTTGCGCCCCCTGAGGCACTCCACATCCACCACGTTCGAATGATCAATAAAGAGGTTCACCTGAACATAACCAAACAATAATGTCAACAAAGCTGTAACATAGGTTTCTTATTCTTGGGGAAGTGGTTGGGAAAGAGTGAAGGGAGAAGGGAGAGATGGGGAGTTAAAATCCCCCCAAATGATATTTCTAACAAAACTAATAAACTAACATTTGCTAATAAAAAAAAGTTTCTTATTCTTGGTAAAAAGGAAAACTATGACAAGAATCAAATTATTTAGTAGAGCATTTACCTTTGGACCATATTGTTTGATGAACCACTCCGATATTCTCTGATTTGATGCTTCAAACATAGTCTTCTCAATACCAAGGCGCCCTATGATTTTGGCAATGATGTCTGCACGCATGTTATCAGCATGTTTGCTGACATCATCAGCATCAATCATTATCATGTCTGCACCTGCTTCCAGACATCTCTCAGCCCTTCTGATCAAGAGATTCACATCTTCTACCAATTCTGCGGGGAAAAATTAAAAAGGAATGGTAAACCAATATATTGTATTTGTGTTGATTCTACATTTTTCATTGGTGAATGGCAATCAACCTTCACTCCAAAGGATTAGATATACTATGTCTATATGTACTAGTGATTAGTGCCTGAGAATTTCATAAGCAGTAAGCACCATTCAAAACAGAAAATAGTAGCATCTAAAAATTTGTAATATGTCCAACATCAGTGTCTTCATATATATAGATACCTCATAGGATAGGTGTACTGAACCCCTATCCTCCCCCTCTAGCCATTTGATTCTGCATACATTCTCAGCAGATTTATATGAAGTAATAAAGGTGAAGGAATCCATAATAAACATCTCTTCTACATTCATCCATCTGATTGATCAATTTATCCAAATTGGATGTCATTGCATGCCATTTCATTGCGAACCAAGCTTCAATTGAAAACATTGCATTGTCATTCTCATTAAAAAAAGGAAAAAACCAAAATCTAAATAGCAGTACATTTTTAAACAATTATATATCATATCAGGCTTATCAATAACAGTGTAGTGAATCATCTTACTGCATTCACGAAAATTACATGAGCAAGTAGTATTGTCTGAAACAAAAGACATTTATTAAGATTATGTCACCTCACTTGTTATATATACTTTTTATTACTTCTTTTTTTCTAGTACAATGCAGATTCCAGAATATAGCATCTGCAACAATGCCTAAATATGCGAGAGATAAATATAAAATATCCTTACCAAATGATCTAGGTACAGGGGGAATATAAGCCCCATAAGCCCTGTCACCACCTTTGGGAATATCAGACTCATTAAACTTCACTTGAAAATGAGGCTTAGCTTTGAGACCACCACTTTTGACCAAGCGGACAAATCTCAAAAAGGTTTCTTCAGGAATCTCAAGCGATCCCACATTGAGCTCAATTGTGTCAAACCCCAACTGCTTGCATTCCTATGACAACAGGACAAAAAACCACGCAACCAAATCAGAAACCAAAATTCATCACAAAATAATAGTATTATAGTAGTACTAACATTAATATTGAATCAGGTGGGCAGAGAGAGACCTCTACATATTCCTTGAAACCTGATGGACTTTTGCTAATCATGTGCTCAGCCCAATCACCCGTGCTAACATACACGTCATGCTGATGGGCCATGTCAATGATTTGCTTGATAGTAGCCTTTGGCATCATGCTGTGAGAACCTCCAGAAAACTTTAACCCATCTACATAGTCTCCCATAGATTCAAAAATATCCTTCACAAAACATTCCAAACTAATTTGTTAAGTATCACATGTGTGATCCAGACTACTAAAGGAGTCTGGCTCAGTTAATCAAGCAGGTGCGCAAGTTGTTGTAAACTTTCTATATCTCTTTCTTTGATTCTTACCAATAAAAAAAAAAGTGTAAAATGTGTGATGCAGACTATATAATAATTTCTCAATTATCCAGCAATTAATTAAGATTAAGGATCATGTTGTAAAGATGATCCACCATGATAATCACTTAACTGTTAAGCTCAATCAAAACAGAGTGATGAAGAGAAAACCTGAAGAAGGTTGTGGGAGAAGAGAGTGCAGTGGGGGCTTTGAATCTCGGTGACGCCAAAATGACGAGGCTTGGCTGGGCGATCCTCATTCTCCTCGAAGCTCTTCCATCGGAACGCTGCCATGGTTAGTTACGAGACGAGAGGGGTATCGAATTATTCCGTTTCCTTTCTTTCTTTGGATTTTCCCTTACCTTTTCTATCTCCCAAACGTGAATGAATAGATAGAGAGAAAGAGAAGAATGAAGTTGTTTCTAGAAAACGCTGGAAATGCTTGCTGTAGTAGTTCGGTATTCCATCCAAGTGTTGCATTCACCACATTGCAACACTTGTTTACTTTTTTTAGTTAGTGTTCCAAAAATAAATTTATAAAATCTACTATGTTATCCTTAATAAATACATATAATATTTATTTTTTACCGCCTAAATACATAAAATAATTGCAATAAAAAATACATATACTAATTAACACTATAGAAATACATATTAATACAAAGTTTACATCTATAAATATAAATAATGAAAATTATCTAAGAAATGAAAATGTATAAAATTGTAAACTAGTTAAAGACTAAATTATATGTTTTATAATTTTTTTCATAATAATTGATAAAATAATTTATATAAATTTGTAATTACTCTTATTAAATATGTGTTTTCATCTTTAAAATATTTTAAATTGAACTTAAAGAATAGATTTTTAAAAAAATATTGATTTAAATTGATTTTCTGCACTGTATTTATTTTATCAATTTTAAGAAGGTTTAACTAGTTTTCACTGATTCTTAAAAAAATCATATTACTAAACTTGTTCTTTTTAATATAAAAATGCCTAGATATAGTAATATGGCTTTTTATGGTTAATAATTTGGTCAGTAGTTCCATTTCGATCAGGACCGATCTAATTATTTTTAAAAAAAAAATCAAAGATGATAATATGATTTTAAGGATTCATAATTTGGTAGTTCTTATTCGATTTGGACTGATTTAATTTAATTTTAAAACTTTTATTGAAATAATACATGCTATTAATTAGAAATTTTCACATCATAACAACTTATGATAAAAAAAAATTGTTAGGAAAAACAACTTTAAATAACCTCATGATAAATAAGTCCTCTCTTTATCACCTGGTTACGTACGCAGTAACATGATAATAATAATTAAATCAAGATTAAAAATAATAAATCATCAAAATTAAAATTACATTGCAACATAAAATATTTATCATAAATCTAAAATATAATTTATATGTTTAAAAATAATTATTATTTTAAGAAGGTTTAACTAGTTTTCACTAATTCTAAAAAAAATCATATTACTACAACTTGTTCTTTTTAATATAAAAATGACTAGATATAGTAATATGATTTTTTATGGTTAATAATTTGGTCACTAAAGTAGTTTCATTTCCATCAGAACTGATCTAATTTTTTTTAAAATTATAACTTGTTTCTTATAAAAAAAAAATTAAAGATAATAATATGATTTTAAGAATTAATAATTTGGTTACTAAAGTAGTTCTTATTCGGTCTGATTTAATTTAATTTTAAAACTTTTATTGAAACAATACATGCTATTAATTAGAAATTTTCACATCATACCAACTTATGATAAAAAAAAATTGTTAGGAAAAACAATCTTAAATAACCTCATGATAAATAAATCCTCTCTTTATCACTTGGTTACGTACGCAGTAACATGATAATAACAATTAAATCAAAATTAAAAATAATAAATTGCCAAAATTAAAATTATATTGCAACATAAAATATTTATCATAAATCTAAAATATAATTTATATTTAAAAATATTTATTTATTATAAATTATAAATTTTAGTTATAAAAATAAACATTTATTTTTGCATCACACAAGCTAAAATAATAGTAATAATGTAAAAAAAAAAAAAAAGTCAATAGAGTTGGGTCATTTCGTTAATAATAGCAAATAATATACACAGAGGCATCAATTATGTGCAATTTACTTCTGAACACTTTTTTTTTAACATTTTTTTTTTCTGAAGTGGAGTGAGGCAGGGAGCCCCTATTTTTGACAAATACTTCTGAACACTTGTGTAATTGCAAATTTAATCATTTATCATTTATAACTTTAAATTAAAATAATGAAAGATGGAGGAGATCCCTTTTTTTTGGGTGAATGGATCTTTGATCCTTGTAGAAATTTTTGATTTCTTGATAACTCAAAAGAGTAGGATCGAAAACATTAAGACTTTAGGCCCTCGGGCAATATTTTATGATTATGATTTTGTTGGGTGCCCAACGTTGGGACATCCAACAGATTTTCAAAATACATAAAATATTTTATAGGTATTTTTGATTATAGATAACAGGTTTTGTTTTTTTATTTTTGCAGTATTTTTTTTTTAATAAAATCTCACTTCCTTAGTGTAATTAGTTTTCATTAGTCTCCTATTTCGAGCGTTTGTTTGTTGTCTCTGACTCTGTACATGTGTTATTTATGAAATGAAGTTTGGTGGTGGTTTTTTCATCGTCGGAGAAAAAAAGGTGCATAATTTTTAAAAAAAAAACATACGGATTGTCAATTCGTATGGTTTGTACGAATTGCTGATCCGTATGGCCTTACGGATTGTTAATCCGTATGTTTCTTACAAATTGTTGATCCATAGGACTTTTTAAAAAAAATAAAATTGCAAATATATTTTTTTAATTTGTTTTGTAGTGTAATTTTTTTGTAATAGTTTTAACAATTTCATAAATATGGATTTCAAATTTTAAATTTTTTTTAAAAAAAAACTCATAGGAATTATTGATCCGTATGAGTTTAAAAACAATCATACGAATTGATGATCCGTATGAGTTATAAGGATTGTCGGATCAACAATCCGTATGAGTTTTTTTTAATTATTATTATTTTTTTAAAAAAAAGTTAAAAAAAAAAACTCATACGGATTGTCAATCTGTATGAGTCATATTCGTATTTAAAAAATGAGATTTTAACCCTTTCACCTGTGTTGATAGGTGTTCCAACAAAAAAACTAAGTATCCAAAGCAACTACCTTATAATTTTAGATTGTTAATGAGTCATATGGATCATCAATCCGTATTTATAAAAAATGATGAAAGATATTCTAATCCTTTCACCTGTATTAATAGATGTCCCAATAAAAATACTATGTGTTAAAAGCAACTATCTTATGAATTTAGATTGCTAACTAAGATGCGGTTGAACAGTAATTGCCGAAGAGCAGTGATATTCGTTGCGAAAGGAACACGAAATGTACAAATTAAAAACGCGGACAAATACTTTTAAAATAAATCTTAATTTAAAAATTTAAAAAGGGTTGAACAAGTCTGATATAAATAAATAAATAAAAAGTTCGAACAATTTCTCTGTTTCATCAGGAAATTTGTTTCGTAGTGTTAACATTTTGCTTGCCCAAATTGTGGGTAAATGCAATCAGTGCTAAAGCAATTATGATATAAAAAAAAATTATCCATAAATGTTAATATGTTAATTAAAAAATGTCAATTCAAACTTGCAATTTCTTTTCTCTCCTTCTTTCATCCTTAAATCTCATTTTTTTAATCCTTAAGTCAATTATATATCTTTATGATAAATACAGTTAAAGTCTTGAAAAGATCACTCAAAGCTAAACAATAGTGAGTATTCTTTCTTAATCTTTAGTTTGTTAAGAAATGTGAGGTAAAGAATGATTTATATCAAATCACTAAAAATTTGGGGCAGTAATTCGGTTGCATTTTGGCTACAATTCCTATGACCCAATAGCAGAAATAATAATGAAATTAAAAGTAGGGAGGCTCTTGAGCAATATATTGGTTCCCTTTAACACAACCATAATCCAAAGCCATGGTTGTGGCCTTTCCTTGGTGGTGAAACTCTGCTTTCCGTGCCCCTGATGGAAGGAATATTAGAAAGGGAAAGAAAAACGAAGAATAAAGTAAACTGTGAAGAGGAAAAACAGCTTTTAGCCATAGATCACAGCAAATTTTTCTCATGTATGATAATAATATGCAGCAAATTATACCTGGCTGAACCTTTTATTCTTATTCCTCCGTTAGCTCCACTATTAAAGTAAAGGAGTTATGAACAAGTTATCTAATTTAACAGCTTGGCCTTACTGTGTTGTTGCCTTTGAATTTTGTGATAATGGCCAAAAACTATGGGTTCCTTGTCTGCATTTTTGTCTTGGTCTTGGACATTGTAGCTGGCATACTTGGAATTCAAGCAGAAATGGCTCAAAACAAGGTACTCACTCTAATAAGACCAAAAATATGTATATACCTCAATCTTGGTCATGAGAACATTAATTAATGAGTCTTCTTTTCATGTTTTGGGATGAGAACAGGTTAAGGACTTGAAAGTGTGGGTACTTGAGTGTAGGGATCCAAGCTATGAAGCTTTCAAGCTAGGACTTGCTGCTTCCATTTGCTTGGTCTTTGCTCATGCAATTGCTCACTTGCTTGGTCGGTGCATTTGCATGCAATCCAAAGAAGAATGCCAAGGAGCCACAGCTAATGGGCGATTAGCAGTGGCTTTTCTCATTTTATCTTGGTAAGTGCTTTTCAACATGTGTTATTTCAGCTGATTGGTGCTTCAAATATACACATGTCATGTCATATGGTACCACAGGTTGCACTCACCTCCGATATTTTAATGTGTCATTATTTTGGTTAGGTTACCCATTCTCATAGATATTCAGATATATTCACCGGTGGTACTCAAAACTCCACTTACCCAGTAAAGAATAAAAGTTAGATATAATTCCTTCTGTACTTTTAGTATTATATTATAAGTAACTCTTAGATAACCATGTACCTAATACATCCAATTAAAAATTTATACATCATAAAATTTAATGATATGAAAAAAATTTATTGGATGTGCGGATGTACCAAGATGTGATGTGCTGTGTTGTTAGGTACCTGTCCATTTAAGAATTATTCTTATTTTCTAATTATGATTAACACCACTTAACCGGTTATCAAGAGGTAAAATTTCAAAATCAAGCAAAGTACCATATTCTAATATTATGGATGAAAAAAAATGATTAAAAAAAATCCATAATAACAAATCATGTTTTCGATTGAGATTAATTATTTTATAAAATTGGTGAATACTTGTAACCTATAATATGCTTAAAAACAATTATTTGTATATTACCCGAGGCCTTATCCTCTTCGATTTTCACATTAATCCATGTCAATACTCGTTGATTAATTCTATCAATTTGGCCTCATGTTGAACAAATCATCGCATAAAGAGAATAAAATTTGATGTGTTATGTCGTTGAATTGGTGTTCATTGCAGGATATTATTAGGGATTGCTTTCTCCTTGCTGATTTTTGGCTCCTTAGCCAACTCAAGATCAAGGGAATCGTGTGGGATATCAAATCGTCGGTTTCTATCCATTGGAGGGATTCTATGCTTCATACACGGGTTGTTCACCATTGGTTATTATGTTTCTGTAACTGCCACAAGAAGGGAAGAAAAGAGGCAAGGAAACTCCATTGTAGGCCACACTTAATCATCATTCACTTTGTTACCATGACTCAAAGATTAATTCTAAGACCAAGGATTTCAACTGCCATTAGATAAGAAATGTACAATTATTTACCTTTCTTTTTCTTTTCCTCTCATTCTCATTCACTTTTCACAAATTACATAACCTTTGGATATCTAGATGCACATGATTAATATTTATTTAGATAAATATTTTTAATATATATTATATTATAATTGAAATTTATAATAAATAAATATTATTGAATATATAAATTCATTTTGAATTTAAATTGAACCATTCAAATTATAATATAATTACTTTTAACCATCGACACATTATTTATTTATTTACTCAGTATTCTAAACTAGTAAACTCTAAGTCTCTAACATAACTTTAGGGTCTTTGGCATTAGCCATTACTAAATATTTAAAATTTGACTAACTGTTACTTTGATTTTTTTTATGTTCTAATATTTTCTTTTGGATGTTTTGTCTTTTATTTTAAAATTGACTAAAATATACAGAATTAAAAGTGATATTTAACCTTAAAATTTTATGATACCCTTTTGTTTTGCACTCTAGCAGTAACTTAGTAATTAGAACCGAGTCAAGCTACTTGTGCCCACACCCAGAAAAGGTGACATGACGTGGTCCACGGAATAGTTATTTTCCGGCAAGAAATGGATACCATATTCGTCCTGCGTCTTGTTGAAAGAAAAGAAAGGAAAGGGGATAAAAAAACAGGTTTTGAAATTTTAATTCTTGAAAAAAATATATTTCTAAAATTAAAATTTCCCTCTTTTTTTAACTTAAAAATTAATTTTTATATTGCATAGTATAAATGTTTATTTTTATTTAATTAAAATTTATAATAAATATTTTGAATACATAAATTATATTATAATTAAAATTTATAATATATACATTCCATTTAATATAAAAGTTATGTTTTAAATTTATAATAAATAATTTAAATTGTGATATAAATTTATTTTTATCATTCAAAATTCTTTCTTTTTTGTTATTTTTAAAAGAGCCGTTGAAATTGAAATTTGATAAAGAGTTAATAGTAGATTAAAAAACAATTAAGAAGACCAAATATACAAATAAAAATACAAATTATTTTAATGTAATTGAGCAAGAAAATTATAAAATTATACATCTTAAAATTTGTTGGCAATGTAAATAATTTACCAATTAATGATAAGTTATATATTTTTATTATTTTAATTTTAATAAATTACAAATCAATTAAGTGTTATTTTATTTTAGGTCTAAATATATTTTAAGTCATGGTACATGATAATTGTTATGCACACGTAATTTGAATATTTATATCACATGGTAATTATCTAATTTTCTCTCTCTTTTATTACTTATTTTGTGTTAAAACATTAAGAATATAGTTTCTGCTGAGTTTTTATCCGATAGATGCTAAAGTTAGTTAATTTATAATATTTTTAGTTGTATTTTGTATAGAGTTACACCACAAGAGGCTTGCAAGAGGGTTGAAGAACTAGAGGAGCACGCTCAATGTGCCAACAATCGCTTAGCATGAGGAGCCAACTTGGAAGTCAAGCTTAGCGCATCTTTAGCGGTTTAGCGCGCATTTGACAACTTAGCCTGCATCTGGCGGCTTAGCTTGCATATGGTGGTTTAGCCTGCATCTAGTGGCTTAACGCGCATCTGATGACTTAACGCATGGTCACTTATGCCAGTTGAACTTTGCATGTGCGCTTTATGCGCATGTGCAGGCTTAGCGCACAGTCAATGTCAAAAAACATCATTGTGTTACGTTTTAAAAAAGAAAAAGAGAGAGAAACCAAGGCTGTACTTTGAGAGACCAAAATAAGGAGCTCGGACATAAGAGAAGAGGGAGAACTCACTCACTTGGGGACCCTTTCCTCCATTTTCTTCCACACTTCTTGTTTTCTTTGTCATGAGAGGCTAAACCACTCATTGGTAGGAGCTCAACAATCAAACACCCTTGATGTAATTATTCTAACTATCTATTTAATGTTATTTGGATATTATTGTCTTTTTTTGTGCTTAATATCATGTTTATGGTTTGATCACCCATGCTTATGTAGTGTTATAGGATTTATGCATTAGAAAATGTTTATCTCCTAAGAACTTGAAAAGAACATTTAAGTAATCTATGTTTTGGGGTAGAATGATATTATTTATGCATCTTTATTCTTAAAGCAAATTATTAGATGTAACTCTTAAGGGATTATGAATGAAATTAGATACTTTAGGCTCTTTCAAATGAGAAATCATGGTTAGGATAAGTTATTGGATGAAGGTAATAATCAAAATAACATTAAATAGTGAAAAAATTTTAATGTTGCATCAAGAGTAGTTCTGACATGTTGAGTCCTAACACGTTCCATAATTCTACTTTAACTCATAACTCACCTCCCGAATGTTTGTATTCTATTCGACCAATATCAAATTTAATTAATCCATTACTTAAAATTGAACATATATCAACTCTGAGTACAGTCAAAGTCCTTGTGGACTCGACACTTGGTTTTACTGTTTTAAAATACTACTTGGACGAATTGGTACAATAAATTTTTTTTATAAAGATTACAAGAGAAAAAAAATCTTTAACATGCAAAAAAAATTGAACATATTTATAAGATTTGTATCCTTTAACCAAATAATTTGATTATTATATATGAAATAAATCGTGTTAAAAAAAAGAAAAAAAATACTTATTTTGTGTGCATATTTAGTTATTGCTTCTAGCATAACAATTTCGTATTAATATCATATGATAAAAAAAGTTAGGTTAATTTTTTGGTTATCTAATTTATTATTTATGTTCAATTTGATCCTCTAAATTTTTTTGGATTTAATTGGGTCCCCTAATTTTAAAACCGATTCAATTTGATTTTACCGTCTAAATTAAATTAATGGTACTAAAAAATATATATTTTGTGCCGATTTAACATTATTTAGTAACCTATTCAGTAAAAAAAAAATAGGGAACGGATCCAACAAAAAAAACTAGAGGAACAAATTCAATTAAAAAATAAATTTAAAGAAATAAAACTAATTTAACGTAAAAAAAGGGTTAATTAAGAATTAAAAATAAGAAGATTTCCTTATCCTTATGCACAATCGAATGTGACCGTTGGTTTCAAAATTGTTAATTTGAAAAAACGAGGCAGAACTTCCATAACCAGAGAGGGCGTACCTTGGGGCCGCCATATCCAAATTCAAAATTCCACGCTCCACGAACCTCACTCTCACTCTCTTGTCAACCCTAACCTACCTAATCAGTCCAATTCCATTCTTCAAATTCCGAAGCCACGCACATCATGGCTTCTCGCAACCACAGCACCAGCGTAAGTGCTAATTTTTCATTCATTTTCTTGCTATCCAAACGGAGGAGCTTTACCCTCTCAACGACATCGTTTTCTTCTGTTTCAGAAAAAGGTGGGCCCCGAAGAAGCTTCTCTCGACAAGCGTCGCAGGATCCTCGGAGCTGACAAGATGGACCGACAGCAGGGCGGTAGTAGGGTCAGAACGCCGTTTTCCGTCGTCACCAACACCGCAGCAACGAGTGACACTGCCAATGCGGCCGAAGGCGCCGCTGTCGTCGTTGATTTCACGAAGGACGAGGTGGAGGCGTTGCTCAATGAGAAGAAGAAGGGGAACACCTATGATAATAAGGTATTTGTGATGTTCTTCATTTAATCAATCAGTCAATAAAAATATCACGTAGGAAGGTGGGTTGGATGCTTAAGGGTGAAAGAAAGAGAAGAGAAGTTGTGGGTTCGATTCCCTGGCTAACAAAACTAACTTTCTAACAAATTAACATTTGCTGATAAAAAAAATATCACCCTTTTTTAGGCATTCTTAGGTGATTGTTTGTTTGTTTTTGGTTTGTCTTTTGCAGAAAAAGATTGAGCAGATGATGGATCTTATTAAGCGCCTTAAGCTCTGCGTTCGGTGGTTTAAGAGAATTGAAGAAGGGTATATGCAAGAAAAGGAAAAGCTTCAATCTGAGCTAGAGACTGCTGAGAAGAAGTGCACTGATACTGGTGCGTTTTCTCTCTCTTTTGAGATTTTTTAGAATAACTTGGGTGGATATGTTAATATGCTATTGAAAATATAAATATCTTAAAAAAACTGTGTTTAGAAGCTTGCTTGCTATGATTTGTGTTGTATTTATTGTGTTGAGATTTGAGAAGGAGATGCTATTTGTGTATTGTTGTATTATATGCTGCGTGGCTAGCAGGTAGGTGTTTAGGTGAAGTAGTTTACTCATAAGTAGGGATGTTCTTTGACTTCATTCCTCGGTGTAATAATAGTCTAGTGATTGTAATTATTTGGTGATTGGTGATGTAGAAAGCTTGTTGAGGTTAATGTTTTTGTGTTAAGAGCTTTGTAGAAGAAATTGCTCTATTTGAATGACCCAATAGTTTTTATTTTAAACTATCTTGTTCGACTCTGTTGTCTCTAGATATCCACATCGTATCTATTGTTTTTGGTGGACAGTTCAAAAAATTCATGTCGAATTCGATAGAACAATTATTTTATTTTATCAACATATTTTTGTGTTTACTCAGGGACTGAGATGAAGAGTAAGATTGAGGAGTTGGAAGAGACTGTATCTGATTTGAGGAAGACAATTTCTTCTCTAGAAGAGAGAATTGTAAAGGAAGAATCGGATAAATTGGTAAGGTTGCCTGCTAGCTTTGTGATTGAATATCTCAAGAGATTTTACTTTATTGTCTGATGGCCTCATTTCCTTGTGGCTTCACAACTAGGAAGCAATTAATTCTTATGGTAAAGAAAAGGAAGCCAGAACTGAAGCTGAGAAAGTTCGGGATGAGAAATCAGCTGAGCTTGAGAAAGTTCGGGATGAGAAATCAGTTGCTGTGAAGAAGGTAATACTATGTTATATTCTGTATAAGTTAGTTATTGGTAAAATATCAAACTATTGAACTTTACCACCTGGTTATATGAAACTATCTGTTGCCCTCTTGGGTAAATTATGCACTATACTTAAAAGATGCTCATGTTTTCTGTTACTGTTGTTTGATTCCTGCAGATTTCCTCATTATCTTTTCCCTTTGAAACTGCTGTGTTTTGCAGGCCATTTCAAATGAGGACTTGTACAAGCGATCACAAGAGTATAATATGAGCCTGCAGCAGTACAATAGTCGTCTTCAGTCAGATCTTGAAACTGTTAATGAAGCCCATAAACGACTTGAAACAGAGAAAGCAACAATTGTTGAGAGCCTTAGCAATGTAAGAGGCCACAATAAGGCATTGCAGGATCAATTGGTGTCTCTTAAAGTAAGTTGTATCAATATATATATTTTTTCTCATGCTATGAAGTGTTTAATGATGTTTTGTCAATGGAGAATGTTGTTTCGTGAATTTTTCCTGTTAATTTTAAAAAATATTTAAAATCAAGTGGAATATGTGATCATTTTGAAAATTATTTTGCTACAGTGGGTGTGGAATGGAAGTGAATAACTGGATATTGGTAGCTTACCAAGCAGTTTATTGATGCCAATGTGCTGGCATTCTTCTTCAAGCAAGCACTTTAATTTTAGGTTGTTTATAATTCTTAAAATGTCATAACTAACCTTGTTGTGAAGAGACTGTTGTATATTACTATTACTATTATTATTAGCATTAATTCCCTGTTGTTATTGTGAGTATCTTGATAGTCTCTCTTTTGTGTGTTTGTTGCCTCTGTTTTTTACTCTTTTATTTTCTGTTTTCAGGTTTCACAAGACGAGGCTATAAAGCAGAAAGAAATTTTAGCAAATGAGCTCAAATGCCTTCGTGAAGAGTTAAAACAAATTAGAGATGATCGTGATTGCCAATTGGGTCAAGTACATGCTTTAACTGGAGAAATAGCAAAGTACAAAGAATATACAGGGAAAACATGTACACAATTGGATACGTTGATGATTAAAACAAATGCTCTTGAGGTTTGTTGTTTTGTTTTGTTCTGTTTCTACCTTTTATAATTTTGTTCTTTTCTTACATAAATCCACCGATTTATGTAATGTGGGGTTTCTTTATAGGAGACTTGTTCATCTCAAAAAGAGCAAATACATATACTGCAGCAGCAGTTGTTTGCTGAAAAGGAAAAGTTTAAGGTAATGCAGTTGGCTTTTATTCTTAACATGGAGCAGTGGCTTACCATTATTATTATTTTTAGAAATAAATGACAAAATGGTATTCGGTGATTTTTTCTTCCAGCGATTTAGTTTTTTGACAACTAGACCTGACACAAAACTTTATTTTCTTTCTGTTAGAATGCTGACTTATCTTCTTTAGAAACAAGAACAATGTTTGAAGAGCAGAAGAGAATTATCCGTGAACTACAGGATCGATTGGCAGATATAGAATTTCAAGTTATGGAAGGAGAGATGCTAAGGAAAAAACTGCACAACACTATCCTGGTATTGCTTGCTTTACATACACACACACACACACACACACACACATATATATATATATATATTTGTTTGGTGGTTACAACGTAAATCTCCACTTATACTATGATGTAAGGCATTACAGTTCAATGGTATCCGATTAATTTCTATTTCCAGGAGCTAAAAGGAAATATTCGTGTGTTCTGCCGTGTGCGGCCGCTCCTACCAGAGGACAGTACAGGAACAGACATGGCTGTTTCTTTCCCTACGTCAACAGAAGTGCTTGATCGGGGCATTGATTTGGTACAAAGCGGTATATAGACAAACTTCTTTGTCCCTCTCCGTTGCTATTGTATCTTATGAGTTTCATGTAGTATGCATGCTTTTTCAAGTATCATAATCCCATCCTTTAACGGTTAGCAGGGCAGAAGTACAATTTCACATTTGACAAGGTGTTTAATCATGAGGCTTCTCAGCAGGAGGTTTTCATAGAGATATCACAGCTGGTACAAAGTGCACTTGATGGCTTCAAGGTAATTTTTACTTTGCCTCCTTTTGGTTCAGTATGTGTCTGGCAGAACACGACACACAGGAAAATAGGTATCAAAATGGTTAGCAACAAGATAATATTGCCATTTGATAATTCTTGAATTTGAGTTCCTACCGAATTTCTTGGGTGCACTTTTGGTAAAACCAAAATTATGTGATTATTAGTTTTGGAATACTTGTTTTTGATTTAAATGTATGCAGTGCATGTGGGATAAGGTTAATGTTTTTATTGTTGTTGTATGTAGTGTATGATTGTCTGTTTTGCCCTTTATTATAGGAAGTGATCATTAATTAATAATTACTTTGGTTGTTGTTACGAATTCACTGTCCTCTTTTTTAGGTTTTTTTATTGAGTATAGCCTTATCTTTAGAAGTTCAACTATCAATGCTTGAAGTTCATATTCTTTAAATTTGTTATTTGTTATGAACTCTAGCCTAGTATTTTGTTCAAATAGGTGGCTTTGTCGACTACTTCTGACTTCATCATGCTTAATATCTTGGATGTTTTTGTGGCTTAAGACAACTCAAAGTTGTGTTTATACTTTATACCATGAAAATAGTTTCAGTCTTGAGATGCAGAACAGAAATGGAATGGATTATACCATTATAAGCTTGGCTTGCTGGGGGGTTTATCTTTTTGTTTCATATGTTTTCTTGCTTTTGTTTTTGTTGATTTGGGTTTAAACCATGTCTTGACACAGAGGGCAATGGTTTGTTATGGCAGGTGTGCATCTTTGCATATGGACAGACAGGTTCAGGAAAAACCTATACTATGATGGGTAAGCCTGATGCGCCAGATCTGAAAGGATTGATACCACGTTCTTTAGAACAGATATTCCAGATTAGCCAGTCTCTAAAAGACCAAGGGTGGAAGTACACAATGCATGTTAGTATACTTCGTCCTGATTTTCAATTTTCATGTGACCACATCTACAAATGGAAACTGAAAAATTTAATTAAATGTTTTCAGGTATCACTATATGAAATATATAATGAGACCATCAGGGATTTGTTATCATTAAATCGGTCAAGTGGGAATGATCATACACGAATGGAAAATAGTGCTCCCACTCCCAGCAAGCAGCACACTATTAAACATGAATCTGACCTCGCCACACTGGAAGTTTGTAGCGTGGATGAGATTTCCTCCCTCCTACAACAGGCTGCACAAAGCAGGTATGTGGTCTTAAGAATTTGGATCCTGCAAATCATTTCTCGCTTGAAGTTAATGCTTTGAATGAACTTTCTGGATGAACATGTGCAAGAATGCATGTTTTCTTCCACATGAATTTCAGATGACTTATTATTCCTTTTCAACTAATCAGTCTATGATATAACGAATAATATTAGTGTACTCAATTCAGTTAGAAATTTAATACTTATTATTGGTCTACAGTCCATATATAACTGGATCATATCATATTCATGAACAAAGAAAATAAGAAATTGTGGCACTGATTTTTTTTAGGTCAGTGGGAAGAACACAGATGAATGAACAGTCATCCAGAAGCCACTTTGTCTTTAAATTGCGTATAAGTGGGAGAAATGAGGTACATGCTTTTGTAATTCATTAGCATATTTTGTTACTGTTCTTTTGTCCTCCGGACATTATTTCCTGATGCACTTTTTTCTATTTTGTAGAGAACTGAAAAACAAGTGCAAGGTGTGTTAAACCTGATTGATCTGGCTGGAAGTGAAAGACTGTCAAGGAGTGGGGCAACTGGGGACCGGTTAAAGGAAACTCAGGTATCTATTTGATTTGCATTTCTGTGAATTTGAGCTCTCTGTCAACAATTCTACTTTTTTTTAATAACAGTAATTTTCTTTGCTGTCACATTCAGGCTATCAACAAAAGTCTCTCGTCTTTGAGCGATGTCATATTTGCTTTGGCAAAGAAAGAGGAGCATGTTCCTTTTAGGAATTCAAAGCTGACACACTTTCTCCAGGTTTGTTTACTGTTAAAATTTTCAATATTGTCGAATTGAGCAGGTGGTTCTTGTATTCATATTAAAAAGTAAAAATGTTACACTACTAAAAAATGTAATGGCATGTCTTGATATGGTGGCATTAATATGCTTGATCCGGGGTTTATATCAATTGAATAATCAGAAACAGTCATTGTTGGGCAAGATTTTAAATTTTTAAGTTCAAGTTTTATAAAAAATTTTGGGTAGTGTATTCTTGAATCATAAAGATTGAGAATAGAGAAATAGAATGAGAAGATTCGGTTTTGTTTTTGGGGTAATATTAATAAGCAGCTTCTAAAGTTTTTTTTTAAAGAGTAAAGTTAACTTATTTAAAACATTTTTTTATGTTTTTTAATTAAAAAAACTGTTTATTTTTTTAGAGCTTTTGTAGAATTGTGTTTGGCAAATTCTCCTTAAAGAAGTGCATAATAATTTACCTAAATATCGTAACTGTGGCCGTAGTTGGCTACTTGGCTATCATCTCCCGTAGTGTTCAACATTTGACTCCTGCTGCATATTTGTGAGTATCATCATGTTCACACAAAACTCTTTGTATAAGAAAACAACTAAGGTGAATACATTGCCTACTAGGGTTTGATTGTCTCCTCTTTATAGGCACAAAAAGCAACAGAATAAAGCATAAATTCATAATTTAAGATTCTAAGTGTCGAGTAAAGGATGACACTTATAACAATTTAGAGGATGATGGTTTCACTCAGGAATCAAGGATAAAACCAATCATTTTAACGTAATCTGCGATGGCAGTGTCCTATCATTTCAATTTCTGGTAATGAATGAAGTGAAGGAAAATGCTGCTGTACATATGCTACTCAACTTGATGGGTTCTTCTATGCTTACACTATTATATTGTTGAACACGGAAGATCTGAGTTTACTATTTGTTTTTACTTGTTCTTCTAATGCTCCTTTAACTTATATTGTATGCATGGCAGCCATATCTTGGTGGGGATTCCAAAACGTTGATGTTTGTCAACGTATCACCTGATCAATCTTCAGCTGGCGAATCACTCTGCTCTCTCCGCTTTGCAGCCAGAGTCAATGCCTGTGAAATTGGGATTCCACGGCGTCAGACTCAGACATCAACACGCTCCTCAGAGTCCCGGTTGAGCTATGGTTAAAAGAGAGCTCTTTCTTTGCCTGGCCAATACGCTTCATCCATGACCAACATTAATTATTTTATTTGTCCTGCTTTAGCAGCAGAGTGAAATATATATTCTTTTTGCTGCTGTGATAATTGTATGACTGTAAAATTTTAGAGAATCCAGCTTGTGTAAATTGGTTGTAAAGGCTTGTGTAATTTGTACCATTTAGATGTGACATGATTGTATTCACAATTTATTTAGCAGCTTGTTGATTCTAAATGAAATGAAACTCCACCGTTTGGTGGATTCTTTGCTCACAAAGCTCTTCCCATAATGTTAACAAAATGCCTGGTCCTTTTCTTTCAGCACCTGTTGATTCTAAATCAAATAAAACTCTTCACCGTTTAGTGGATTCTTTACTCACAAAGCTCTTTCCAGAATGTTAACAAATTCTGGTCCTTTTCTTCCCTCGCTATTTTGGGCTGAAACTCTGTTTTTGGCATCATTTACAAACGACAGCAGCAAAAAAGAGCCAAGAACAAGACAACAGAGGGACACTACAAAAAAGCCAACAGGACACTGGGGATGGGGCCGGGGACTCGATCTAGGCACAAAGAAAATTTACCTCGTATGTATCCATTTAAGGCTATCTTCGGGAATTTCAGTAAAGACAGATCAGAGTGGTTAATGATTTGCCCAAATTTTGACATGTAAAACGGAGCTCAACATCTTACCTGTGATAAGTCTATTTGTGAGGAATTATTTAATTTGACATGGAAGAATAATTATTTCACCGGTCATCTTTAGTGTAATTTTTCCTCCTAATTATATTTTTTCATCCACAAATTTTGAATTTTAGATTTTGTTTAAGGAAATTGAGTTCAATATCCCTTGAGCCAACAACTTATAAGTTATTTCATACATATGCAAGGTTATGTGTGTAGATAATTTATGTTGTTCATCGCGTGTTCAACATAAAATAATTGGTAAATAAAAGGAACCTTCGTAATTTGAGTCTAAATTTATGACTCACTAATTTTAGGACCATTTAATTTCAAGGATCGTAAGGACCATTTAATTTCGTGTTCAACATATAATTTTACTTTTTGATAATTCCTATAACATTCTGTATAGTGTAGAGGATTGAAACTTGGAAGACTGAAAACGTAGTTCTTCAACTTGGATTTGGATGCTGGTTCAATTATAACCTCTTCAATTTGCTCGATTTTCTTATTTTTATGGTCTTCTAACTCTTTACAGGGATGATTCGGCACGAAAGTGAGACTCTTTTCAACTGAATTTTTTCCTTGTAGACATAATAATCTCGTGATGAAACCAAAACCACACGTGTAAGGGATTTGAATTACATTTCTTCTTATTTTGACAAAATATGTCAACAGAATTTCTTTCAACAATGATGTCATCTTTTATTTACCTCTTTTTCTAGAAGTTGTTACGTGTTCTTGCACACGACATAAATCTGAGAATATCATAACAGCCAAAAGA
Source organism: Glycine max (assembly GCF_000004515.6). Classification (NCBI taxonomy): domain Eukaryota; kingdom Viridiplantae; phylum Streptophyta; class Magnoliopsida; order Fabales; family Fabaceae; genus Glycine; species Glycine max. The sequence goes on from NC_038244.2 coordinate 4,815,657, forward strand.
TGCTAGGCTTCCCTAGATACTAGAATGCAATCATATACTAAGGTTCCGTTGTTTACAGAAAAAGAGAAGAAATAAATAATAAAATAAAGTGTGACTCACTTTTACACTCTATTTTAATTCAAAACTTTCATCTCATTTCATTTTTTTCCACTCTAGCAAACTGTACCTGATTGAGCAAAATTGTTTTTCAACAGGGTAGTTTGAATCCCATGTATCTCCCTGATGTATAGTCTTTCCAAGTTCGAATGGCTCCGAAGCTAGTCATTAGAACAATACTTAAAGTCATCACTATGCTAACCGAAAATACTATTAAAGATGGTCTTCCATAGCTTTGAATTGCTTTCTGCACCACTAATAACCCAATTAGTGATGCAACAAAACATATTAGGGCCAAGATGAGGGCAGTCTCTATGTGATCCATGCCCAACAATAGGTATTGCAAGGCTGACATGGTGGATGAGAAGAAAACCATGAAAGAACATGTTGCTGCTGTGACCTATACAACAAAATAATTTGATTGCTTAGTCAATACCAGTTTTTCAGCCACAGCAGCACTATAATGATTACCGAGTTGATGGATTACACACTAGCCACTAATGCCTAATTAGCTTACGAGTTATGATCATCCTCTCTAGTCTAAGAAAAAAAAATCATGTATATTGGTGTAGAATGTAAACAAATCTCAACTAATTTCATCTTATTTAATGAAATCATTCCTAAACTATCCTTTATTTAATTCAGGTTTTATTTCCAATAACTCCTTTGATTCTCATGATATCAACTGCACAACCTTCAAAATGAAACAAGTTCCCAAAAATTGAAGTTTTCCAGCAATTAGCATAAAGGGCAGTTTAGGAAAGGGAAAAACTTAGATACAATACTTTAGATGTTGTTTGTGTTGTTCTCCTATTAGAATTAGAGTTTTATTTTGGTAATATGAAAAATAAAGATTTACATTAAAGGATTAGGTAGATTATCGAGATGAAAATTCAATTCAGATTGAAGAACACCAAAAATAACACCCAACATACCGAATCTAAGTTTTATTCTTTAGAAAATAAAGTTAATTAATATTCTAAAATCATCTTGATTTTTTTGTGTGTGCTTATATTCAAGACTGAACGATTATGATAATGGAACTTACCTCGGGAGCTATTCCAACATGTAGAAGAAGTGGACTTATCAGCATTCCACCACCAATTCCAAAGACACCACCCAATATCCCTGCTAGCAGTGCCATCATTGGAAAAATAAGCTTGTTTGATGGTCCATTTGAGGATAGGCATGAGTCCTGCATTGAATTTGATTGAATGAGTTTCTAATTCTTAAGCAACATTCAAGAACTAGTTTTCAGTGTATGATGTTTTACGAACCTCTTGCATGAGATTTTGGTCTTGATGGCTTTCTTTTCTATATACAATCCAAGCAGTGAAAAATAAAGCAAGAGGGACTTGAGCTGATGAAATAATCCAGTATCCCACACCACATGGCTCCATTGGAATGATACTCTATAATTTCATCAATTGCAATACAGGGTCATTCATCAGATGCATACATATATTATAAGACAAACAAACCAGAAAAAATAATTACCATCTGAAAGACTGAAACTTTACAGCAATTACATCTAGCAACTAGAAGAAAACAATGGTCTGCCCCTAGATTTTCGGCTACTTGTGTTCCACTACATTCCACCACAATGAAAGGGACTTTAAATCACAACAATAGAGGAAACAAAACACATTAATTCTCTTCTCACTTTTTGATACTAAAAAAACACAAATTTTCATCCAAAATCTATTAAGTTCTAAAATTTATTTTCAAAATAACTATTTTTAAAAATAAAATAAAAACAACTGGGAGATGTTTTCTCATATTCTTCTTATGTTTTCATCTTTGTCTACCCTCTCCCTCAATTGTAAACCTTTCTTTGTACCTTATACCACCCTTCACCAGCTTTCTGAGCAATATTGCATTTTGAAAACAAAAAATAAAAATTAAATGAAAATAAAACCCCCTCAATATTGAATTTGGTCAACTCAGGGACACAAATCTTGTTCTCCTGCACTCGTTGTTCATGCCAATCTAGAACATGTTAACCTAAGCATGTGGTTTAATAAATCTATAACATCACTATATAGCAATAAAAGGAGATATAAGGTTAGTTGGGTGATTAAGAAAGAAGGAAAGGAGAGAAAGATCACGGGTTCGATCCCTTCTGTTAAATAAAAACTAACAAACTAACAATTATAACATTTGCCTATAAAAAATAAAAAAAAAACTATATAGCCATAAACAAGAAAGAACAAAATCTAACCTGTCCATATTTGTTTCCACGAAGAAGATAGAGGGAGAAGAAAGAGAACCAGACCAAGAGTAAGACCACTAATTTCAACCAAGGAATCCTCACCCTTATATTTTCTTCAGGAACCATAACCTGTTCTTCAATACTTTTCACCTTTTCTTTTTCTTTCTCTACCTGAACTCCCTCTTCCCTTTCTTCAGAACTCTCATCTTCCAATAGTCCTTTTTCTAGCCCTTCAAATCCATCATTTTTCCTTCTCTCCTCTGACTCAATCTTCCAAAACACCACTCCACTGTTGCAGGTCTTTGAGGTAGACCAAGTTAGAAAAACAGCAAATAGCATGGTAATCAACCATTCTGGGAACACAAGGTTGCATATGACTCCAACACTCACTCCTAGCAGCATACAAGGTTCTGATAAAAGTGCTATGTCATAGTCAATCAATGACTTGCCACCAAGTTTAGGATTTGTGGCACGAAGGTTGCACATGACATTTGCAATTGACCCTCCTGTGACCATGAAAGCTGACAAACTTGAAGCTGTTTTGAGGTCTAGGCTAGCCACAATGGTTAATATTGGTATGAAAAGTCCACCACCACCAATTCCACCAGCACTAGATATTGAAGAAGCTATGAAACATAACACTCCTGCCACCACTATAGGGCCAGAAATTTGAATATGTGCCTCTTGCAACCCTTGTGCACCATTTCCCCATTCATATATTTTCTGGAGGACATGGTCAATGCTGAGGGAATTTGAAATAGTTTGTGCTTGTTCTGCATTACAAGGATTGAAGGAGATGAAGGTGAGAACCAAACATGTGAGGCTGAGAAGAATCCTCATTTGCTTCTGAGAGGTTCTAGCAATTTGTAAAGAGTATGAGTGAATAGCTGAATGGCCTAATGCCTTTATATAGGGATAAAGAGGGACCGGTAACAAAGCCTTTTTTGATGAGCAAAAAACAAATAGGGTCACATGCACAAAGAAAACAATGGTAGAAAAAAAGTTGAACAAAAGAAAATTGAAATTCTTAAGGGATAACAATGACATGTTAAGGGTAGGCTTCTTTTATATTGTAATTTTTTAAAATGTATTTTTACTATTGATTATTAGAGAATTACCTTGTTTTTATTTACTTGTTTTTTTCCTCTTTCCATTTTATTCGAAAAATGTTAAGAGCTAGTGATAGCAATGCAGCAGGTAACAACAAGGAAACAGGGGATAATGCAGAAACAAGCAGCAACAATAACAGGCCGAAGAGGGTCATTACGAAGCCCACTTGCAGGATTATGAGTGAATCACCAAAGCAAACCTCTGAGCAGTTGTATTGATAATCTCAGGCAGTTAATAAACTTTATTCAATAATTGATAGTGAAATCAAAAAAATTTGTTGTTAAAATCAGAAAAAAAGAATTTATTATTAATATATCAATTTGTTTAAATTTATTTGTTGAAAAAAAATATTTATTTAATAAAATGATTTTTTTTTTATTTTTTAAGTATGTCTGTCTAAACTATTTTTAGTTAAAAACAGTTTTTAACTTATTTTAAGAAATACAACTTATCTACTTCTTAAAAAAGAATTTATTTTAAAGTTATTTTTTAAAAAAATTTAAACAATCTTGCCCATTAATATTTCTCTGAATAATTAGTTGCACTAATTAATTTTTTTAAAAAAATTAATAACAAAAATGATGAATTTTTCAACAAAGTAGTATTATAAATTTAGTAATAATTACGTGCATATTTGGATAAAAGTAAGAAATTTTATGCACATATTTTATGCAAATCCAATAAATAAAAATAAAATAAAAGTAAAAATAAGAATTTTAAATTTTTAACCAAAAAAATACTTTTACTTAAAAAAAATACTTTTTCACCTAAAAATCAAACAAGACTTTTCCCACTTTGACCTCTGTAACACAACTTGCTATGAGGATATCCTAAAAGTATAAACTATAAAACAATGGGTGCACCGAAAAGACAATTTAAACATGTGGTTTGGGGGTTTCAAATTTATCAAATGGGATAAAATTTAAATTAATACTTTAAAAGGAATAAGTTAAACTACTACTTTTGAATTGAAATTTATAAATTATTTTATGATTTTGTTTTTCATTGAAGTCGTAAATACAACTTTAAAGTCATAATAATTTTTTTCTTTTGTATTTTTTTCCAAAAACGACTTTAAAGTTGTAATGTTTTTATTTTAAAATTATAAATTATTTTACGACTTTAATTTTTTAAAAATTTTAAATACTTTTTTATTTTAATTATTTAATAAATTAATGTATGTTTTCTTTTTTTGTTTTATTTAATATTTTTCATTTTTTTAGTAATGTTAAGGATTATTATTTGTTTTGTAAATTAAAAAATAATACAAAAGATTTAAATTTAAATAAAAATATTAAATGTACTAAATAATTCGAAGTGTCTCAAATTTTCCCCTCATGCCACCATTCGTTCAATTTAGCAATATATGTGGTTGCTCATTGTTTGAGTTATGTATTTATAATTTTTTTTAACCCCAAATTCTCTTGTTGTACATGCGAACAAAATATTCTAATATTTTTTATTTAAATTTAAGTCTTTTTATTATTTTCTAATTTACAAAACAATGATCCATAATATTAGTATTAAATATAGAAAATATTAAATAATTAAAACCAAAAAATACATTAACTTAATAAATAATTAAAATAAAAAACTATTCACAATTTTAAAAGTATGCAAAAAATTTGAAGTAATATGAAAAATAATACAAAAGAAAAAAACTCTTAAACCTTAAAAATCGTGTTTTAAAAAAAATAAAAGATTAAAGTCATAAATTTTTTTTACGACGTTAATGAAAAAAAGAAAAAATTATAAAATAATTTACTACTTTCAATCCAGAATTTATAGGTTATCATACAACTTACCTATTTTCGTGTGTTAATTTAAATTTTACCCATTTGATAATTTTTTTTAAAAAAATCCCCTTTTTGTGATTTGCCTGGTGTGGGGTGTCTGTCCGCACGAGTTTGAAGATGTAATTCTGATGTATAGACATTTTGATGGTGTCTCCATCACTTTATATTTTAAATTAAATCACTTGTTTTTTGTTTCTTTCTATATCTCACGGCATTTACGCTCCGAAGTGTCTAATTTAACATTTTGCTTGCGAGTTACCACCGGATGCTGCCTTTTGAATTCGGAGAGAAAAGAAGGGTAAAACAAAAAGAAAATAATTATATATGTATATATATTAATTCTATAAATTACCGAATTCTATTAAGAAAATAATTCCTCTCAATATATTTATTCTTCTATATACACAGATTTAGATATTAATTACCGAGAAACACATTACATTAATTGGTATGGTATGAGATTCTTTCAACATAATAATTCTAAATCTTTAGTATATAATTACATTAAATAATTGAAGTAAAATTTATTCATTTATAATAGTTTTATCATATTCGAATAAGGTTATTTCTAATAAAAATACTTTGGTTTTAAAAAAGAAAGATTTAGATATTAATTGAATTCTAATCATATGCTTTATTTTAAGAATAATTCTAGTCATATACTTAAAAATACTATTATCAGTCAACCAAACTATATATATATTATACTACATTATATTGATATTATTATTCATCAACTATACCACATTATATTCATCATGCTGGACGAATGACTCTGAGGTAGATAAAGACAATTCACAAATTAATGTCTTTAAAGTGCCAAAATTTTCAATTATTTAAAAGCTAAACTGATAAAGGAGGCAAAAGCAGGAGAGACACAGCCCTCCATTATATATGCTTGCTGATTTTTTTAAGCACTTCCAGAAAGCGATATTTAATTGCAGAAAGCCTCTTTTTCCCTATCAGCGTGCATGTCTTTCACTAAAAAGCCGAAAGTAGGAATAAGTCCTTGTACTAACAAGATTTTTGATGGGCTATATAATTAATTTGAAAGAGTTTGTAGAAATACGGGCATGTCATTAAAAAGTTTCAATGATTTTAACATTATTGTTTGTTAGTGATTAAACTTGTGTTATTTAGTGTTGAAAAGATATAATCAACTATCAAGTATACATGTGTGGCATTTAATTTATCAGAAAGAGGAGGATATCTGAGATATCTTTTCAAAGTTTGAGTCTATTAATTCATGTGGATTTTATATATTGTTTGATTTAATATGTATCGAACATTAGGCTAAACCAACCCTAAAGATATAATTTTATTTTCTTAAATATTCTTAAAGTTGTATTAAACTTAAGGTTTGTACTAGCTATTAAAGACACCTATCCCTATCAACGTCTCATCAATCTTCATTATAAATATCCACTGGTCCAAAATACTTCAATATGACCAACAAATTTTAACAAACCTTTTAATTTATTAATATATCTAGAGAATTCGCTTCTAGAGATATGCAATGTGTTTCTTAGCACACATCAAGTGACAAGCAAACACATAAACACCTAAGGGATTGGGGGGTTGTCAATTTTTAGGATCTAGACAAGATTTTTAACATTAGAATTTAATCCAAGTACCCCATACCTAATGGGTTGTATAAAAACTATGATAGGCAAGTGGAATAAAATTGCTAGAAGTTTATGTGAGTCAATATACAAAGTTTCAACTATTGGCTGCCACCAACCAGCACTTGGAAAGTTGGAACAATGTGGACTAGCACCGAGAACTGACAAGCAATCGACAGAATGTTTGTACACTAGCAATGATCATTCGTGCATATATAAAGGAGATAAGCATTGGGCATGCTGTGTGTGAGGATGGAAATTTTGTGACACTAAATGTAAATATGATTTGCTCTATTTATTGTAAGATTGATTGAACCCAACATAAATTAGTTGATTACCTAGGAGTAACTCTGAATTGACATATATAAGTAGTTTATGACTTCCACGATGATGTGCTCTAGGCCTTGCTTAGTTGCTCTAGTGCCCTCCCTTTCAAGAGTATAATAATTGGAAAAACTGATATCTTCAGACATCAATTTTGAATTCCAGTGATGGTGTTAAGGCTTGAGTTAGTTGTTCAATTTTTCAGAGTAGTTATTGGAAACATAAGAAGATGGGAAACTTAATATGGATCCAAAATGTTTCTCGCGGAACAATGATGATTAATTTTATTCTAATGTATCCAATCCTCTAAGTGGTAAGTCCAGCGATTTAATTTACTTGGGTCAGTCTCTTACTTCTGAAGTTATTGTCCAATTTAGCTTATTGTCCCCTTCCAACTTGAAATTCACCAACCTTGTCATATATATCTATAATAATGAAATCAATTCAATATATTATGTAAGAAAATATAAGGTGAGTTGAGTAATTAAAGAAAAAGAAAAAGAAAAAATGTTATAATTTGATTTCTATACTAAAAAAATTAATAATTGTTAACTAATATTTATCAATAAAAAAATTTAATGTATTTTCGTACTTAGGCATATTTGTACATAATGCTAGGAGAGCATATTAACAATTGGCAACTTTGTTTTATAGTTCTATTTCTTTGATTCTGGACGACTATTGATGATTTCTTATTGAAATGTCAATGATGTGTAGCTGGAAATGATACAATTCAGTTTTTTCTTCTTCAATCGGATTAGGCTTTTAAACAAAAAGTAGTTTCAATAGTGGATGTATTTGTACTAGCAACAGTCTTTTTCGGCTGTCTGTTCCTGTTTTTTTTTTTTCAATGTTTTTTTTTCTTTTACTATTTTCATTTCTATTTATTAGGACCTAATTACTTAATTTATCAGAATTAAAAAAATATTTATTTTATTTCGCTATAAAGTTGGTGACTAATTTTTTTAAAAAATATGACTGATTATTTTTTTAAGGTAATCGAATTAAATTCCATTCAAATCAACACCTTATTAGTAGAAAATTATTTAATTTAGTTAAACAATAAACATGTCCTAATTTTTATTTATATATATAAATTAAAACTATCAATTGCTATTAATATTTTTCTATTTTTTAATTGTTTGCTAGTATAATTAATTAATAGTATTTTAATCTAAAAGTAATTAATGCATATAATATTACGGGTTGATCACCTTGTGAAAAAGAACATGTACCAATTCTAATTTGCAGTTGGTAAACATGAATGAGGATAGTAATTTTTTTCTTCGGTTGTTATATTAAGATTTTACTTGCTATCTCTTAAGAAAAATAATTTAATATATATTATTGAGTCTTTTTTTTACAGGAATATTATTGATCCGATCTTACAAATAAGAAAATGTTCTTTCAATATTTTATTTTTTCTTTATTTTTTATACTTGAGAGAGGCTTATGTATAAATATTTGAAGGGGCAGAATAATGCCACCTGGACAACATAAATACTTATGTTCTTAAACACAATTAAAAAATATTTGATACAAAACATTACACCACTTGTATATGTAAAAAAGATTGCTACTTCATAATCTATGAGATTTAAGATTGCTACTTTATATTTTTTTATATAAAATTCCTTATATTAGGACTGTATTGTAATTTTCTTATTAAGAAAACATAACATTATACATTGCATATAAAATAAAAATTAAAAAAAAAATCGGGGAAAGGAGACATGGCTCCCTTCTAATACATGCGATAATGACCAAAAAATCTTCGTCCAAGTTATATTGAACTTAATCAACTCAAATAAGATTTCAAATTAAAGTTTTATGGATAAAAAAAATGTAATTAAAAAAAATCTTACTAAAAGTGATTAATCAAATTCTTCAATAAAGATTAATAATCAACTTTATAGATAAATATTAAGTATCAATAACATCTTATAAAAAAAATACATGAGATATGATATTAACGTGGGCTATACTTTCTACATATCACCTTTGATTGCGCCTGGTTTTCCCCCACTGAAATGGCTAAAGTGATCTTGAATTCCACTCCTCCTCCACTTTCTTTCTGCACGCTACTTTTTTTCATTTCCATTTCTCTCACACGCTTACACGTGTAATGCCCTATAATCCAATTTAAACACACAATAAAAACCGTGGATTGTTGATTAAACATTTCAAATTTCAACCATATAATAACTGTGCTTGACGACAAGGTGGACACATTCTGCGAATTGAAGGGCACAAGGTATGATGATAATAAACACAAAACGGGGAACGAAAACAATATATGAGGAATGGAAATCAGAAGGCAATAAGGCTTTACGTGTCACTCAACTCTCACACATGGGTGATGGGAATAATGCACTATGCAGATCTTAAAAAAAAAAGTTTTCATTTCCTTTCCTTCACCCGAACCCAAGCAGGGGAACCATATTTTTGTGTCTGTACTTGCCCAAAATTCTTATTTCTAAAAGAAATTGCCTCTTAAATTGTTTAGAATCGACTAGTCTCTTGATTGCAAGTTTCCAACTATTTGGTAACCTTCCCTTGTACATTATTCCAAATGGCATTGTCTATGGAAAAGCAATCAGTTGCATCTCTGACTTTGTTGAACTTCATTGTGGACTTCATTCTCTCTGTTACTACCGAAATCTGTTGATGCCAACACAACTATTAATCATTGCTAAAACTTAATTATAAGATATTGACATTGCAACTACAATTTATTAAATGGACATTCAATGCAAGTAGTATAATAATGTCATGAGATGATGAGAAAAGGAGAAAAGGAGAAAAGTTAGATGTATTTTTCTCTCTCTCTATCCATCACATTATATAACCAATTCTACTTGTATTTTTTTCTTTCTCTTTGCTCTCTCTCACTAGGCACAGTGATAGGAAGAAGCACCAATGATTACTGCACCATCACCATCTAGCCATAGGTCATAACAGAATCTGTTTATAGCAAATTCTGTTATGCAGTTAGTAGTGCAATTCTGTTAGAAGAATATTATTGTTACATGATTTCCTTCCACTAACAGACAATCATGAGTCATGTATAAATAAACACTAAAGGAAATAGAATGGGCAGAGAAGAATTATCAAGTATCAATTTAGTGTAGCTTAAGATAGAGTAGCTTAATCTTTTGTTCCTCAACACACAGAAATGATATTGGGTGATCAAATATGTTTCTAGCTAAATACCAAGAATCTTGAAAACGAAAGAAAATTGAATCAAGAGATGGGAGGCACAAATAAAGAGTACCTCTTTGAAAGCTTTCTCTTGCAAGTGTGGAGGTTGCAATTCGTGTGCGGTATGAGATTGAGTTGATGTCTTCCTCCCAAAAATGGAGCAAATATATTTCCGGAATTCTCTAGCCTTGTTCCGGTACCGCTTGTTTCCAAGATGCACAGTAAGACATATAGAGGACAATAACAGAAGTCACAGAAAAAGCATAGCCTACAGCAAGACCTTCCTTGAACATTGTCCTATACAAAGTTCACTATTATTCGTGTAATCAACACAAGCTAAGCCAAGGGGGAACAGTGGAACCGGCCATGATAAATTATTGTTGGCAAAATAAATTTTTCTAATCCTAGAAAGCTGCCCAAGTTGTTGTGGGATATCACCACTTAACATGTTGTCATCAAGTTTAAGAGTATTCGGGTATGTGCAGTTACCTAAAGTTGCTGGAATTTCCCCATTAAATTTGTTAAATGAGAGATCTATGGTGCTAGCAAAAGTAAGTAATGTGGATATATCAGATGGAATGGGTCCTGTGAGGTTGTTTATAAAGGAAGGTTATCAATACATTTTATTTTATTTTTTTAATACTTTTTTTTTATAGAAATATACTTAGTTGAATTTGTGTTTAGAAAGTGAAGTTACATAGAAATACATTTTATTTTTATTTTTAATACTTTTTTCTCATACATGTACATGAGAAAAAAGACTATTTATTGTAATAATATAAAATAATTTTATGTTGTCATTCAATAATAAATTAATAAATATGATAATTTATTAATTTTTATGATAATTACTTTAAAAGTCATATTAATAACAATTTATTATTAGATGTTAATGAAAAATATTTTTATATTATTAGTGCATGAATATTAATTTTTTTTATTAAATTTACAAATTATAAATTAATTAAGATTATTTTAGTAAAAAAATAATTAGAAAAGAGCCTTAAAAAAGACAAACAAAAAAATTATATATAAAGAAGAAGATAGTATTTGATTATCAGCCATCACTAGTTCCTGTTTTTGGGTTTGTTCTTCGGGCAGTTGACTTGAGTTTAATTTTCATTAATCTCAGTAGAAATTTTTTAACTGCACTTAACCTTAACAAGACACAATTTCTTGATATTCTTTCAAATCTATATACTTCTAGAGGTTAATTTGTCGATAGAGGAGATGAGTTAAGAAGATTATAGACTATCCGTATTAATATTTCAAAGTTAGCAAAAGGGATTATTTGTTTATAGAAGAAAAATTGAAAGAATAATGAATACTATAGTTAAAGTAGAGTCATGACTTAAAAGGTAAAAGATAATGCGATGAATATTACAAGATGAAATTTTAAATTTAACAGGATAGTCACACTTAGATGAATACCGAAGGAGACACACCATGAAACAAGTTTCTAGAGTAGTGAAAAAAAGCAATATATATGAAACTTCACATCTCAGTATATAAAAGGAGACACACTCTTGAATGTTAGATGAGTATGCCTGTTGAATTCCTTTATAGCTCAACAATTTCATCTACACTAGTAGAAGAACTAGATACGTTGAGTGTGTCAGAACCATCACTTATTCTATGTCGCTCTCCCCATATATCGATCATATAGTTATAAACTTCAAGCATCGTTGGTCTTTCATCTGGGAAAGGCTTAACACACTTACATGCAACTTTGATGAGAGTGTAGACCTCATTTTCAAAACCTTCCCCAATGAGAGATTCCTCAATTGCATCATAAAAATTCGATGGGTTGCCAGACAGGTTAGTAGCATTGTATGATGAACGCGACAACTCGTTAAATGTTTTCCCTGTGATTAGCTCAAAAATCAAACTACCAAAATCATAGACATCCTTCTTCCCATCACTTGCATAAAATATCGTGCTTGCACCATCCTCAATGTTGGGATTCATAAACTTGGCCTTTCCAAAATTGGATATTTTGGGTTCAAAATTCTTGTCTAGCAAGACACACTCCGAACTTATATTACGATGCACAACATGCAAATTGCAGGTATAATGGAGCCAGGATAAGCCTCTTGCTACCCCAAGAGCTATTTTGATCCTCTGAGGCCAATTCAATCTTGTAACTTCACTTTCTAAAGGATGCAACCATTTTGAAAGCCTTCCATTTGGCATGTGTTGGTATACCAGAATCCTCTCATTTCTTTCTACACAGAATCCAAGCAGGGGAACTATATTTTTGTGTTTGTACTTACCCAGAATTCTTATTTCCAAAAGAAATTCCTTCTTAAATTGTTTAGAACCAAAAAGCCTCTTAATGGCAAGGTTCGAACCATCAGTTAGCCTTCCCTCATACATTATTCCAATTTTCCCCATCCCAATGGCATTTTCTAATGAAAAGCAGTCTGTTGCATCTTTGATTTCGGTCAAACTCATCGTGGACTTCATTCTTTCCATTACTAGAGAGATCTGTTCATGTCAGCACAACTTTTAGTCATTGCTAAAACTTAATTATAATACATTAACCCCAATTTATTACATTCTTTTGGCATAATATCAATATAAAATATCTATCAACTTTATCAACTTTATTAATGATTAATCTTTGCCAAAAAATCTGATTAACAATTTTTAATAAAAAAAATAATCACATTTTTTTTATTTAGCAGACTCAAATCACATGTCTTACTTAAGAGACTCAACCCTAATAACCCTAGAATCAGCCACATGTTGGTTTACCAAATCTTGAAAATACGTAACTTAAAATTTATTAAGAATTCAAAACAAAATTGGGTCATTTAAGGGTAGCTTTACCATATTTGAGCCTATATTCACCAAATCTTGAAAACAAAGATATTTGAATCCAGAGTATGCAGGCAATGTTTGAGAAAGAGAGATGGATACTGGATGCTAAGTACGAGGGATAAAGAGTACCTCTTTCATAGCTTTATCCTGCAACTGCAGAGCTTGAAATTGGTGTGTGGGGTCAGCTTCAGAAGGTGTCTTCCTCCCTGAGATGGAACAAATATATTTGCCGATTTCTTTAACCTTATTCCAGTGGTTGTTGTTTCTTTTATGCTTTGACTGATGCCAAGGTTTACAGAGGAACATATAAAGGAAAATTGAAGAAGTCAGCGAAAAAGCATAGCCAACAACAAGGCCATCCTTGAATGATTGAGGGAAATCATCGCTTGAGCAGGGTGGCAAAGGCCCTCCACAAAGTTGGGTATTATTCGCATAAGCTTCAGCACTAGTCACGCCATCCCGGAACAAAGGCAACGGCCCTGATAAATTATTGTTGGCAAAAGAAATGTTTCTAATCCTTTGAAGCTGCCCAAGTTCTTGTGGGATATGACCGCTTAACATGTTGTTATCAAGTCTAAGAGAATTCAGGTAACTGCAGTTAGCCAAACTTGGTGGAATTTCCCCATTAAACTTGTTATTTGAGAGGTCAATGGAAGTAGCATAAGGGAGTAATGTGGATATATCAGATGGGATGGGTCCTGTGAGCTCGTTGTGTGAAAGGTCTAAGCCTACCAACGAAGAGCAACCCCTAAGGCCTCGTGGAAACTCACCCTTCAGACCCATGTTTGTGAGGTTGAGATTTAGCACTTTATTCTCCCCATGTTGCCAGCATTCAACACCAACAAATACACATATGTTTACGTCGTTGAACTTCCAACTGGAAAAGTAATCATGCGGGTCTTCCAAGGATTCCTTAATGGAACTTAAACAGAATACATCAGTGTCAGTACCGTGACCTACCATTAAGACACCCAGTAACAAGCCACACAAGAATCTCTCGATCACAATACTCCTTTTTATTTGGAAACCCATTTCGCTGCACGTACACATAATTTGAGCCTACATGAGCATGGAGATTATTGTGATGCATTCATTGAACATGTTTAGTGTTGGAGATTCAACATCAATCATGCAACCTTCTAAGAAGTAGAGCATTGGTAGTACTAGTAAAGTATTCACCATATATATTTTGTGAGGAGTTTGGCTTGATGTTATTATGAGTTTGAATCTTACTGGTGCCCGGAGCAGAGCATTAAATACCACCACAACAATAAGACTTCAGAGAAATATTAGTCAATGTGACACACCTAGATAACTTATTATTAACATCTCCTAAATTAAGGAAACTATAATTAATTCTAATCAAGTAATTATTGAATATATTTTTAACTTAATAAATATATATTTGGTTGTCTGTATTATTGGTTAGGATGATATGATGTGAAATCGAAGACTATTCAAAAGTCGTATCCACTCACTCCACTTCATTTTTTTATTATAAAACAAACGTGTTTTGACTGTTTCAATACGGAGTATGAATCAAGTCAAAGTCTCCACATTTAGTGGCGCAACTACACGCATGTGAGGGTAACCATGTGAGGCACATGTGTGCATTTTTATTTTTCATTTTTTAAAATTTATTAAATTTGTAAATAAAATTTTATATTTTTATATTTTATTTCATCTATATTTATATAATTGAACTTATTAATTTTATTTTTTATAATTTACACCCATTGATTTAGAGTTTTGGATCCACCGTTCACATTCTACAACAATCACCATTACCATCATTGAGTCATATATTCCTGTTGATTAAGTTCATTATGACTTTTCGGCATATTTACACGTGGCAATAGGAGTGAGAGTCTTGCAACACCTTACTCCCAAAGCTTGGTTATAAATGAAGGAAAGTAGACAAAAATAAAGAGAGTCCATAACACTAGTAACATTTCAACAGGATCTTATTCATAAAAAATAAAGATGCAAGAGGATACATCTCACCTGGACTAAAGTCTAAAGATATAATTAATATAGTTTGTATAAATATAATTCTTACAAGACTTTACGGTCTTCATTTTACAAGTTGAATTGGTGTGGTTGAATTAAGCTAGAAGTCTTTTTGAGTTGTATTTAGTAGGAATTCAAGACAGGTTGGTATCAGAGAGTTTAAAATAATTCATGTGTTTTATTCCATCAATTGAATTATATTTTTTTGATAATAAAACTATAAGTTTAAGTTTTAAGATGCATGATAATAAATTTTATTGTAAATTGGACTATGCATATCTTTATTAACTATTTATGCGATGAGGTCCACATCTAGCATATAATCCTTATAAAATTTGGATAATCGTGCAATAAATAGATTTCTTTTTCCTTATTCAAACATTTTACATGAAATTAGATGGTTATTTTCACAGACGCTTCCAAGGAACGTTCTGTCCTAGGCTGAAATGCTAGAGAGAAACATTTTGGCCAATTTAATTTGAATATCAGAAACATGCTATGTCTGCCCAATCTATAAGATATGTTGATGATAAAAAAAATAATCTATAAGATTTGTTAGGGCCTAGGAGACATGAGTGAGCTCATTAGGAGAGAAGAAGAACATATCACCAAACTAGGACCAATAGGAACCAGAAAGATACAAAATAATGTGGGAGATGTGTTCTATTTACAGAACTTATTAGTGTGTATCTCATGTAGTGGGATAAGGATTTCATGTTGTTATATTACTAAGTATCTAACAACTAATAAATTAACCAATCAAGCTAACTATTCCAAGCTTCAAGAATGTGAGGCATTTCGGCTAGACATATCAATATAGAAACGTAATAAAAAACACTAGAACGTGGAAGAATCTTCAAAAAGGCCATCTCTCTCCCATATGTTGCTCATCTTACTATACACTTCAAGCATCGTGGGCCTTTTAGGAGGTAAAGGATGAACACAGTCACATGCAACTCTGAGTAAAGCAGAAACCTCATCTTCAAATTCTATCTCATTTAGACATTTATCCACGGCATCATAGAAGCCAAAAGGGTCCTCGAACAGATTAGTAGCATATGTGTAAGTTGTAAAAGGACCATTAGTATTAGCATTGCTAAAACATTTACTTGTTTGGCCGAATGCCTTCCCCCTAATCACCTCAAAAAGCAAAGTTCCAAAGTCATACACATCCTTCTTATCAAATCCAATGTTTTTGTCTAGATCATAGTCTATGAAAATGGCCATTCCAAAATTGGATATTCTTGGCTCAAAATTGTTTCCTAACAAGATACTCTCGGGACCAATACTGAGATGAACCATATGCAAGCTATGATGAAGGCAGCATAACCCTCTTGCAACACCTAATGCAATCCTTATAACTGCAGGCCATCCTAATGTGGTGGTATCATTCAACCAATCAGAAACTCTTCCATTTGACATGTAATGATACACCAAAATTCTTTCATTTTTTTCTTCTTCTATGCAGAAACTGATGGGGACCATTATGTTTCTGTGACTGTACCTCCCCATCATTATTTCTAAATCGAAACTTCTGATACACAACTCAGAATCATAGAGTTTCTTAACTGCCAGCAAGAACCAACCGTTGGGAAGTGTTGCCTTGTACATTGTCCCAGTCCTTCCCTCACCAATGACACTGTCCTCACTGAAGTGTTCGGTTGCTTCATACAGTTCTGCGAAGCTCGTTCTACATGTCAACCATCCAATGTCATTGATCTGTAGTTGTAATTTATCATAGAAAATTAATAATCTAAACTATTGAAGACAAAGTAGTATAAATGAGTTTCAATGGAATTATATATATCCTAGAAAATAAAATGTATTTAACTTGGTAGGATTGTTATTTCTAATAACAATAAGTTTTTTCAAAGATCAAGGATTCATGGTAACCTTTATTCTTCTCTCTAGCAACTCCACAGGAAGATCTCTGTCTATCTGTCTTGCTCTCTTTCGTTTCTGTTCATGAAAATGCATGCGACAACAGATTACCATTAATGACAGTTATGTCGTAAACAATTTTTTAAATGAAATCTCATGTAAATTTATGTATTTTAATTTTCATACATTATTTGTATAAAAATAATTATTCTGTCAATTACCGTGGATATTCCATTAAAATTATTATGAAAAGGAAAGAATCTTATATTCATAGTCATCTATAATTGGAACACAGTGCATTCAAATTAAATTCAAAATCACAAGGTGGACACTTACAATTTTTCTAACTCAACATAAAGTGAAAATCCGTATTGTTGTATATTATATGATTTTAAATTGAGGTCGTGGTCACGGCTGGAGTTGTGTCACCTTTCTTGATATTGCGAAAAATTACAAATAAATGTGATCATAATTACAGTCACAAACACTCCAAAAACCTTGATGTCCTAGTTGAAACACGGTCACAGATCATTTTTAAAAACCTTGATTGTAAGTAG
The DNA here is from genome assembly GCF_000004515.6 of Glycine max. Taxonomy (NCBI): domain Eukaryota; kingdom Viridiplantae; phylum Streptophyta; class Magnoliopsida; order Fabales; family Fabaceae; genus Glycine; species Glycine max. Next base: position 4,833,289 of record NC_038244.2, read on the forward strand.
ACATGCTCATCGGTCATCACTATATCAATCATATTCTAAAACAACTTTCAATATTATCAAAACAATTTGCAAAACAAAAAGAATGATTGTAACAGTTAATGAACTAGCAAACTAACATTTCTGTAAACTGTCTACAATCCATATAGAATAAAAAGAAAGTGCCTAAGAGAGATGCAAAGGGAAAGACAACCTCTTTGTTTTTTTCTTGTTTCAACTCCTGAAGCGGCAACTTACGCTTCTGTGTTGCTTTCTTAAATCCACCCGTTCTATTCTTCCTGTTCTTGATAAGTTGTGCAGGGAGACAAGAGGACATATAAAGTACTATGACAAAAGTTGCAGCAAAGACATATCCAGCTGTAAGACCTTGCCTAAATGATTCATTGAATTGGTTGGAAGATTCCATCAAATCAATTACAGAATATCAAAGTCCACCATAGAGTACCCTGTTATTTGCATAGTTCACTACAACTTCTTGTTAGCTATGTAAATTAAATTCTATAAAAAGTAGACCTTAAAAATATCTACTGGAACTTCACCTGATAACTCCTTACTTGTTGAAACAGCAGCTAGTTGAATGTATGAGAGAGCAGATGTTATGCAATGGAAAATTGATGAGTAATTTACTTGTTAGTAGTTTCTTATTTGTATATTCATGAAAGCCTCTCTATCCGCGTTGGAATGCTCTTTGACTTTTTTACTTCTTTTGATTGGAAAGCAGACGTGTTACACGTGTATGAATTCTAGCATGATTGGTTTCCCAGAACATGGAAACAATATATATCAGCTTCTGCATATATCTCTCTTTGTGAGGGATATGATGTGAAAATGAGTGGTTGGAGTCCTCTTTTGGACCATCTTTTTAGTGATATCTAAAAAACAATTTTTTTTTGGCACCAAGTATAGTAGTTATAATTAAAAGGCTCCAATAATAGTTTCATTCCTATAATAGGAGATTTTTTTAGCCATTATAAATATAAAAAAAAAAACTGAAAAAGGGAAACCATATTTTAAAACATGATTTTATAAGATGACTTACACTTTTTTTAACTTTTTCAAAATGTATCCGTTTCGATAATTAATTAACAAAATTACACCTTGATATAAAAAATATCCAAACTTGGAGCCTAGAAGTTAGACCAATAATAAAAGTATATTAAATTATAGTTGCGCTTCTCTATTGTCTTTTTTTCAGCTACTGGAAAAGGAACTGAAAAAAATCAGGTCCGTCATAAAATCTAGTATGGTCAATAAGCCATTTATTACACTAAAATACTAGTATTTCCATAATCTGGTAACAGGTCACCTCACAATACCCCACGCGATTTCTTTGTTCATTCATGCAGTAGTTTTTTTCCAAGAAACAACATTTGTCTTTTCTCCCTAACGTGTTAGACTGTTATATTAACAAGAAGACAATTCAAATATTTTTTTAATCCTCAATTTCTTCTTACTACTATTGTTTAAATCTTTGATGTATGGTTTTTTTCTGTATCCTTCTCCTCTTCTTAAACTCTAGGATCTGCACAGAAATGGTTTTTCAAATAAAAAGGGATATTCTCATGCATGCCTTCTGGTGTTCTTCCTTACTCAGTTTCTACATGGTAGTAGTAGCTCATGGCGTTGAAAGCGATATATCCTGCTTAAAATCAATTAAGAACACCTTAGAAGACCCACATAACAAATTATCAAGTTGGAAGAACTTCAACAACAAAACCAACGGTTTCATATGCGATTTCGTTGGCGTTGAATGCTGGCACCCTGGCGAGAATAAAGTGCTACATCTCAACCTCACAAACATGGGTCTGAAGGGTGAGTTTCCACGTGATCTTCGGGATTGCCCTTCATTGACATCCTTAAACCTTTCACACAACGAGCTCACAGGACCCATCCCATCTGATATATCCACATTACTCCCTTATGCTACTTCCATTGACCTCTCAAATAACAAGTTTAATGGGGAAATTCCACCAAGTTTGGGTAACTGCAGTTACCTGACTTCTCTTAGACTTGATAACAACATGTTAAGCGGTCATATCCCACAAGAACTTGGGCAGCTTCAAAGGATTAGAAACATCTCTTTTGCCAACAATAATTTATCAGGGCCGGTTCCTCTGTTCCAACCTGGGTTAACTTGTGTTGATTGTTATGCCAATAACAGAGAACTTTGTGGAGGGCCTTTGCCACCATGTGGGTCAAGCGATGATTTCACTGAAACATTCAAGAAGGGCCTTGCTATTGGCTATGCTTTTTCGGTGACTTCTGTTATTGTCATTTATATCTCCTACTTTGCACCTTGGGAACAATCAGAATCAAAGCATAAAACAAATTACAAGGCTAAAGAATTCCGCAAATATATTTGCTCCATCGCAGGGAGGAAGACACCAACTGAACCTCATACCGAACAAGAATTGCAACCTCTGCAGTTGCAAGAGAAAGCTATCAAAGAGGTACTTTTCTATCCCTACCATCCTCCTCTGGATTATCCAATTAGGTCTTGTAAGTATCCCAATTCCTCCTCTGGATTATCCAATTAGGTCTTTTAAGTATCCCAATTATGTAATTTTATTTCTTTCATTAGTATGAATTTCTTGATGTAACATTGATTAATGACATCATCTTGTGTCATGTTAAATGACACGTCATCAATCAATGTTAAATTAATATAATTTAACTCATAGAATAAAATTACATAATTGTGATATCTAGAAATTCAATTGGTATATTTGGAACTCAAAAACTAAAATCTTCCTTTTTAGATACTAAGTATACAATTAAAACTTTAGGATCAAAATTAAACAATTGGAATTGGAACTAAAAGTGTAATTAAGCCAAAAGAAAATAAAAAAGAAAAAGTGATAAATAAATGATGTGATAGGAAAAGCTAAAAAAAAATAAGTGTAAGTTTTATATTTTTTCTTGATTAAAAAACTCTAAAATATAAAATAAAATTTGTCAAAAATCAGAATTCTGTATCTTTTTTATGAAAATTGATTCATAAAGAACAACATTTTTCTTTATAGATTAGATAGGGAAAAGGGAAATAATTAAAAGATACTAATGAACAATGTTTGTCTTAAACTAATAAACAATCAGATAGACAGAAATAAAATTATGTTCTGAAGTCTAAATAGAAAGAAAAGAAAAACAATAGGAGTAACTAGTAGAATGTCCATGTAATAGTAGTGTTAATGCATTATAATTAAGTTTTAGCAATTAATATTTGTGATGGAATCAACAGATTTCTGTAGTGACAGACAGAATGAAGTCAACAATGAGGCTCAACGAAGTCAGAGATGCAACTGATTGCTTTTCCATAGACAATGCCATTGGGATGGGGAAAATTGGAATAATGTACAAGGGAAGGTTACCAAATGGTTGGAACCTTGCGATCAAGAGACTATTCGATTCTAAACTATTTAAGAGGCAATTTCTTTTAGAAATAAGAATTTTGGGCAAGTACAGACACAAAAATATAGTTCCCCTGCTTGGGTTCTGTGTGGAAGGAAAGGAAAGGATTCTGGTATACCAATACATGTCAAATGGAAGGCTTTCAAAATGGTTGCATCCTTTAGAAAGTGAAGTTACATTGAAATGGCCTCAGAGGATCAAAATAGCTCTTGGGGTAGCAAGAGGCTTATCCTGGCTCCATCATATCTGTGATTTGCATGTTGTGCATCGTAATATAAGTTCGGGATGTGTCTTGCTAGATAAGAATTTTGAACCCAAAATATCCAATTTTGGAAATGCCAAGTTTATCAATCCCAACATTGAGGACAGTGCAAGCACAACATTTTATGTAAGCGACGGGAAGAAGGATGTCTATGACTTTGGTAGTTTGATTTTTGAGCTAATCACAGGGAAAACATTTAACGAGTTGTCGCGTTCATCATACAATGCTACTAACCTGTCTGGCAACCCATCGAATTTTTATGATGCAATTGAGGAATCTCTCATTGGGGAAGGTTTTGAAAATGAGGTCTACACTCTCATCAAAGTAGCATGTAAGTGTGTTAAGCCTTTCCCAGATGAAAGACCAACGATGCTTGAAGTTTATAACTATATGATCGATATATGGGGAGAGCGACATAGAATAAGTGATGGTTCTGACACACTCAACGTATCTAGTTCTTCTACTAGTGTAGATGAAATTGTTGAGCTATGAAAAATATCAACGGGCATACATACTCATCTAACATTCGTGAGTGGACTCCCATTTTCTCAAGTGGCAACTCTCTATTTTATTTGCGTACAAGTTTATTTATTAGATATGGCCCTCTTTAGGGGAAAAGCAAGTTATATTTAGGCCTACATGTATCTATATTGTTCATGATGTAAGTTTAAAAAAAACATTTTATTTTCTAAGAATATTACAGATGTCATATAAGTACTTTACTCGCTATTATTAATATTATGCTTGCTTATTTTTGGGGTGTTGCGCATTATTCTTTCAACATTTCCTGCAAATTTAATCCGTAGAAAATCTGCATGTGATGCTGAAATTTGTAGCTGTGTCGCTTGTCTATTTTGAGAGGAGTATCATAAGAAAAAACCAATTAGAAGGGAAGATAAAAAAAACCTTGTAACCATTGGCAGAGAAGAAAAGAGAAAATCATTCTCATAGTTTTACAGAATAGTCACGGCAAAATCACATTTGTGACTTAATTTGTTAACCATTAGAATCAGATGATTTTTGTCATCAAGTTCAGGACGTGTGATTCTTCAATTTAAATAGTTAGATCATTGAATCATTGCTTATAGTGGGGGATAATCAATCCGTACTATGTACAATTTTTCTTATTCTTTCATCTTTATTATTCTTTATTTGTTTTTCAAATAACCAAATAAATTTTATTCAATAGAGTACAAGGATTACCCAAACTCTTTTACATGATATTCAATTCCTGCTCTTCGTGTCTTCATCATCAGCAAAATAACTTTCTTTGTTGTTAAAACCGGATACAACAGAGAAAGTTTTTTTAACTAAATTATAATATATATTTCTTATCTTACTCTGTAATAAATATTTATTTTAAAAACAAACAAAAAAATATTACATGAGTATATAAAACAACATTTTTAAAGAGTTTAATTATCAAACACAATTCATAGTATATAGGATTTATAAGGTGATTAAAATAAGACTCATAATTTTTGTTATAAAGATGTGACATCTTATTGGTTGATTGTATTAAAAATCTTTACACTGTCATTAAATTCATTTTTAAATTTATTACACAAGAATTACAATATTCCAAACTATTTTCTTGAAAATGTTACGCCTAGGAGTGAAAATATGACAGACCACTTGACAAAAGTTTATTGCTTGACCTACATTAGATTCAAGGCTAGACCTTTCAAAAAATAAATCTATAATATTATAGTGTAAACAATAAATATGTCTTCTGCAAATTAAAATAACTAAAATAGTCATGAGTTATTCTTGCATAAAACCAGAGCCATTATATTAAAAAGGACTTAAGTGGAAAACAAAAGAATATAGAGGATACAAGTGTTAACATAACTGTTACATGAATTGTATGAACTAAAAAGTAACTTGCCCCACAAAAGTTTCCTAAGTTTACATATATACCATGGATGGTCTAAATTTGGAGCTCTGATGATGAGGACCTCTCTTTGCTCCTAATCTACCCATCGGCCAATGGTTTGAAAAATATTTTTTAAGTGTTTATTTCTTATAAATAGTTACATTAATATATCTTTTGTTTTTATTTTCAAATATTTGTGTAGAAAACAATGAAAAATAAAATAAGCTGGCATTTCATTAATATTTATAAAAAACAAGAATTATAAATAAAAAAAATGTATGCCCAAATTAAAATTGTAATTTAACTTTTCTAAAATATACATGGAAAAGAAGGTGAAATAAATAAATCAATTAAATGAATAATATTTTATAATAATTAAAATTATACTCTTTTAATCTAATATTTTTTTTCTTCACATAAATTATTTAAATAAATATATTATAAAAATTAAAAGTTAAACAAAAAAATGAAAAAGGAGGTGATCAATTCTCTCCCATTTTATTCTAATTAGGGGGAATAATTAACAAAGAATTATGTTAAATACTCAGAAGAAGTTTTTTTGCTAATAGTAAGTCTGTTCGATTCAATTCAAGAAATACTATTTCTCAAAAAAAAAAAAAAATACCTGCAGTATTTACTTTAAAAAAAATCCTTGTAAGAATTGTTACTGTAACAAGTGATAGCCTTCCGAAAAATTTGAAGAAACTTTTAGTAGTAATATTTTCTTCAAAAGAAAATACACAATTTAATGACTACGTACGTAATACAATATTGCACGTAAATTTGTTTTACACTAAGAGCCAATTAAAATTCTATATTTTGTTATTTTGTCGCGCTAGATCATATCGTTTTCATTAAATTAAAAGTTAATTAGGTTCATTTGCTAAAATTGAAGGATCTAATGTGGGAAAATATAAGCAATACATTGATGGAGGTGCTTTTCAACAGAAGTCGGTTGAAACAAAAGAATAGAATATAGTAATAATTGACAGGAAGATACAGCTACTTCCACATAAGCTCGGAGTCAATTTTTAGGTTCTCTCGTACCTATAAATATTAGCATGTTTAAAGCTTATTCCTTAAAAAAAAAAAAAAAAAGCTTAATTAGTTTCTCTTCTAACCTTCATTTTTACTTGGCCCATTGGTTCATGGCACTTTCCCATCAACCAGCAGCCAACGGGTACTTATTCAAAAGTAAATTTGAATTCATGTTACAGAAGCACTTTTTGCATGAATAGTTAACATGCCTTTTGAAATTTGCTTTTCAAATATTCCAATCGGCTTTTTCAAATTTCATGATGAAGAAATAGCTAGATTAATTGTTGAGGCTGAGCAAACAAAGAACACCATATTTGTATGTGTTTTGGTGTTATTTTCCATTAAGAATTAAAGTTTAACCTTATTAAATGTCAATAATCAATATAGATTATTGAGATGAAACTTCAATTCAGATCGGTAAGCATTGCCAACAACACCTAAAGAACTATCCATAAGTTTTTTTGTTCCAATTTCATTACAGGGAGGCAGAAGATAGCTATAACAAGATGGACTGGGATAAGCTTGGATTTCAAGTGATTCCAACTGATTTTATGTACATAATGAAATCTAATGAAGAAGGGACCTTCTCAAATGGAGATCTCGTACCATTTGGAACCGTTCAAATCGAACCACATTCTACTGTTTTAAATTACGGACAGGTCAGCTATTGCTTTTTCATTCACAAATTAAATATTCAATTTAGTGGAATGAAAAGGAAAAAATTGGAAAGAGAGAGGAAGAGATGGAGAAAGAGTTTTTTATTTATTTATTTGAAGTTTTGTTTAAAGTTAAAGCAAGAAAAGGAGACAAAACACCTAACAAAAGAAAAGGGCACAAAACTTCCTCCCCACATGGAAAATGCTAAAATAAGGGTTTTGATCGCTTTCGACTCCTGTTTGGCTTTTAAGTGCACCTTCTTCTCTTCTTCTTTTTTTTTTTTTTAAGTGCATCCTATCCATACATAGCATTAAAATATTAAAAAAATGAGTTGTCAAATATATGTATAATGTTATTATCTCTGATTTTTTTTAAATATATTAAAACTTATTTCATACAAAAATCATCGGAAGGTGTATTATGGTTAACATAAATGATCGTACATTGCATATCTAACTGGCTAAAAACTTATAACTTTGCCATAATAACTCCAAAGATAAATGTTGTTTTTAATATTATTTAATTAGCTTTAAAAACACCCAAAAGGAAAAATGTTTTGACAAATTAAGTTGTAAAACAAAAAAAAAATAGTAACACGATACATTAAAAATTATACTAATATAAAATTTATAGATTATTAAAAATTTAATATTCGTGCATGACAGTACAGGTTAAAATGTGTAGTATACATATGAATATATATAAATAATACATTCATGAAAATAGGGATTATTTGAGGGCATGAAGGCCTACAGAAGAGCAGATGGTGAGGTGCAGATATTTCGACCAGAACAAAATGCTATGCGCATGCAGATGGGAGCAGAGAGGTTGCTAATGGTGGCACCTTCTGTTGAGCAGTACGTTGATGCTGTCAAACAAGTTGTTCATGCAAATAAGCGTTGGGTATGTATTAATTAATTGCTCCCATTTTTATTTTTATCAGATGATGTTTAATTACTTGCATTTTTATTTCCTATTTTCATCTTCTGTTTCCACTTTTTAATTATAAATCCTCCACCTTATTTTCAATGTGTTTCCTATTTTCAAAGATTTGTACAGCAACCAGAGAAGAAAAAAAGTTATTTTTAGTATTTTCTATACAATTTTTTCAAAAGAGGAAACAAGTTGAAAACAAGATAACAGTTTTGTAATTAAAAAGTAAATTAAAACAGAAAATAAAAACACAATTAAACACCCCCTTTTCTTTTTTTTCTTGGATCATGAGTTTTGAGTTTTGTAATTGGAACATGCATGCAGGTGCCTCCTCATGGAAAAGGAGCGTTGTACATTAGGCCTTTATTATTTGGAAGTGGATCTGTTATGGGTATTGCACCTGCACCACATTGCACCTTCCTAATATACACTAATCCAATTTCCAACGCTTACAAAGTGAGTAAACTTTAGGTTTCAACTTTGAACTTAAACTATACAAGTTTATATATATTTTGTTGAACAAATATATGTAGTAGAAAAATAAGATAGCCGAGGAATTGATTGCCTAACATGTTGATTAATGTTTTCTTTATATCATCAATCACAAAATAGGTAATTATGATATATATATTAACATTGTTCATTTGGACAGGGACGACATACTAATTCAACCTTGAGCTTGTTGATTGAAGATACACTTCCTCGTGCATTTCCCGGTGGGACTGGAGGAGTGAAAAATATAGGCAATTATGCACCAGTAAGTTTATATAAATAGCCACACGCACTCTAATTCAAACATATATAGTACTTTAAATCGGTATTAATTAAGGTACCTAGCTACACAAATTAACTCAATTAAATGATGAAGTTGAGTGACTAAATTAACGCAGGTTTTCCAAGTGACGAAAGAAGCAAAAGCCAAAGGATTTTTTGACGTCCTCTTCCTAGATGCAGAGGAACATAAATATATTGAAGAGGTATCTTCGTGCAATGTTTTCATGGTCAAGGTAATTAATATTTTGTTACTTTGCCAATTTTACAACTTTCCTTCAACATATATTACATATGTATATATATGCTTGTTAATATGCATGCATGGCACCTCTTCATATTTTAGGGTGACGTGATTTCAACTTCACCTACACTCGGAACTATTCTTCCTGGAATAACAAGGAATAGCATCATTCAACTTGCTCGTGATTTGGGTTACCAGGTAATTATTACTGACATTTTAATATATATATATATATATATATATATATATATATATATATATATATATATATATATATATATATATATATATATATATATATATATATATATATATATATATATATATATATAAAGTATCAAAAAGAAAAGAAAAAATCCGCTACACAATTCATGGTAAACACATTTACGTACAGCACGAAACATTCCCCATGTTTTTCAATTGTAAATTAATGTATATCATAAACATGGTGTCATTCAAGTTCATGGTCCAGGAAATGTCTCCCAAGAATTTAAATGAAAATAATAAATACTTTAATGTTAAAAACGGTGTTCAACTAACTAGTATCATGCGTATTACCTAGATATTTATACAATATAAATGAAATATAAAATGTATAAATTGGAAATATTTTTTAAAAAAATAATTGTCAAAAACTATTTTAATAAATACAAACATAAACAGTAAGGTCATTTCAAACGTTTGGTTTTGAACATTTTAAATATTAGTTTAATTCTAGAGAATATTTTAATAAATAAAAAAATTGTAAACACCTCATTATATATGCTTATTGCTAATTAAACAATTTGAGAATTTAAAAAACAAATTAGCAAAAAATATTTTAAATAAATAAATAATAAACATAAAAAATATTAATTTGATATGAAAATTCAAAACATGTCAAAAATTTTATAAAAAAAATATAATAACATAAAAATGAAAATATGTATAAAATATATATTTCTCTCAAATGAATTCTTGAATTTGTTATATAGGGATGGATTAATCTAATTTGGAGGCTTGTTAATAAATTTTAATACTATTATTGTAACAACACTTACAAAAAAAATTGGCCGTTAATTTTGCCAAGGCCGAGGAACGCAAATTTTCGGTTGATGAATTTCTAGAAGCTGATGAGGTTTTCTGTACTGGAACTGCTGTTGGGATCTCTGCGGTTGGAAGTGCAACCTATAAGAATACAAGGTACAATAGAATTCAAAATCTTGATTCGATCATTAATTTTCGTAGCTTTGTAGTTTGTAATATTAATTTATACTTTATTACAATTAATAATAAATTACTGCTATTAATAGTGTAAAACAATTGGGTAGTGCAGGGTTGAGTTCAAAACAGGAGCCGACACTGTGACCCAGAAGTTGTTTGATATGATTACAGGAATCCATACGGGTCTTTTAGAGGATAATAACGGATGGATGGTGAAGATTGATTGAGCTAACTATTACTAATTTCATTTCATACATGTAATATAATATATCAGTTTGGTGTCTCTTCCAGTCTTCATATATAAAAATAATTGTTATTTATAAACTCATTATTAGCATCAATCTTTAGCATTAATTAATATGCTATTTGTAATGTTTCTAGTAGCAGAAACTTTAAGTAATCTCTATAAGGATGATGACACCTCCATGTAACAGCAATTTTACGTCGGATATGAAGCATACATGACGTTGGTTTTTAACCGTTATCATCATAGTGGACGTCGTACAATATTGACGCATCTACGATAACGGTTCCTACTCATCTTAAAATGTAATAAATTTTAATATAATTTTGACAGAATCGTTTTAGGAAGTGTTTTTTTTTATAAAAAAAAAATAAGTCATTTGTTTTCACAGCCAATATTACAAATGTTAACAACAGAGATACTTCCCATCTACACGTCCTCTGCTAAGCTGATACGTAGAAAATACAGGTTGCACATCCACCAATACTAAATGTTAAGACCTTGTAGCGTTGTACTGCATTAAATAGTTATCAAATTAAGTAACAACAAAAAGCAAATTGCTTCTAAGTTTTTATATTGGCAATGAGGTTATTACCTTGCAGACATGAAAGTCGTTCCACAAAATATGATCTTAACAAATTGTTTTTGTCCCGCGTACTTAAAAGCCAGTGGCAGCATCTGATGAAGAGTTACAAAAGCCATAACTCCACCAACTGCTTATCAAAATATACTTAATAAAGTGCCCAAAAACAAAATTTGACAACTAGTTGTATTAGTACTAACCTGATCCAAGGATACCTTCAAGAATCTCAGGATTTAGGCTTGTAGGGAATAGACAGCCTACATAGAAGGAAGAAAAATTGTCACGATAAGTTTAACTTTACTAAGTCACGCATATTTAAGACAACAAGATGTATCTATGGTTATGAAAACCATTAAACATTTAAACAAATTCTGAAATTAACAGAAGGATCCTGTGTGCAATAGTGCAAGGTTGTTATATATGATGCATGCCACACCTGACCTTAAGCATGTCATTGTGTTGTTCATATTTAGCTTCGTTATTCTCTAGTAAAAAAAATCAAAGGATTAATATTAGTAATTAATTTAATAGTTTTTGTTAATAAGAAAAAATCAAACTTATGATTTTTTTTCTTTTTCTTTTCTTCTTTCAACCATTAAATCATCCTTATAGCTCCTATCCTGTCATAAATTTGAAGGCCAAACAAGCACATATATATTTTTCTTCGAAAGAACAACTTTATCTGCAAGTTTGTGTGCGTACGAATGACTTCCTATGTAAGTTTATACTGCAATATAGTTATTTTATATATTTTTTATTAAATGGTGGCTTTTGATTGCTTTCCTGTGGTCATTATTTTTTTAATAGTCTTTTGTATTTTTTTTAATAAGCAAAGATGAATACTATATTATATGGTGACTTTTGTACGTATGTAATATGCTTTTGAGAAAGTATAATTAATATATATGCTTTCAGAAGCATTTGCACGTAAGCTTATATATATACGTAAGATTTTTATTATACACCTATATATATATATATATATATATATATATATATATATATATATATATATATATATATATATATATATATATATATTAACGTCAAACACTTATTATATATTTATATTTATATCTCTTAATTTAGTTTAAAACTTTAAATAAACTAAACTATGTATTTTAACATAACAACCTTAAATAATAATCTTTTATAAATAGAAGAGATAGACGTGTAATTTAATATATACTGACATGACAAGTAAGATGTCACTGACGTGATTTGTACTGTTACACAGGTATTTGTCTGGAGCCTTGCACCAACCAACTGACACTACTTTTTAACGCAGAAAAACCTCGTGAATCCGTGATCACAAACAAACAATGTCTCCCCCTTCTATTTTAGGCAACTGCAAGACGGTTCTGAAATGTAAGTATTGATTATTGAACGAGTAATTGGCTAATGAATACGAAAATGTTATGGTATTTTAATTTTTGATGAGTACGACAATGTTATTGTACTAGTAGATAATAATGTATGAACTTGGTTTTATTGGTGATTTTGAATCTGAACTTTGATTACCCTCTTTTGTCTGAAAATCAGTACTGCTGGGGAAAACTATGCTGACATTAATTGGGATGAGCTTGGATTTAGTCTAGTTCCAACAGATTACATGTATGTCATGAAATGTGCAAAGGGAGATAAGTTTTCACAAGGATCCATCCTTCCCTATGGAAACTTAGAGATTAACCCTTCTGCTGGAATCTTAAATTATGGGCAGGTTCTTCGAACAACACACTAATAGTATCAAATAGTAATTCATAAACTTTTATCAATGATAAGCTTGTAGCTAATTATATACAACACACAAAAAAGTTAATTTCGGGTAGTACAAAATCAAATTCTAGTTAAAGCCTAACAAATATAAACATGATTATTTTCTTCAGGGAATCTTTGAGGGGCTAAAGGCACATAGAACTGAGGATGGGTGCATACTTCTATTTCGACCAGATGAGAATGCTCAACGCATGAAGAGAAGTGCAGATAGATTGTGTATGCCATCTCCATCTAATGACCAATTTGTTAATGCTGTAAAGCAGATAGTTCTTGCAAATAAACGCTGGGTATTCATTTCCTCCTATTTATTCATCTCTAATATTGTTCTTCCGTCTTATAAATTGAAAAACAGAATAAGCTTTAAATTTGAAAAAGGTGCCTCCTTCAGGAAAAGGGTCCCTATATATTAGGCCATTGCTCATGGGAACTGGAGCATTGTTAGGTTTGGCACCAGCACCAGACTATACATTTCTTATTTATTGTTCTCCAATTGGCAGCTACCACAAGGTAATGTATTGATTTACACGAGGTTATAATAATCTAAGAAAAAGATTCGACTTACAACTTCTGAAATTAAATTTCATATTTTAGACTAATTTCATCTTAATGAGGAAATCTAAATCAGCTGATTGAGATTGAGTAAGGTGTTTGAGTTGTTATAAACTTTACAATACTTATTTTTGATTCCTAAGGATAAAAAAAGACTAATTTCATCTTTGTTAATTATTACAGGTGCACTAAACTTGAAAGTTGAGGATAAACTATATAAAGCAATATCTGGCAGTGGAGGAACCGGAGGAATCAAAAGTGTCACCAATTATGCCCCTGTAAGTATACACTACCAATATATCTCCAATAAAACAGTTTTCTCCATCTTGAATTGAAATTTAACGATACTTATCCTGAGTTTAGAAGAAATCAAGTTAAAGGAAAATTTTGTGTTAATAAAAACTTTGGTCCTGAATTTCTCCATGCTGTATTTTATATATTTAATGGTTAATGTTTAGTCTAAGTGTTCCCTTGATTTATATATCTTGCTGACAAATGACAATAATACAACACAATTTAAAGCATGATTACTTAGACTACTAAGTCATCAAATCATAGATCAAATTATAAGCTACCCCCAAATTAATTTGGCTGTTCATTGAGTATATTATTCTTATATGTTTCTGGTGCCACAGGTTTATACTGCAATAACTGATGCAAAGGCCAACGGATTCTCCGATGTGTTGTTCTTGGACTCAGCAACTGGAAAATATATAGAGGAGGCCTCAGCATGCAATGTATTTGTTGTGAAGGTATACCCCGACTATTAAATCTGTATGTCTAAACTCTAAACCATGTGGAAATTTTATTATGTATGAACAAAATTTATTTAATTAAGTTATTCCTATATATGAAGGGCAACGCTAGCTTCACTCCTGCAATAGATGGAACCATCCTTCCAGGAATCATGGGAAAATCCATCATTGAGATTGCCATTGACTTGGGTTATCGGGTTTTTAATTTTCCTTCAATTATCGGCATGTAAATTGATTAATCTTGATGGTTTCATTTTCTACAAATTTTTGGTTTTCCAAACTATTCCCTATCACAATGTTATAACCATAAGTCACGGTTACTTGAATTATGTTCAGGTATTGGAACGTGCTGTATCAGTGGAGGAAATGCTGGGTGCTGATGAAATGTTCTGCACAGGAACTGCAATGGTTGTCAACTCTATTGCATCTGTAACCTATAAGAAAACAAGGTAAAAATCACACTTCATTTAATCAATTTCTCTTTGTGTACAATATTTTATGTCCCCTTTTTATTTAAAGTTTTCTTTCCTGTGTCTCAAAAATATCTTCACCAAATGATATAGTGCTAAATTCAATTAAAATTTATTGGCAATGCAGAATGGATTACAAAACAGGACCAGAAGCATTGTCTGCAAAACTACGCACAACACTTGTTGGAATTCAAACAGGGTGCGTTGAGGACAAAAAGTCATGGACAGTCCTAGTAGATTGAGCAATGAGCAATGCTTGTTAAATGATAGATGATTGTTTATTTTTCCTAATCAATAAGTTCTTATTTGCATGTCACTTTATTTTGTATGATTTTTTTTTATCATTTTATATTCAAGTAATGGCAAAGTTCAAGTAGGAGAGGATCTGGAAAGCGCACTTAATGGTTTCTTCAACATACTTCTAACTTTCCGTGGCTAAGTTTTGCCACAAAAATAATGTTTTACATATTTCTGAAAATATATATAAAAATTTAAAATAACATAATTCGCCGTCTGTGGGGATCGAACCCACGACCACGTGGTTAAAAGCCACGCGCTCTACCACTGAGCTAAGACGGCTTTACTAATTAAAAATTTATACTAATGGAAAATCAAAGAAAGTTAAGTTATATATTTTGTTTGATTCAATATTTTTTTCTCTTACAAAAAAAAAAAAAAAGCTTCCACTTAGAAAGGTTGACCCAATGCACTTCACAGTATTAATACAGGCTTAAATTGCATTATATATAAAGCTTAATTCAAAATTTAAATTAAAAAAATTAAAACAACTGTTTGTTTTTTTAGAGAACCAACTCTGTTCATAGATAAGAAAAAAAATATAATTTATTTATTAAAAGTGTAACAATAAAAGGAAACGTGGTAACTTTTGATATGAGATTGAATGTGGATCTGTTTTGTTTTTTTAGAAGGAATGTGGAACGGTTAGAAAAGATAAATATATATATAATAACGTCCTACTATAAAGGACAGCGACTTAAATGATTGGCTGCGGCGTGCTTAATATCAGTAACCACTTTCGCATTGATTTATACGTTCAACCTAAATAGTATATAGTTTTCATCTCATTTCCCAATATCAAAGGAGCCTACAAAGTTAGAAGCTGCTTTTACTCTAAGGTAAACAATGCTTTCATCTGTCTCTCACTTACACACATACACATACACATTTTATGGAAATTCATGCAATGAGAAATTGCTTGTTGTAGCTGATCGGTTGTTTTCTTCTCGATTGAGCAATGGGTTTTTTTTCCAAAATTTGTGACATTTATTCTAGAAATGGCTTAACTTTCACACGCCAAAAAGACGATTAATTGGTTTTAATTAATATTAGTTGCAAGGGTGGAGGGAAGTGGGCATGGTAATGCCTGGTATACATGGGGGCGTTGGGATCAAGCTAACTATTTGTTATCGGTTACTAATGGTTTTAACTTTTTCTGTAAAATATACACATCACTATTTTAGTCTCCTAAGTCACTAAAGGATTACTAATTCTTAGAAGCATTGCATCTCAAATTTTGTACTTTTTATCTGACGTTTTAGTCAATAATAAGAAAATTGTTTGCACATTTGATGAAACAACACAATTTCAGAAGAAAAAAAACCCTAGCAAAGGATCGGTGACATTTTAGTATATCATAATAATTGCGGAAACAAAATTAATTGAGGAATTTTGTATATACAATATCAAACAAAATTAATTAGCAATCTTCATTGATACTATATTACTTGATGTTCTTAAAATTGGACTGGTCATCGAATCAATGAAAGTATTGATTCAAGGGGATCAATAGTTCAATTGGAGTCGAACAGATTTTAATAAAATATTTTTTTAAACATTGTAATATAATATTTTGGTAATATTAAACAAAAAAAAATAACAGAATGTACATAAATTTATAATAATAAAAAGTGTCATAAGTCATAATATTTTTAAAAAATAAAATAAAATCAAAATGATGTCATTTTAAAAGGTTTTAAAAAAAAAACAGTTTTAAGTGAAATCATAAAATCGGTTAATCCATAGGATTTTACCAGTTTTTCGACCCGTTCAGCAATTTTGAATTGGTTTAAACTGGATACATAACCAATTCCTGGTCGTTCCGGTTTGGAATTCAAAACCATGACCTTACTGTTGCTGCGTTGACCTTTTATGGAAATTGTGAACTTTTAGTTATTGTGGCCAATAAAAATTAACGAAATTACTATTTGAATATTATAATAATTTGACATAGTATGTGAAAAGTATAAGTAATTGTTCTTCTGTTTTATTTATATATACTCACATTTCAAAACTCTTAAAATTACAGAAGATAATATATTCTCCCATTCTGATGTTAGTTAGAAACATTTTTCAAAATTAACTGGTGACCTTTTATGCTTTGGAAGAGAGTCATAGACCAAAGGGCAATGTCTCAAAAATTGAAAAATTATTTATTGCATGATATATAACTCATTTTTTTTATCATAGGAGGTGATCACTGACCAACAGATAGAAATAAGTAGGGAAAAAATAAATAAAAGTTGTAACAAGTGAATAAGAAAAAAAAAAGAGAGAATAAGGTAAAGAGGGGAAAATACTCTACACATATCTCATTGCTTGCACCAACTTTTGACACTGTCTACTTTGCAGGAAGCCCCCTGTTCACAACTATGTCTCTCCCTTCTGTTTTGGGGAATTCTGAAGACAATTCAAAAAGGTACAATATGACATCAAATTTTCCATTCAATTCAAAAACTGTAAGACCAAGACAAATCGCTTTATACATAAACATGGTGCTATTTTTGTTTTTGATGATAATATTCACTCCTAAAGTTAATAACTCAAATGAATTTAAAACAGCAGTGTTGCTGTTGAAAACTGTGCTGGCATAAACTGGGATGAGCTTGGATTTAACCCAGTTCCCACAGATTTCATGTATGTCATGAAATGTGCAAAAGGAGAAAAGTTTTCTGAAGGATCCCTCATTCCCTATGGTAACATAGAGATCAGCCCTTTTGCTGTGATACTAAACTATGGACAGGTTAGAAAAAAACCACTGTACCTAGTTGTGTTTCATTAGCTTCTATCAAATGATGCAATGTTTGTACAATCCAAAACATGGTTTCATCAGCTAATTCACAAATCAAATTCTAGCTCAAGCCTCACAAATTAATAATGTGCTTACCTTCAGGGAATCTTTGAGGGACTAAAGGCATATAGAACTGAAGATGGGTGCATCCTTCTGTTTAGACCAGAAGAGAATGCTCAACGAATGAAGATAGGAGCAGACAGATTGTGCATGCCATCCCCATCCATTGACCAGTTTGTTGCTGCTGTGAAGCAGACAGTTCTTGCCAACAAACGTTGGGTACTTATTTCTTCCTGTCTATCTTTAAAGTTTAATTTCTATGTACCACCCATGTAACAATGTCAACTAATCATAAATCATTATTAGTATGAGAAGTCAATAAATTTACCACATATTTACTTTATGACAATACAAAAATGTTTTATATTATTAATGTATAGACTTCTTTTTGGTGTGTACATAACAAGGTTTGTACCTAAGGCTAAGACAATAATATATAGACTATTTATTCTTAGAGTGTGTTTGGATAGAGAATTTTAATTGAGAAAAGTAATTTATCAGATAATTTAAATTTTTATAATCTAAAATTCATTGTTTGAATGTTTTTTTATGAAGAATTTAAATTTTTAAAACAAAATTTTAAGCAACTAAAAATATGAAATTTTAGTTTCCTTCTAAAATGTGATAAATTGAAATTCTCTTCTTAATAGAAGAATC
This sequence comes from Glycine max, assembly GCF_000004515.6. NCBI lineage: Eukaryota > Viridiplantae > Streptophyta > Magnoliopsida > Fabales > Fabaceae > Glycine > Glycine max. The sequence goes on from NC_038244.2 coordinate 4,851,863, forward strand.
TTTCAAAACATTCGTATATTTTCTTTATAGTCTTCTTTCTCTTCTTCAAGAAATATCGTTTGAGCTTGTGGAACATCGATCGGATGTGGGCGTAAGGGGATACGTAGAACTGCACCCGTCAGTTAGCAGTTGTCGCTATCCATCACGCAGTGGAGGTGCTCGTCAGAGTGGAGGTCATGCCTTACGTCGTTGACTGAATATTGTGGTCGGGTGTGGTGATGTATACCGTCATGTCCTAGTTTCCCTGCGACTTCCCATGCCACATCAATATTCTTCTTTTTGGAAGCATACCAAGTATATCTTCGCAATTTCTTTCATCCTCAAATTTTAGTTTTTTTTTTATCCAAACACAAAATTTTAAAAATAAAATAATTTCAATTGAAGTATTTAAAATTATTAAAATTTAAATTTTCTCAGACTTTTAAATTCCCTTATCCAAACACACTCTTAGGCTACTAGTGCATACTATAAAAATTATTTATGTCACTTCCCTATGAGAAGTAGAAAAATAAATTGAATTGATATTCAAATATGAAACAGGTGCCTCCACCAGGGAAAGGGTCACTATATATTAGGCCATTGCTCATGGGAACCGGAGCTTCTTTGAACTTGTCTCCAGCACCTGAGTACACATTACTTATTTATTGTTCTCCTGTCACTAATTACCACAAGGTCAGTTATACATGGACTTCCACTTGATTTGTAAGGAAAACATTTAAATGAAACTTCCTATTAAGACTAATTTCAATTTTATTACAGGGTTCACTGAACTTAAAAGTGGAGAGTAAGTTCTACCGAGCAATATCTGGCACTGGTGGAACCGGAGGGATCAAGAGTGTTACCAACTATGCCCCTGTAAGCATATAATTTTTTCTCCAATTTTGGGTTTCTGTTATACTTAGTTTGTGAAATTGGGATACTTGAACTGAAGGTAGAAGAAATATAGTGTCAACATAAAATTTAATGTCACACAAAAGTTTGCACTGTAGAATCTCATCATTCTGTAAAGATTATTGAATGGTTAATGTCTGGTGAAAGCGTATCCATTTTTGCTTATATATGTTGTTTATATAATACAAACAATTAATGCATGATTAGTTAGACAAATCACAGAGCATATTAATTATAAGCTATCCTAATTAAATGAATTTCATTCTTAATTGACTGTGTTAGCCTTGTGTACTTGCACGGTAGGTTTATGCTGCAAGCATTGAAGCAAAGGCCAGTGGATTCTCTGATGTTTTGTTCTTGGACTCAGCAACTGGAAAAAATATAGAGGAGGTTTCTGCATGCAATGTGTTTGTTGTGAAGGTACACCAACAACCTTACTTTCATATTCACGAATAGATTATTACCACTAACCAATTTAATTTGGATTTTGGAAGCCTGTATTATCAAGGCACATGTTAGAATAAGTAACAAAATTACTTAATAAAATAATACAAGCATTTCATATTTTCCTTCAAGTTAATAAGAAATGATAAACATATTTTCCTTTATCTGACACATTGATATAAAAAGTCCCATTTAATATTTTTTGTCTTGAACAAAATATTGATATGATTTTTATTTGTATTTCATATTTTCCTTTTTATCTTGTAAAGGGTAATGCTATCTGCACCCCGGCAACAAATGGAGCCATCCTCCCTGGGATCACACGAAAATCCATCATTGAGATTGCCTTAGATATGGGTTATCAGGTATTCGTTTTCCTTAAGTTTTGAAATGTAAAATAAAATAGTTAATCTTTGTGGATAATCTAGTAGCCTAGCTAATCCTTCCTATTAATTATTTATCAATATTTGTATACTTTTTAAGGAAACGATTATTTGAACTATATTTTAGGTCACGGAACGTGCCATATCAGTGGAGGAAATGCTAGATGCTGATGAAGTGTTCTGCACAGGAACTGCAGTTGTTGTCAACTCTGTTTCATCTGTAACCTACAAAGAAACAAGGTAAACTGTTTTGAAACTAATTATTATTCCTCACTACATAAAAAAATGTGTATAATTGTTAAATAAAAAAACTAATTTTAATTTTACAATTTTGTTTTGATTAATAATAAATAAATATAAGATTAAAAACAGTAGTAAAAAGCTTATATTTCTCTAGGAATTTGGTTATTGGTCCATTATCTTTCCTTGTGTGCTTGAAAATTCCTTGCAACTAATTATTATTATACTAATAAATTGTCAATAATATTTACAATGCAGAACTGAGTATAAAACAGGACCAGAAACATTGTCCCAAAAACTGCGCAAAACACTGGTTGGAATTCAAACTGGGTGTATTGAGGACACAAAGGGCTGGACAGTTCGAATAGATTGATTCATAATTAGCTTAACCTCTTTTTAAATAGTTTCTTCTTAATTGCTTGAGTCAGGTTTGTTGGCTATGTAATTCTGGTAGAAAAGTACATCATTTTATTATATCTGCTTTTACCATGTCATTGTTCAATGGAAGTTTTCTTTTCTTATGTTTTCTTTTCTCAATAGGGCGAATGAGCTGTGTGGTTGAGATCTCGTAATATTTAAAAAAAGAATAATATTTTTACAATAATACAATTGTATCGTAAAATAAAATTACTTCAAAAAAATAAATAGTGTGATAGTGTGTTTGGAAACATGTTAGGCATTGCTGAATCTAGATTTTCAACACAATTTAGTTTCACGGATTGTATATTCCCGTCTTCGTAGTTGTTTTTGTGTTGTCTTTGATGCATTTGTTAAACATAGATTTCGGATAACAATACACACTGACGTTCAAAAACCAATTCTAACCAGTCAATTTCTCAACATTTCCAGTAACAAGTGAGTTATTTATTTATTTTTTTGAAGTAATTTTATTTTACGATACAATTGTATTATTGTAAAAATATTATTCAAAAACAATTGTCTGGAAAGTTTGTCTGCTGACGTTTTCAAGTGTGTAAAATCTCAAATAAAAAGGCACTATATTTTTTCAAAAACAATTGTCTATTGATATTTGAAGTATCCATCCAAAGTCCGTCTAAAATTCTCAACCGTAACATGCATGCATGCATGCATGCTTTCAAGTGGCACCTATCAATTCTAGCGTGATTTTGAACTCACAAAAAGCTCAACTCGGCAGATATAGTGGATTCATCTCATTGATTCTTAAAAATAAAAATAATAGAATATACTCATGAAATCAATCACGTCCCAACTAACCAAAATGAAGTACAAGACAGCCGTTATGGACAATACCTCTCGTTTTTTCTTCTTTTTCCTTACCCTCTTTTCTAACAAATATAAATAACTACTGGATCAGCTTCTACCCTTGATACTTACTCTTCAGTAGCTCTATGAACAAGTCATTCCAGGCAAGCACCAGTGCATGCAATCATCGTGTTTTTTCCCTCCTCCCGAAGCTAGGTGCGCATCAGCCCTGAACTCGCTCAAGTGAGTGATGTCCAAAATAATGAAACCAGACCCCTTGAGAGCCTTATAGAGGTGTTTATTCACGAGTCGACCCTCCACATTTGTCCCATTATTCTTCACAGAGAAAAGTTCTTCTACCCGAAAGGGTAACAAAACTTCCAAGGTCACCCTCCTTACTAATCATTTAGGATGGAATAATAATGCTTTCAAGACAAGTCACATGTCACTCATTGGATCACAGTTCTAGTCAAAACAATGCTAAAAAAGAAGAAAAAAATAACTGAATGGACTCACCTGCTCTACTCACAAAGGTCGATCCCTTTGACAGGAACCACCCTGATCCCAGTCTTCCCCTTCAAAATGCCTGGGTGACTGAGTACGGAAAAATTTGAGTGCACCTGGTCGTGCTTTTTTCCCCTCCACATATGGGATCTGTGAACAAACCACTCTCGTATTAAAATATGCAGATCAGTCACAGACTTATATAAACTAGATGTAATTTCATAAATGCATTTGTAAAAGTATTAGGGATCAGATCATCAGAGTAATACAGTAAATCAATCTTTTATAAGTATCTTAATCGTGATCAGTTTTGGGGAGAAATAATTGTTGAGGCATGTTACGGAACATTGTTTTAGGGGAATTTCTGTTTTCCCAAAATTCATGATGCAGAAAGAAAAAGAAAAAAAAAAAAAACTTTTGAACTCAAAAGAAGTTAATTCAAACACACATTTAGACCCTCAATGTCTTTGGGAAAAGGAAAAACACATTCTATGTTCTTGCTAGTAGCTAGGCATAATCCCCAAATGCATGTTTCTAATGAAAAATATTGCTTGACTTGGATGTACAATTGTGTTGCAGAATACTTAATCTTAATGCTAATAGTTGGGATAGTTACCAAATACTGACATGTCAATTGAAAGGGAAAGAGCATGTGGACCAATCTATATTCTTAGAGCTAATCTCAATCTGAACCAAATAAAGAGGTTATTTGTGGATGTGTTTTCACTTTCAGTAAAGAGGTTGTCTGTATCATATCTGATACCTAGAGAAACGCCTTAACAATAAAAAGTTCATTTATAGATGTTTTATGAAGCTAAGGTTATACTTTAGTCGAGTATCAACACAATATTTTTTACTGGAGTCAATTAACAAAATAACATGTACATGGCAATTATTTCATACTCTATCAGGTTAACTTAGAGCCATTGATAAGGTTCCTATTTCCTACCACTACCATTTTAGAGGAATAGAGAGCAAAGACGTTACCATGTGCTTCAAAACCAAATCCAGGTCTTGATCTGGACGTAATGGAGGGATTACTGGCTGACCATTCTTGAAGAAAAGCATAGGGGACTTCACAGGGTCAAATTTTGAAGGGGCCCACCACCTGTTTATACAAAACCAGATAAACTAAATTAAAATCATCTCATATTTTCTCAAAGTTTTCAAAGAACAGCCACATCAGCTTATACAAAGGAAAATGAGGAGCAAGCAGTAAAAGATCTGCATGGTTAAACCAGACCATAAAACTCAAAAATGTATGCTTGAATTGTCAAATTACCAGCAACAACTCTGGAATCAGCTCAACTCAAACAAAGAAAAATAACAAGCAAGCAAATACAAGAAAGGCATCATCGAATTACATGCATTGCTTAAAACTAAACATAGAAGCCACGGGCACTGATGAAACCAGATAATAAAACTGACACAGATACTATTTAAGCCTGGCAACCCATTGAGGAAATTAAAAACTCAAGTAAATGCACACAAAAGAAGACAGTCCAATGAAGCAAGACAAAATACTAGGACACAAGACACTTTGGTGCCACTCATTATTCAAATATCTGTAATATCCAACATCAATAAGGATACGGGAAAGCAGCTAGAATACATGACCCATTGACAGAAACAGAATACAGAAACATTTTAGTATTACCAGTGCCCCGTGTTAAAAATTAGAATATTGTGGAAACTTAGAGCTTGGGCCCGTGTGGTGACTGGAACATCAACATCAACTCTATATCCCTCTCTGACTCCAAGAGTTTCTAAGGCACCATGTTTATCACCAGCTGACCAGCTGCATCAAACAGAAGAACAGCAACAACAATAATAGTTAACAGTGTGCAACAACCAATACCGTATAAGGTGTATTTGGAAGAGCTTATTTACAACTTATTCGGCCCTATCTTATAAGCACTTGTTTAAGTGTATGAGAAACACCTTCATTTTTGCTTATTTATTAAATTAAATTTTAAACTTTTGTTTTTTATTTTTTTAAAGAAAAAATTTACAGATAAAAAAAATAAAAAAATAAGATAAAATTAGAATATAATTTTTTAGTTACTTTGTATGTATTTTTGTAGTTAAATTTATGTCTTGTTAATATTTTTTTTGTTATATTCGTTAATTAAAAAAATAAGAAAATTAGTTAGTAGTATTAAAATAAATTAAAAAAACAAAGTAAAAAAATAATTGATACATCTATCTTATATAATAGACATAAAATTTCAAAGAGTAGTAAGTTATATTGAAAATATCTTTAAAAATATTTATTGAAAATATCTTTAAATAAAAATATATTGAAAATATCATTTAAAAATATTTATTTAGCAGTTATGTTTTGCTTAAGTGATAAGAATTGATATTTTTATTACTTATAGCTTGTAGATATGAAAAGAAAATATTAAAATATTCAAAAGATACTGATAAATGCTAAATATGAGTTATTTTCTATAATAAAAATATATTAAAAATATCCTTAAAGATATTTAATTAGCAATTAATTTTTGTTGTCACCCGAATTAATATGAAAAGAATATGAACGAGATTGGGGTTTTGATCCAAAGAAAAAGAGGACGAGAAAGGGTCGTCCCATCTCAACTTGCATTCCTACTCGACGAAGAACAAAATTAAAAATTAACGAGAAAGTAAAAAAACATGTGGAATTTGCACGCAGCATGGTCATAACAGAAAATAATTGTCCTACCATGTCTCCATTAAGTTTTTCCTTAATCAAATATAATTGTTTAAGTATTCTATTGATAATGTAATATAATGTTCTTCTATCAATATGTTGTTAAACAAAAAATCTTCTCATTTTTTAATTAAATCTAATGACATAAATAAACTAATTATATTTAATAATATAATTATATTATAAAATTCCGATTTTAAATAAAAATATTCACCTAAAAAATATGTTAAGTAAATTAAATAATAAAATAAAAATAATTATATTTAATAATATCATTTTTAAAAAAAATTATAAAAATTATAAAATTTAATTTAATAAATAAGTAATTTTAAAACCAATTAAAAAAATTATATAATATAATATTTTAAATTTAAAAAAAAAAACAAAAAATGAGAGAAAAAGTCTCAAATAGTGTATATTGAAAATTAAATTATAAAGTAGTGTAAATTGGAAAAGAAAAGGTACATTTATGAAGAAAAAAAAAACCTAATTTATTGATATGTCTTCTTTAAATACATTGAAAGATAACTTTTAATGATTCCATTTTTGTTTTTGTTTTCATTATCTTTCTTCAACTAGTTACATATTTATTCTTACATTTTCTTTTAATTTTCTTTTTTTAAACTTACTTCCATGAGTTCGCCTAATAAATAAATAATGTAACCTATTTGATATGTGGAAAATGACATCAATACCATATGTGAGAAATGACTAAAAATAATTTTTTTATAAAGTATAAGGACTAAATTAAATAATATGAAACTATCAGATTAAAAATAAGATTTCATGAAAATATACAGACTAAAAATACATTTTTCACTTTTAATTAATTTACAATATAAAGATTTTTTTTATGAAAATTAAACTCATAGTCATTTAACCACAATTTATCATGTACAATAAATTTATTAACTTTTCCAATAATTATTTTAAAAATTATATAAATAATAATTTTTTATCTGATGAAATTATTTTATGATGTTACTACATAGGTATTAAACATATGATTTTATTTTATCTATTTAAGCTTTTTTTAGTTTGTGTATAATATCTTATATTCTTATAGACGGTCTAAAAGAAGGTGATAGATGACTAATAATAAGGAAAGAGGGTTTTCCTAAAGGATAGACCGAGTGTGTGGATTGTGAGACTCCTCTCTTTTATTGGCCTTGACTCTCTTCTTATAGTTGTTGGAGTGTGGACTTGGGTCAATACAGAAAATATTTCTTATTCATATTTTTTATATTTTCTCGATCTTTTTTTCTTTTAATTCATCCTTTTCATATCTACAAATCATATATAATAAAAATATAAATTTTTATCATTTAAGTCAAAAATAACTGTTAAATAAATATTTTTAATGATATTTTTAATATATTTTTATTATAAAAAATAGGTTATATTTAGCTGTTATCACCCTTATGCCATTCGTTAAAGAAATGCTGAATAAAAACCAAGTTAATTGGCAAGAAGAGATAATGATCCTTAAACCAAATTTAGATAAAGCATCAGCTACTTAGTTAGCTTCCCTATATATGTATATGACTGCACGTTAAAACACGTCCTTTGAGATTAAAACTCGTTAATAGCTTTAATAATGAGTGCTCAGATATCAGTTGAAACGCATCCTTTCTTTACCAAAGAAACCTTCGCGATCTAATGCCAACAAATAATGTACACCTGCTAGCAATCACACCTTTTATAAATCAGGTGACCACTCAAAAAAAAAAAAAAACTGCTAGTTCAGTTGACTTGAATCTAAAAAAGCCAAGGGGAATTAAACCAACATGATATATATGTGTGAAGACAAAAGACTTCAATAATAAAAAGAACTTTTCATGAAAATAATGAACGTGCTGCTGGTAATTAATTAAAATCTTTCATTCCCCGGGCTTCCTCATGTTTAATTTGTCAAACTCTATAATCGTCGTTAAAGTGTATTCTTTAATCAATTCAAAGGATTAAAACTTATAGAAATACTTCTGACGCTCAGTGAAAAGCCAAAGATGTTAATTAACTACCATTAAGTCTACTCTTCTCTTCAATAATCAATAAAAAGAAGAAGAAAACATTGAATTTTGAGTGAGAAGGATTTAGAAAGTCAAAAACAGTTGCGTGCTATAGCAAGGGACATGTGAATCAATCCAATTTTGCCTCCGCTGTGTTTGAAGTTGAATGTACATGTGCCAAGGCAAAAATGACTCTTCAATGGTATGAAGGCCACTCACTACAAGAAAATACTGTTCATTTCTAACAACTAGTAAATGCATGGTCATATGTGGCCCAGGGAACGTGAGAAAGGGACATTTGACCCAATATAATGTGTTTTGCTTAGTGACGTTGCAATGCAATGGAGCAAGCAGTGATACATATATCAAAATCCATTTTCTCCGTGATATAGTTAACGATAAACTAAAATATGGATTTCCTTTCATTCGAAACTTGTACGTATCATGTAATAATTTTTATGAACAATGACTTCTTTCGCAATAGATTAATAGTGAATGCGTTGCCACCCTAATAATTAGCCATTTACTATTAATTTATATACTCCACTGAAAAGGGAGTAGAAAAGCTATTAAGTTTTGTTTCTTATTATTACATCATCAACATATTTTAATCCAAGATATATTGTTCAATAGTGAATCAACTTATCGATCGATAATAACTCCATTTTGGTTTTCAATTTTTTTTCCAGTGCGCTTATTTTAACAGCAATTTGATTGTCAATTAGTTGTCGCAAATCACTAATCACCGACAATTTTTTTGCAAATATCAACGGCTGAATATTGTAAAGTTTCTTGTAATGTATTTTTTTTTAAAAAAAGTAGTTATAAAAACTTTAAAAAGATATGGAGAAGATCAAACTTTTCTTGTGGGCTTTTGGGTGACAGGTTAAGCTAGTTTGCATGTGTCTAAACTCAACTGCCCTATAAAAAATGACGGGTTGTGCAAGTCGTTTCAGTAGATTGGACCCGTTTTAGGTTTTACTAACCCTCGTGAAAACAGTAAATTCCTAAAATATATAGGGGGGGTGCTAGATGTGGGTTCCCTTTATTTTCATTATTACCAGAATTCAGATTAGGCTTAATATCAATATTTAAGATGATAGGGGTGTTCATCACATCGATCTTCTTTAATTTATTTTTTTGCTGTCGAATGAAAAATGGTAAAAAGTTTTATTCAGTTAAAATTACTCAACTAATACCTAGGCTCTCTTGAGGATTACTCACCAAGCAGGGAAAGTAGCATCACCGGAGTTTGAACCTACATCCAAGGGGAGAGTAAAAGTTAATTTCAGATTTTTAATCTTGTGTCAATCCGCATTGGCACCTAAATCGATCTACAAGTAAATTGAAGTATTTTAGTTCATATTTTATTGTTGTTTAAGTATAATTCAATTGATTTTGAGCATTTTTGAGTAAACTTCTTTAAAATTACTTCTAGAAAATTAAAATAAAAAAAATGAAATAAATTTTGAAGTTAAACAACTCATCTCCAATAACCAATCAAATTTAGATAATTGTTTGAGTTTTGTTATTACTATTATAATTATCACATCTAATGTGTTATCTTTAATTTATCTTTTATATAAGAATTGTATATTAAATATGATAATTATGACAATCATGATAAAATTCAAAATGTAAATCAATTATTTATATTGTACTAGTCATTAAGAATGAGATTAAATAATTTAAGTTTTGAATATGTAACTAGAAGAATTGGTCGACCATAATAATTTTACAAGATTTGTATAATATTGTCTACGGTGAAAAATACCAATGTTCTATATAATAAAAAAAATAAAATCAATCCAAATCAATGGGTTATTATAAGGTTTGATTTGCTTAGGATTTGATAGGAAAATGCATAAAATCAAACTCTAAATGCTTTTATCAATTTAAGTTAAGTACATTAAAAATTAGATTATATATGTCAAAATTTGAAAATGAATAAAAATTAAGTAGATCACTCTTTTTTCCTAAATTTGTCATTGTAAGCATATAAAACCTTACTATTAAGATAATTTTTAATAACTTCTGTCCATCAAAGACTATCACCGCTCCTTCTCAGCAACTTACAGTACCACGCACTTGACGGGACCTATTTCCATGATGGTACGAACGACATACCTTGGAACAACGGTATGTGCGGTACAGAACTACTATTATTTTTGTTTATGAGTTATCTATGCTAGAGATTGAGTTTTTAGGTGAAGAATTTCCAACAACTCCTTTTTTTCTAGCAAAAATTGTTTTTTTTTAATGTCATTTGAGAGAAAAAGAGAGATTCTATTTTTTTTGAAGTAAAATTCAATAACCAAAATTAGATTTTACCACTAGAGTAAAAAATGACAAAAAAATTTATATTTTATATGATATTATGAGACCTAAAAACAATGATCCAAAAATTTAAAATGAATTGTTTCACTAAAGATGTGCTAAAATTTTCTGTAGCCGTTTGGTACAAGAAAAAAAAATCCTAAGAATCTCTAAGTTGTTTCTTATTAAAATAATAACATTCTCAAGGAAATAATGTTTCTTGTTTTTGATATTGCTACGTTTCTTAGGGAAATATTTTATAAAAAAAGATGAGAATTTAGCTAATTTTCTCAAGTTAAAAAATATGATTTATTTTGATAAAAACATTATATTACTCTTATGTAATCATTTAATATCACAAATAATTAAAATTTAAAGCAAAAATATTATATGTTGTACAATTAAAGAAGATAAATACTAGAGAGATTTATACCCATGAATTATAAATAATTTTTTTATAGTTTTTTTTAGATGTTCATAAGTGAGTTAGATGAGTAAATTTTTATAAAAATTAAAGTATATAAGTAAATTTTAATCTATACAAAAATTTAAATATTTTTTTCTTCTTTTAGGAATATAATTTGAAAATTTTATTCAAACCCTAAATTAAAGTCAACCCCAAAATATTAGTAAAATTATCACTTTTATAGTAACACTAACATACACCTAGCATAGCTTTCCGTAAAGTCAAATTGTATTATATTATTAATACTCAATTAGCAACTTTGAAAAAGCATTCCTTAAAAAAAAAAAAAGAAACTTCGAAAATCCTAGACCACAAATAAGTTATACCTAACTTGTCGCTGTTAATTCATTTAGAACAAGATCCAATAGTCTTGAATATGACCTAACAATAGTGGGTTAAAAATGCTTATTATAAAAGAATGACAAATATTAACAAGTTTTTTTTTTTTGCACTCGTTAATATAAAAAGAAAAAAAAAATTATTAGGATGCGGAAAAATATATTCCTCTCTGATTATAAAATGGTTCTTACATAATTTTTAATATAAAAATTTATTTTTTGATTTCTTGACTAATACTAACAAGACTGGTTAGCATACTCAAAAAGAAATTATGAGTAACTTTTTCCTTTTAGTTATTCAAATAAAATTAAAAGTACCTAATAATACATTTTCTTATTAATGTTGTTACAAATCCTCTAATTATTTTATTAAGAAGATAACAAATAAAATTAAAATATTTAATGTCTTAAAATGTAAAACATATCTAATACTTAAAGTAGGAGAATTAATATAAAAATATTGCAAGAGAATTTAAAATTATTAAAAATTGAATGTTAAACCGACACCTACTTATACTAACATGTTGGTTTGAGCATGACTCGAATATTTTAATTAAGAAAAACCTTACAAAAAACCGAATATTCCGCGTTAAGGTTATAGTGAAAGGAAGAAATAAACACTTGCATAGGGATGTCCTATCCTAAAGTTTGTCTTTTCTTCGCGTAACGCTCTGAGTTTTACTGTTATCTATTAGACCAGATTTGAAGATTACGGAAATAATTGCCTTTAGTTTTACATTTTTATTTCCAGAATTATTATACCCTTGAGAACAAATTTGGAAACTTAGCTTACTCGTGAAATTTATATATACTTTCTTAATATTTTCGTTTTCAGGGTATATTATTATTATTAGATTAAATTATAAATTTATTTCAGAATAAGAAAAAGTCCAGAACAAAAAAAAAAACTAATTTTTATTTTAATCCTTACCTTTTTATGGTATTTTAAACCTTACTTTAAAAATCTTACATTTTAATCCTACATGAAAAATTGTTATAACTGTACTTTTTTTTTTACATATAAAAATGAAAATGAAAAATAAAAAGGATATTCTAAGTATAAGAACCAGAATATAGAATCTTTTGAATAAGGATGAAAATAATATGAGCTAAGTATACTAACCAAAATATAGAAATAATTATATTTTTTTTCTAACAGGGAGGGATATGAGATTTTTTATTCGAAACTCAATTAATCGTCATTGATTTATTTTGGGATAAAATAATAAAGAACCTTAAATATAAATATTAAAATTAATATATTATTGGTATGAGGAGAACTACATTTAAATTTCTCACAATAAAAATTTAAGAATTTGATGAAAAAAATATAATGAAAATAAAAAGAGCATCCTAAAAAAACTCTAAGATTAATGATGGACCAAAGTTTTAATGAATACTTTCTATGTCTTGGGTTGACAATGAGTGTCTCCAACATATTACGTGATGGGTTAATAAATAGACTTAATTACATATTTAACGAATTAATTAAAAAAAGATTTATTCAACTTTACTATTATTATTAGGCAGTGAGAAGTAAGAGAAAGAGTCCGCGGATATATTTTGGACAGACTATAAAGTGAGCGAATGGTCCAATCCATCCATTATTCTCTGTGTGTCTTTCTCTACTTCTTTCCCTTTCCCCAACCCCTCATACGTTACTCTTTAAATACGCACCACATCTTCACGTGCCTCTCGGTTCTTCAGTCCAAACAATGGCCATGGTTGAGCTCTGGTGGATTACGTGCTTTCTCTAACTACTGTTTTCCACACTTAACGAACCAGAACACAGTGAGAAAGACATAATGGCGGTGGAGTACACATGCTGCTCAACGGCCTTCTTCGTTCACATACTGGTCATCGTGCTGCTCGTGCTTTTCGCGGGCCTCATGTCGGGCCTCACCTTGGGCCTCATGTCGCTCAGCCTCGTTGATCTTGAAGTTCTTGCTAAGTCTGGTACTCCTCAGGATCGTAAACACGCTGGTACGTTTTCTTCTCTCTCTCTCTCTGTCCTTATTTCACTAAATGTCTCGAGCAGAAGAACCAGTGCGCACTGAGTGAGTGAGTAAGTGTAATGATTCCAGCGTTCGTGGAGATATTTGGGAGCAAAGATTTTAGAAAACTGTCGCGTTCGTGGTTTCGTCGCGTTCCTCGATATTGCGAGAAATTGCAGACAAATGCGACCGATGCAGTCACAATTGAGGTCGCAGACACTCGAAAAACCTTGTCGTTGAAGCTGAAATCACAGTTCGCAGACTCTTTTCTTTTCTTTTCTTTTTCTTTAACCTTTGGGAGTTTTTGAATAACTAAAATCATGAGGTAGACCCGGATTTTATGGATATAGGTAATCTTTAGCTGAATGTTATCCGTTATTGAAAGGGCTTTTGGCATGGTAGAGACGGAAAGAACAAGATTGCTTCTTACAAGATTGCTTCTTTATATATATATATATATATATATATATATATATATATATATATATATATATATATATAATGATTGCTTCTTTTTTTTGTTTTGGAGAAAGTGTGCAGTTATTGATCCTCTAACTGTTTGAATTGGCGTTTTGTTTTTGGTGTATTTGCAGAGAAGATATTACCAGTTGTCAAAAACCAACATTTATTGCTATGTACTCTGCTAATTTGCAATGCTGCAGCCATGGAGGTACAACTACAAGCTTATGCTTTTCTTTATATTGTCACACAGATTTCATATTCTTAATGGCTGCTGTTTTTTCAGACACTTCCTATTTTTCTTGATGGCCTTGTTACTGCATGGGGCGCTATCCTAATTTCTGTGACATTAATTCTTTTGTTTGGTGAGGTGAGAAAGTTCTGTCCTTATATGATTTTAAGTATAATACATTCATGTCACAGATTAAGTGCTTGTGTTGTTTGTTTAGAGGTTGGAACCTGGAACAAAAATCTGGTGGCACAGCACCCGTTTTGTTTGGTTCACGTTTTTTCCATTTGTGAAAGACATTTTTTGTTAATTAGAATCAATTCCAGTTAAAGTGGGAACCAGTAGCTTCTCATTCCTCTAATGTTATGTTTGGCAATAAAAAATGTTCAGATGCTATTATCGATAAATGTAATGAATATAACTTACCTTTATAATATATTATTAAATTTAAGGTCTATTTTAGTAATTTATTCCTATAAGTAATTTTACTTTATCTAAGTACCAGTCCCAAACACTAATCAATTATTTCAACATAACACCAATTCTTTCAAAATCAACTCTACCAAATTTTAAAACAAACATACTCTAAAAACATGTCTAGTCGTCCTCACCTTGCTCTTAGCAGGTGGTACTAATACTTTCCTTTTGACACATTGAATATGGAAGGGAGAGAGAAATTTGACTTAAATCCTGATTTATTTATCCTGCTGTATGGTGATTCTAATCCTTTGAATTGATGCATGTGCGGCAGATATTTATTTGTCTAAATATATAATATGAACGTATTAACTTTTGCTTACTTAGTGTTGTTTGTGAAAGTGCTCTGACATATGTCTACTTGTGTGAAGATTATACCCCAATCAGTTTGTTCTCGGTATGGTTTGGCTATTGGTGCATCAGTGGCTCCCTTTGTCCGTGTGCTTGTATGCATATGTTTTCCAGTTGCCTATCCAATTAGTAAGGTGACATACATTTAGCAGAACTTTTATTACTTTTATACGAGTAAACATGGAGCAAATTTAATTTGTTTTGTCCTGATTTTCATTTCCTTATTGGCTTTTTGTGCATTCATGTGGTTTTCCAGTTATTAGATTTTTTGCTGGGCCATCGACATGAAGCCCTATTCCGTAGAGCTGAGTTGAAAACACTCGTAAATTTGCATGGTAATGAGGTCTGTATCAGAGTTATGTGATGTTTTTAGTTGAAGTAAAGCCATCTATCTTTATTGTATGATTTTTTTTCTCAATTAATTTGCACTTGTAGTTGAGTGAAACCTGTGTAATGTATTTCACAAGTATGCTGCTCTTCTAGCTTTTCTTTTTCAATGAAAATATGTAGTTTGTGTGAAATGTCACTAAGGACTATCTTATCTACTTCTCTTCTGGTTATTTGGAATCCTGCGCTTGGACATTCATGCTTCTGTTTGTTTGTTGTTGCTATTCATGACTGAATTGCATTAGGCTGGAAAAGGGGGGGAACTGACACATGATGAAACAACGATCATTGCCGGGGCACTTGAACTCAGTGAGAAGACGGCGAGTGATGCCATGACTCCTATATCTGAAACATTTACTGTTGATATTAATTCAAAGCTTGATAGGTAACGTGTACTCAATAGTTGGTAAATGAAAGCTAACTTTTGTATTTTATTCAAATTTTATTTGTATAATTAAATGCGTATTACTAAGCAGGGAACTGATGAATGAGATATTGGAGAAAGGGCACAGCAGAGTCCCAGTCTATTATGAGCAGCCTACAAACATTATTGGACTTGTACTGGTAAAGTGTTTTCCTTCTTTCCCCCTTTAAACCTTTAATGTTGAACATTCATTTTCCATTAGATGAAAAACTACTGTAAAAATCACATACTCCATTAGATGGCAACTAAGATGATAGTGTTTTCCTTTGCTGACCCAGAAATATCTGCTGTAACTAAGATTTTCTCTTGTTGGGGTTCTTATGTTTTATCATTTCTTTAGAGCCATTCGTGGTATTTGAATAACTTTTTGTTTCTTGCAAGTTAACCTGCTTGAATATTGCTGCAGTGTATGCATGAACTTTTATGCCTTGCTCCTGTTGTATGGAATATAGTAACAGGAAGGTTTTCTGATGCTTTCTGGAATTAGAGTAAGCTCTGTCAGAAATTCTAGTGACCTGTACTGAGTCAAGAAGACATAAAAACAATGTTTCTGAGCTAATTTGGTAGTTTGAACAGTAATAATGAAGGCCTTGGTTCAACTGGTCAACTTTTCCCTAGGTGTCTAGCCACTATAGGAGTACAAATTACCAAAAATTTATGTTCAGCTTGGGGGGGTATTTGAGCTTTCCTTAAAGGTGAGCAAGAAAATACACATCTATGGTTTAACTTAATTTAAAAACAAGATCAGCACTTAATTATCTGGCACAAGGTATCATTCAGAACGTTTTGTGATATTTAAGCCCTTCTTCAGTAAATTGTCTAAGCCACCTATTAGTGCAAGTGCATGTTGGTCAACTGTGAAAAAGTGTAAACCTCAATGCCTATGACATTTATAATATTATCGAGAACTGTAATTGGATGATCAACTGTTAGCCAAAACCAAAATGTTGAATGTTAATTTTGATGTAATGAATGAGGAAATATGTCACTTCTAAGACTTTGGACTATTTAGCCGAAAACCAGAGGTTCTTTTGGTGACAATTTTGTAACACAAACACGGGAGATTAAGATCATCAGGGATCTCGTCACTTGTTTGGTTTATAAGACATCATTAAACTTTGTATGATGAGGATGCTATTGCTTTCTTTTCTTGATACTTTTTTCTATTGCTTGTTCAATGGATGTTTTCTCAATTCTTTATTTTTGTGACTGTATACTACCTTTTGTTTTCTGAATGCATGCTGCTTAATTTTAGGTCAAGAATTTATTGACAGTTCATCCAGAAGATGAAGCACCCATGAAGAGTGTAACCATACGCAGGATTCCAAGGTATCTTGTATATGTTTTACCAGTTTAATGGGGAAAGTCACATCGGTTTTATATTGTGCTTAATTTTGTGACCATAAATTCATATTTACAAATTACATATATTGACAGGGTTCCAGAAAGTATGCCACTTTATGACATTTTGAATGAGTTTCAGAAGGGCCATAGCCACATGGCAGTTGTTGTCAGACGGTGTGACAAGACTAACCAACAATCTTCCCAAAATAATGCAAATGGTAAAAACATGCTATAAACCGTTTAAAACTTTGAAACTGAATTTTTCTTTCTTAATAAAATGCTCCGTGTCTCACGCCTCTGAAATAGACTCGGTGAGAGATGTTAAGGTGGATATTGATGGTGAAAAGCCTCCCAAAGAGAAAGCTTTGAAACCCAAGATGCCACTCCACAAGTGGAAAAGCTTTCCAAATACAAACAAGTCATCAAATAGGGGTTCTCGGAGCAGAAAATGGTCAAAAAATATGTACTCGGATATTTTGGAGATAGATGGAAGTCCCCTTCCAAAGCTCCCTGAAGAAGAAGAAGCCGTTGGAATTATTACCATGGAAGATGTCATTGAAGAGCTTTTACAGGTACTAAACTACTTATGATCATTATGAACAATCTTGTTCATTCATTACGCATTGTAGTTAAATAAGCTTATTTACGTGTAGAACGATGTACTGATGTGTCAATATTTCTGTGTAGGAGGAGATCTTTGATGAGACAGATCATCATTTTGAAGACTCATAACAGTGGCTTTTTTCCATAAAACCTTCCATGTTCATATTTCTTGTTTGGACCTTAAAAATAATTAAATAGATAATGCGGTTTAGGGTTGAAAGCTGCTGTATAGAGATCTGAGTTGTGATTTGGAACGTGTAAGCCATTATCGTTGATGAAATGCAGGGACCAGACAGCTGTTTTTGAGATGTACATGCGTGTCTCTATCGCAATGACGCATACCAGCAAGGCAGCAAATCATGGTTTGTTTTTTAGTGCGCGCGCGTTTTCCTTTCTTTTGATTAATTGATACCTACTTGTATTGTATGAAGTGCATATGTATTACGTAACAGTATTGGCATTTAGTAAGCACATGATTAGAGAAAATGCATCACAATACGCAATTGAATTTAAAAATAATCATTATTATTCTGTTAAAAATAGTTTCCGTAGAATCGGGGTGAATTGGTGGACATAGTTATTAAAATTGAATGATTAATATATTTTACCTGTATACTTTGCACGCGTTTATTTAAAATCAATCTTACAGTAATTGTCACCTCAATCCTTTATTTGAAAAATATTGACATATATACGGCAAGAATAACCCTGTAGTAATACTTTTTTTTTATTAAATTAAAAATATTTCGTAAAATTAGTTGTTTAAATAGTTGATAAATATAAAATATAATATCATGATTTATTTAAAAAAATAATAAATAAATAAATATCTCGATAATAAAAGTGAAAGAAAATATATAAAAATTAGAAATTAGTGATTTAGAAAATGATACTAATATTTTAAAAACATTAGAAGATATTAAAAAAATTATTTATTGAATATTCAAATGAATTTTTTAATTAATAAAAAATTAAAAATTAACTAAAATATCTTATTCAATATAATCTATTTCAACTAATAAAATTACATTCAAAGATACACATCACACATGCATAAACAAAAATTAAAGAGTTTGGATCAAAACTTTTTTACTTGTCCAAATATACTATACTTAAGTTTTTATAAAAAATATTAATTTATTAATTTTTTTACTAAAATTGTCATTTCAAAGGATTTGAATCCCTAACAAACTTTCATTCTTTTATCTTCTTCCAACCACTAACAAATCTTATATATCTTAATTTATGGTCCTTAAGCCCAATCAATAATTCTGCGGAAGACAATCATTACATGGGACCTCCCATAGCAGTAGGTTTGGTCAGAAGACTGAAATGAATAGGGATTCGGTCCCCTTGGACATGTGATCGTAGAATCGACTATGTGATTCGCATAATATTGAGATTCTACAATTTAACATCTCCATATTTGTTGTTTGCATGAAAGTGATTTATCATTTATCACTTAGGCTGAGAGCAGATACTGGTACCAATATAATTTTCACCCTTCAAAATTAACTAATCTATCTTCACACGCAGGAAACTCTACCAAGGGATTTGTTCTCTTTTTTGCTTTTTTGTTTTCTCCCTAAATTTAGCCACTTCCTTTTAGAAGGGATAAAAAAGAACATGATTCAATGCCCGAAGAAGGTAATTGAACTATGCCCACTCTTTAACTTTAGCATAATTTTCATTCGTCGCCTGCAGTCTACGGAATCTATATAGGGCATGTGTTGTTCCCAAATCCCAATCAGGCTAACCTACATAATGCATTGCACATATAAGAGGAATTAAGCTTTTACTGTTAATAGGAATCCGGGAGACAACTTTTGCTGCCATACAAATATCTGGGACCAACTTATTTTTGGTCCTTATCATTTTTCAAGTGTTGTGGTTATGGTGGCCCTCCACTTGAAAGTTATGTTAAAATTGAAATATAAAAGAAATTTAAGAGAGAAAAAAAAGGAGAACTTGATTGATAGTTATAATTTATTTTTAAAAAGTTAAACTATTTTTTTTCTTTGAAAGCTCTATGACACTGCAAAGAAGAGATAATGGGAGCTCAATTTTTTTTCATTCCTTTCCTTTCTCTTTAAGTTTCTATGTTTAACTATATTCCTTTTTGTTGGAGTTAGGTGCGTCTAAATGTAATCTGTGCATCTTTGAATTGGGATTGTTAATGAAACTTGGCTTCCTGATCTTTGTGTTCACTGCTTTTTGTTTTGTATGTTTCTTGAGACTTAATCAAACTTTTGATGGTTTTTTCTATGCATATTGCGAACGGGAGTTGGCTTTATCAATGTGCTTTGAGACTAAAACCTTTTAACACTCTAGGTTAGGAATAATCATTGAATACTTGTTATCTTTAGGGATTGAGGTTCTTAATTAGGAAAAGTGATTACTTGCTTAAGAAATTAGAATTCAAACAAATTAGCAAATCTGATAGACAAAGATAGGAACAAAATCATTTTAAGACCCATCTTAGGAATCCTAGATGAAGTTGAACAAAATCAATTTAACAAAACCTGGTAATCCCGACACCTTTGTAGATTGCATTAAAATTCAGCCTTTGTCTATTTTCGTGGTGTTCTTAATTTTAGAACATCATAATAATTAAAGGTGTGCATAACCTTTTATCAAATCGGCAATTAAATGAGGGTTGCCATGTCATTTTATTGATATGCATAGCCTTTTTTTTTAAATAACAAATTGGGAATCCTAGCATTGACAAATTACGAATTCTAAATTTCCCAATTCCTAATTCAGTCCCTCTTGATTTCCTGCATTATTTGTCTAACATCCATAGCAAGGAATGATCCTTCTCCTTGAACAGGCTCAGTGGTTTCAATTTTTTCAGCAACACACGTGTCCCTTTTCCCTAAAACTAAATAAACAGATCACCAATACCACATACCAGAGATCTACTGTCGTGTAAATAACAGATCAAGACAACACTTTTTGTGGCTTCCTTGTTATAGATTTACTGCATCCCGAGCTAGCTTTTCACCTTTCTATTACAACATTTCAATCACAATTTTTTTTATCGAAAAATGTTAAATTTTGTTAGAAATATCAATAGAAAGAATTTGAATCTACAACTGTTTTGTCTCTCTATGTACTTCCTTCTTCCTTTATTTTTAAGTTTTTTTTTCTTTTTAACCATCAAATCAATCTTATATCTCCACATTTCAATAACACTTGAATACAAAAACACAAACATTCACACAAAATTACATATAAACATGGATTCGAACTTTAATTCCGTTGACACACACCCATGGTTAACCTCTTTGGCTAGACCTAATCCTGTTGATTCCATTGGATTTGTACCAATATCTTTTCCCGTTTAATTCATATATAACATCACTTTTGAAAAAAAAAATCAAACTTAATTTGGCGTAAATTTAAGACTGTTAATTTAAGTCTTTCAGGGTGTTTGGATTCACTTTCACATAACTCAAACGTCGATCACAAAAATAACTTTTGGTGCATATTGATCACAGATTACCAATCAGCCTAGAACGACGTATGTTTTTTAAATTATTTCCTCATTTATGCCAAGCATAGTTCCTGACGGCAGCATTACCAACCAGCCTAGAACGACGAATTCCATCAGAGACCGCAGGAATGAGGCAGTCTAAGGTCCTTAAACTAGTTGACGAGAACACATACTCCAAAATTTACCAGCAAAACCCGGTTTGATATGCCAAAAATAAAACATATTTACGTTTAGTACAAGGAAAAGGATTAGCTTCAAATTTGTCTTGATTTAGACTTGTGTGAAACATAGCTATAGAATACCAAAACCCTATTCTTTTTTTTTAATGATATATGTTGAAGTAAAGTATAAGATGATGTTATATTACACATGATAGAAATAAAAAGGTTCAACAATATATAAATAAAAAAAATATCTAAATTTTAAAATTTTGGATTAAGATATGTTATTAGATCCACTTATGTGATTAGGAGTGATTTATTAGTATAAATCTCCAATAAGAATGTTTAATTCAAAAAAATATGAAGTGAATGAGATTCTAGATTTTCACCATAAGGACATCCCTCAAAGATTCTAATTTCACCACATTAATAATAAGATATTAATCTATATTTTTGGGGAGATATGAGTTTAATTCAAATCATGCAATATGATAACTTTATTTGTTTTTATAATAATGATAATTATTACTTTAAAAATCATAATTTTTTATTAGTTGATTTTATAGTGTATATATATATATATATATAATATTTGTCTATTAAACTGGTTAGTTAACATTCTTATTGTATTCTACAACCATATATTTACCATAACTGTTTTAAAATTCGATTAGATTGATTGACTGTATTAGGTATGGTGACAGGTAACTTAGATTAAAGGTATACTAATTTAGTAAAAGTTGCCCAATTTTAAATTTAAATTTAAATAAATGTCAAAATACAAATTAAATAATTTCTACACATGTGTATTTTCACACAATAATTATATAACTTTGTTAATTCATATTTTGTTTTATTCCTTCGGGATTTAAACAAGCTTTTCATCCAAAAAAATCCTATTCTTACACGGCATGGATCTCGTGGCCACTCTGTTTTAGTTTAATCAGAAGCAAAATCCACAAAACTAACAGTGTATTAAAATTTCTGAACCTGAAAAATTGTTATTATTTTGATAGGGTTTATAGGAAAAGCAGCATACCCGAGTTCACAAACACTGAACGCCGCTGCTCCGTAGTTTCGATCGACGCATTCTTCACTTCAAGATATCACAATGTCTATAACGCACAGCCTCACTACTCCACTCTCTTCTTCTTCCTCTGCTTTCTTAGCTCCTTCTTCCTTCAATTGCAGGTCCTTACTTTTACTTAATAACCTCACTTTTTTCCTTTTTGTCACTTTTGTTCCCCAGAAATGGGATCCTACCCACCAATTCTTTTTTTGCTCGGTTGTTTCAAAATTGCATCTTTCTTCGGTTTACCATTGAAAGTGTTGAATTTTATTTGTGGGGTGTGTTCCTTTGGCTGCTGCAGGGGACAGGTTTCGTTGCCTGTGAAGAGCGTGAGCATTTGCAAATGCGTTGCCACACCCGAAGCTGAGACTGGTACCTTGAAATCTTCTCTTTCCTATTTTAGAAATGGAAAATGATGCATGGATACCACCATGTTAAGTGACACCTATAGAGAGAAGTGAGATAAGGAGAAATAATGTGTTAATGGAGTGTTGTGTTCATGATGTGGAAGTGTCCACATATAATTACCCTTTAAAATCTTTGGTTCTTTTTTTTTTGTCGGCAAATGGTAATTTGTTATAATGTTAGTTTTGTTAGCCAGAGAATTGAATCCGCGATCTTTTTCCTCTTTGCTTCTCCCTTAACCATCCAACCCACCTTATATCTCCTTTGGTTCTTCATGTGATTAGGCAATGTTATAATGGGGTGCGTAGCTTTGCTTAGTGATTCATTTTTTTTAGAATGTTGTAGTTGATAAGTTCATGACATCAAATTCTTGGTAGTCATTTCCGGGCTGTTTACTTGTATAGTAGATTGTATGTTGGAAGGGTTGCTGAAGTGGTATTGAAAAAGAGCATGCAAGTTGGTCTTTGACTAAATATTAGAGATTTGATTTTTGAGTGAGGTAATAATTTTTTGTTCTCCTTTTTCGCTTTGAAGCCTACAAGACAGGGGTCAATCGCAATCCAAATATGGGGAAACTTCAAGCTGGCTATCTCTTTCCCGAGGTATGCAATACTTACTTGATCTTTCTGTTTTTGGTCTTGTTCTTCTTGGTTTATCTTGCTCAGAAACCAAGCTCTTAGTTTGATTATCACTCAGTGCATAGGTGATCATGAAGTTCATTGAGTTTTGATTATGTGTTGTTTTCATTCCCCATGCATGCTTTTCCTCCAAATGGGATGCTATGTTTTGAAATTATTCATGTATTGTACATAAAATATTTGTGTTACTGTACATGTCTAATCAAGCCTTTTGTTTTTGGAATAGTGGCCATGTCCCAGTCCAGCCATTCATATGTTGAAGTAGGTCGGGAATGTATTAAGCAGGTCCCCATAATTCAAGCTGAAGGATTGCATGTCTTTTTCTAGTGAAATAACAGTTTATTGAGTAAATGAATGATATACTTTTGAACATTTTCAACTACTGCATTTTTTCGTGATCAATCTCCTCTTTTAATCTTTACTTTGGGTAAGTCAAGTCATTTCTACTTCATCAGAATTGATGTTCTTTTGGAGCCATACATGTTACCTTATGACTTTGGTCAACAACTAATCATATGATTTTTAAAAGGAAAAACTGATTAATTTTTGTGAAATAAGATGTAGCATTGTGTTACCCTTGAATTTTTATTTTTTTTTTATCTACCTCAAAAAAGGATAAATAAGGGAGAATTAGAAAAAATGTACTATTTTACTGAATCATTCTACTGTTTTATTTGTATAAAATTGTAATGATTAATGAATGTGTATATCTTTCTCTCTCTTTCACACACTCCAACTTTGATATTAATTCTTTATATGATATGTAACTACTTTCCTGTCACTGACTCTTTTTTTTTGCAATTTTATTTCAAAAAAATAGATTGCTAGAAGAAGGTCTGCGCACTTGCTGAAGTACCCTGATGCTAAAGTAATAAGCCTTGGAATTGGTGATACAACTGAACCTATTCCTGAAGTCATAACTGATGCAATGTCAAAGGTAGAACTTTGGTCTGAACAAAGCTGATATATCTTTAATGCTTGGACATTGGGCAGTAAATTTGGCCTTTTTTCTTTTTCTTTTTTTAAAAGTAATTATCATTTCTGTGTTGAGGTTGGAGCTCGGTGATTATTGGTGAATTTCATTATAATACCACATGTCATACATTAATTTTTTCTTAAATAGCTTTAATTTCGCCATCTTTATAATTCCTTCCATGTCTAATTGCTTTTTGTATCTGTTTATCTTTTTAATATCATAAATATGTAATATTTTGTTGGTATATTTTCTTATTGAAGTGTTAATTTTGCATGTAAATGTTGTTTTTCCCTTTTAATCAGAGATCACATGCATTGTCGACTATAGAAGGATACAGTGGGTATGGAGCTGAACAAGGTGAAAAGGTATGCTGCTTCGACATCTTCAGTATGATTTACCCTATTTTTCATTTTGTGTACTTACATAGTCTTCTTTTCCACAACTCACCAAAGTGAAGGCCAGTTATACAGTTTTCCACCCTTGTTGATAGTCACTAGACCCTCTCTCTCTCTCTTTTCTTTCTGTTTTACTGTCTGGTATCAATTGTAAAAATAATTCTTCTGTGATAAGCAAAAAATATTTTATTTTATTTTTATGTTATGAGCATTTGGTTTCCTTTCTTTTCTTCATCCTTGAAATATTCCAGGAAGAAATTTTGATATTTTCTCTTTTAGTTGAGTCAGCATAAGTTTGTTGTTCACTTTGAGAAGTTTTACTGGAAGATAAAGTCATGCCTTGAGCCTTGTAACAAATTTGGATCTGAAAATTTTCCACATTAGATCATGTTTTGAGGGTGTGTACATTTTTTTTCTTTTAATTTATATATTATCTTTGAAAGCTTTGCGAACTGAGATGACAAGAAAGCATGGTCTTTGTAATTATATATAAAAAAAATTCTCTGTAATGAGGGGTGCCGGGTGCCAAGTGCCTAAGTATAATCCTTGCAATTGATGTTGATGTTTACCCTTTGGGGGAATTTGATTAGATAAAGACATCTCTAATCTATGCAGCCATTAAGAAGGGCACTTGCTTCAACATTTTACAGCGATCTTGGCATAGAAGAGGATGATATATTTGTCTCAGATGGAGCAAAGTGTGATATATCTCGTCTCCAGGTTCATTTGTCTTCTTTTTTTAATTTAAATATATGATATCCTTCTTAAATCACCTTTTCTGCCTATTGTGCTCTTTCACCCAGACCACTTATTCTGATTTAGTTTAAAGTATTCTCCTTTGCGGGGATGAGGGCTGGGGGTTGGCATGTTAATTGGGTATTTTTCACAATCAACATGTTCTTCCTCAATTGAACTAAATATTCTTCTATTTTCATTTTGTGGCAGATTGTCTTTGGGTCAAATGTAAAAATGGCTGTGCAAGACCCTTCATATCCGGTAATTTATATTTATGTGATTGTTTAAAATGATTTTCTCATCAGTTGCTTAAGCACTCATTTATGTTTCAATATGCCAAAAATGGTGACTTCAGTTTTGTTCATACTGTTACATCTCATTGATTTAATGAGTGAGATGCTGACTGATTTTAGCCCATTCAATTTGGTTTATGCTCTATGATGCAACAGGAAATAGTTGAATCAGCCAGTTTCTTCGTTTTGTTCATATAAGATTAGAGGACTCGGAAGAATGATTTTAATTTTTCAAGAAATGTTTTTTCAATATAGTTAGCAAACTTTCAAAGAGAAGATTGTCTATTACTTGAAAAAAAATTACATCCGAACATATGTAGACACATGGAAAACTCCAATCAACGTCTTTGATTAATTTTCAACTTTGATTCATAATTTCTTTCATTTTGAAATGATTAACATTATAACATATATGATTTTCAATCTTAATATACTGGACATTGTTGTCCCTTCCATATCTGATAGAGTTAAATTAATAGCTAGTTCTTTGATAGTTTTGCTAGAATGAGAAGATTTAACTCAGGCTTTTGATACACAAATTTTAGAAGAGCAAGAATAACCTTTGTGCGACTGCATACCTAAACAATTATGATTATTATTTATTACACACTTAGGAAAGCTTTTCACATGTCTTCTTTTTTCCTGATGAATATTTGATTCTTACTCCATTTTTACAACTAATGAATAAAGCTGCTGTGGATTGGTGTTTTCTTCATTGGGGTTTATTGGTTAGCCCATGTTTGTTAACTATTATTTTTGAGAAATGATATTTTTTGCAAATGCTCTTTCAGGAAGCTGCTGGTAAGGAGAAGTGATGATTTCTCTAAAATAAGCTGAACTAAATATGATCTTAGTATAATAAACTGTGTTGAAACTTTGGTTGGAAAAATGTTTGTAGACATTCAGTTTACTATTTGGAATTATGCAAGAATTTATTGAAATTGAATTTGATATATAATTATAAATGAAATAATATATAGGAAATAGGGATGTGATGGAACACCACTTTTATTTGGTTCAAGTTTCTAGCCCTTTATCTCTTGTAGCTGTTCTCTGTAAATAGTGGAACTTTTATTTGCAGGCCTATGTAGACTCTAGTGTAATTATGGGCCAGACTGGCCTCTTCCAGAAGAATGTTGAGAAGTTTGCAAACATTGAATACATGAGGTGTAATCCGGAAAATGGTTTCTTCCCTGATTTGTCTTCAATTTCTCGACCAGATATAATATTTTTCTGTTCTCCAAACAATCCTACTGGTGCTGTGGCAACAAGGGAACAACTGACCCAACTAGTTCAGTTTGCTAAGGACAATGGTTCTATAGTAATCCACGATTCAGCTTATGCAATGTATATTTCTGGTGACAACCCTCGCTCAATATTTGAAATTCCTGGAGCCAAAGAGGTCAGTTTATCACTGATAATTTGATGTTTAAAGACTGGTCTCTGTTTTCACTCTTCAACTAAGAATCTTTTTTTGATGTCTCAGTAAATACTAAATACCATGGATTTCTGTTGCATATCTACGTGCGTAACATCTTATTGCCAATTGCAGGTTGCCATTGAGACTTCATCATTTAGCAAGTATGCTGGGTTCACTGGAGTCCGATTGGGTTGGACTGTGGTTCCGAAGCAGTTGC
The DNA here is from genome assembly GCF_000004515.6 of Glycine max. Classification (NCBI taxonomy): domain Eukaryota; kingdom Viridiplantae; phylum Streptophyta; class Magnoliopsida; order Fabales; family Fabaceae; genus Glycine; species Glycine max. The sequence continues at coordinate 4,879,446 of NC_038244.2, forward strand.
TGTTTTCTGATGGATTTCCTGTTGCCAAGGACTTCAACCGTATTGTATGCACTTGTTTCAATGGTGCTTCAAATATTTCCCAGGCAGGCGGTCTGGCTTGCCTTTCACCAGAAGGTCTTAAGGTCAGTTATTTCATTTTATTACTAAAAATTTCTTAAAACAGTAAATTTCCTTTCATTATTGAAATGGGCCTCTCTCATCCTGCCCCCCTTCTCCCACCTTTCCCAAGGAAGAAGGCCTGCCGATGTCAATGTCATATATACCCCTTTGATGCTTCTGCAACTCCTATTATTATGGCATTCTTAAATATTAAACATCACATGCATTTGCTCTATTTCACTGGCTTTTTCAGCTACTAACTTTAATTGATGTATTTTCAAAGTACAAGTTACATAATACGCTTGCTTGCTGCATTTGAATGCAGGCTATGCGTGATGTTATTGGATTCTACAAGGAAAATACTAACATAATAATGGAGACATTTGATTCTCTTGGGTTTAAAGTCTATGGAGGGAAAGATGCACCATATGTGTGGGTCCATTTTCCCGGCCGAAGCTCATGGGATGTATTCGCTGAGATTCTTGAGAAGACTCATGTGGTTACAACCCCTGGTAGTGGTTTTGGACCTGGTGGTGAAGGTTTTATCAGGGTTAGTGCCTTTGGTCACAGGGAAAATGTCTTGGAGGCATGCAGAAGGTTCAAGCAGCTATACAAGTGAAGTTAGAATATCTCATTTGGTTTCAAGAGTTGTTCTCTTGGACTGAAGCTAGGGCTGTCTTATTTAAATAATGCAATTGATTTTCCGTGGAGTTTAGATTATAAGATGTAAAGACAGGGTTTATCAATTGAGGAAGTATATTTTTCTACCTTTGCTTCAACTTACTTAGATGTTAAACTCTAGCAATTTAATACACTAAGTAGTTTTTAGCCAGAATTCATTTTTGGCCAATAAGATAATTTTGTTTAAATTAAAATTCATATGCACCCATCTTGTTTTTATTAACTCGTGCTACCATTACTAAATTGATGCCTGATAAAGATTTCCGAAAGTAAAAGGAAGTTTTATTTAGAGTTAAAAAAATATTACATATTCTAAATGGGTAACTGTGAGGAAGCATAGGTCTAGATGAAGATTTTCCAAAATTCTTTTTCCACTTTTTTTGTAAGTGTATTTGAGAGTAAACAAAATTAAAAGAATTATATTGAAGGGAAGGAGACAGAAACAGCTGATAATGTGACACTAATGCTGTTTGGTGGAGTAGAAAGAGAAAAAAAAAAAAGAGAAGTTTAAAATTTAACTAGAAAAGAAAGGAAAAAATTGAATTTTTTTTAAAGTTATTTTTTCTTTAGTCAAACAAAAGAAAATGTACTGTCATCCATATTTTCTTTCCTTTTATCCAAACATATCATAGAAGGACACATTGCATGGGAGGATTTATTTTTTCACCCTGTTTCTCTCTCCTAAGGTCACATAGTCACATGGTTCAAACAATCTTAATAGCTTTCGATTACAAACCTGCCAATGTTGTAAACTTCATTTCTATTACACCGCGGATTTAATACAGTGATGTATATCTAACTTCTACATGATCTGCATCATAGGAATGTCCTAAACATAGGGCCTCTAGATGTTAAAACTAAACTAGTTCTTTGGTGAACCACTTAGTACATAATCAGACAACTAAAACTGCTCTATACTATTAATCATCTCAGCTTTACAAGTTCTCTTGTAATGTCCAGTTTGATTACACCGACTACAATGCACTGTATGCTTCTCTCGATTAAGGTCATCCACACACATCTGTTTCTCAGGGCGTCCCGGTGGTCGTCGTAATTTTGGTGGCCTTACAACAAGGATATTATCATCCATAGAAGACTTATCATCTGTTTTACTCCATTCAAGTTTTCCTGGGATGTGGTGTATAGCTTCTGCGTAGGTATTCCTGTAACTTGCAGCAGTAAAACACTTCTGGGTAAATGCATAAACATCCTTTCGACAAGAGATAAGAGCAGCAGTAGCATGGGAACATGGAATACCGTTTAACTGCCAATCACGGCAGGAACAGCTATGGCTGCCAATATTTACAATATCTGATCGATCGGCTGAAAGAACCTCAAACTCTACTTCATCAGATCTAAGGACTTGATATGTAGATGCATGGTCAATGGCTTCAGTCATTAGCTTCTCGGCTGATGGGGCAAGTACAGAGCACCATGAGCTGCTTTTTAAACGCCTGTCATCAAACTCAGTTTTAAGCTTGCTATGAATCCGCTCAATCACCTGAATAATTGGCAATTCCCGGGTGTCAAGAATCCATTTATTGAACTCCTCAATGTTAGAGGATAGATGGCCAAACCGAGTTCCTTTAAAATGTACAAGGGCCCATTGAGAAGGATGAAATTGTTGTAACCATTTGGCAGCTTCAGGAGAAACCTCCTCTATTTCACCCATTTTTTCTTTAAATGCAATGGTTGTTGTGGCATGTGAAGCCTTCCACAGAAGATGCACAAGCCTAGAGTTCTTGAACTCTTTGCCAATGCTTTCAGTCAAGTGACGCATGCAGAGTGCATGAGAAGAACTTGGGAACTTCCTTCTTACTGCATCTGTAATACCCTTTTGCCCATCTGACAAAAATATAAACTTTGGCATGCATTCAGTATTCACCTCTAGTACCTTATGCAACTCAGACAGGAACCATGTCCAACTGTCATCATTTTCTACATCAACAACACCAAACGCAAGTGGAAACAACCCACCATCAGCATCAAATGAAGTTGCTGAAAGCAATGTGCTAAGGTATTTACTTTTCAGCTGGATTCCACCAAGTCCAACAATTGGCAAACAACCATTAACAAAACCATTAATTGATGCATAAAAGGAAACAAAGAATCTCTGAAAACGGTTATCTGCACCAGTAAATACCTCTGCAACACTTCCAGGATTTGTTTTCTTAATTTGTTCACAGTATGAAGGAAGTAGGTAATATCCTTCTTCAGAAGAGCCATATATAGCCGCAAGACCCCTCTCCTTTGCACGCCAAGCTTGCTTATATGGTATGGTTATACCATATTGTTTATGGATGTCATGCAAAATATCTTTTGGTTTATAATTGATGTTATCTCGCAACCTTTCTTCTATGAAACTCACAATCCAATCAACAGAAGCCTGATGGTGCCCATTGTTTGCATTTCTCCCACAGGTATGTGTCCCATCAATACTTCTAATAGTAAATGTTGGGGCATTAGGGAGCTTGACAGCACGAATCCGCCATGGACAGCCATCTGAGGCACACTTAGCAAAGTAGCGAATCAGGTCACTTTTAATAGTACGAAGCTCAAAATGCTGTGCAATGGCAGCTTCTTTAATTGCATTCCGAAATGCCTTCACATCATGGAACTTTTGACCGACAAAAAAATTGTAGTCTTCCATAGAGTCAAGATTTACTTATTTGTTGTTACCAGCTAACTTTTACGAAGTAATAATCAACCACTCAAACCTGCAATAAACTAACAACAGTACCATTTTCTCTATTATATATGCAAACAAGCTTCCTTGCTATGACAATCTGCAATTATCAAGCAAAAAATATATTAAACATAATAGGGACTGATTTCCATAAAAAAGAAACTAAGGGTCATCAAGCAATCAGAACTCTACAGAAATACAATGATGACTTCTTACACAAGTTATTGCATAAAAAATATTATAATTATAATTAAGATATAAACAATTCCATGCCAGGACATCGACACAAATTTATGGATATGTTTGTCAACAACTAAAGCCTTTTTGCAGTAGGTGGGTTGGGTACATGGACCAAATGATTTCCTTATGTTTTTTTTATCAAAAATCAATTCTCCTGGCCAACAATGGCTGGCACAATTGGTAAGGCTAGATTGTGTCAATTCAAGGTAACCAGGGTTCGAATTCAGCTAGGGTCCATTGTTGGTGAGCTATTTGTAAGGACACTTGTATAACTAGCACTTGTAGATCTTAGGGACATCCATGAACTAGGAAGGGGTAGCCAACCCTGAACCTAAACTTCTCCAGCAAAAAAAGGGGTTTTGTCATAAAGCCAATTTAAATCTAAATCCTTTTTAATGGCATCATTCAAAGTTTTTCTTAGTCTTCCTCTACCTCGAACTATTGACCTATCCTTTCATTTGATTAATTAGACTAATTGGAGCTTCTATTAGTATTCTTACAAGGTTAAATCTTCTGAGGCTTCTACCAATTTTTCCTCAATATGTGCCACTTTTACTTTGTCTCCAATGCATTCATTCCTGATCTTATCTTCTTGTATAACCTCTGATTCTTGTTGTCCCTTTCACAACAATTAGATTAAAGCAACTTAACATCAGAAAAAAAACTAAAGTATTTCATTATTTCTCCCATCGTACTTGAATCCAATTATTTGCATCACTCTTATTTCTCCGTTGATTTGTGTAGATAAAAAATACCTAAACTGAATGACATATGGTAATGTATAATTTCTCGTTTTCACCTCTGAAATCTTAAAGTAAGCCATGTTGTATCAAGGCTTCCCTCCACAAGGACCAAACCTATCATTTAATTCCTATCTTGACACTCCCACTAAAACTATATAATTTGCAAAAAGGAAAAAACAAAGCATCAAGAGACTAGCTCATGAATATATTGAGTAAGAACATCGAAAACTAAGGTAATAAGATAAGGACTCAAGATTGATTCTTTGTATAAACCTATAGTTATAGGAAAATCTTATGTGACTCCACCATGTGTTCGCCCACTAGTTTTAATTCCATCAAACATACCCTATCACAGGCCCTTTTCAAACTTAATTATAAGTGCGTAAGAAACTAGAGGGCATGATACTCTGAGTAAGACCCAAGCTCCAACTGCCAGAGGCACAAGCCCACAAAAAGAAAAAAAAAACCCAATTTTGCTGAGTAGAAGTGTAGAACTGAGTAGAAAGGCTTGTGTAACTGAAAATGCTCTGTTGCAGCAGAATAAGAACAAAACAAATAAATAAATAAATAACAAGCGCTAAAAAAATTACATACATACAAATTCACAACATGAACTAGCTCAAGCTAACAGAATTAAAAGCAAACAAAACCACCATTAAAAGGAAGAAAAAAAAACAATTTTTTTTTCTTGAACAAAGAGTTGTGTTAATTGGAAGAGGAGTGGAATGAAAGAAAACCTGAAGAAGAAGAGGGTGGCGTTGTTGAAACTTGAGAGAGTGAGATCCGATGCAGACAGAAACGAAAAGACAGAGAGATAGTGAATTGAATGTTAGGGTTGAATTGAATGTTGATTGGGTGAGTCAGGGGTCCTATCGTCACTTGATAATTTCACGAACTAGCTCACTCTGGTCCACTTCTGTAACTTAACTTTTGTTCTCTCCCACGACATATTGGATTTTATTTTTATTTACTTTTTATCCCCTCAATCAAACATACCAAAAATATATTTTTATAATATAAAATAAATTTTAAAATTTAAAAAGAATAAGATTTGTAATAATTCTTTTATATGTAGTAAGACTTGTAGTTTTTCACTTTCTTAAATAAACATTTCTAAGAGAATAATGATGTATTCTCTTTTAAATTATCCTATTATTTTAAAAAAAGTATTTGATGCCTTTTGACAAACAAAATAGGTTGATATTTTTTTATATATATAATATTAGTTGTTTGTTAGTGAAGGAAGGATTTAAATTCATCATCTTTTCTTTCTTCATTAGCCGATATTATATCTTTTACACATTTGATATTTATCTTATTATTAAAAAAAATGAATTAGATAATAACTTATATCATTATTTAATCATAAATTATCATGTGTAATAAATTTATTGACTTTTAAAATAATTATCTTAAAAGTTATTTACCAATAATATTTTTTTACAAAAAATATCATTAACATTTTTTTATCAATTAACCATGTATAATTAGTTTACATTTATTACATAATTATTAAACTCTCGGAATTATTCTTTCTAATATTCTCTCTCACAAACTAAGCTACATTCACGATTTTTTTTCTCTCAATCAAATTCTTCCCTTTTATCTTTATTTGTACACATTTTTTGTAATCACGTATTTCTTTTAATCAACTATCTTTCATCTCAATTGCAAATTAAATTTCAATAATTCTTTAAAAAAATGTATCGGTTAATGTGGTAGTATTCAAAAGGTTTACCTTTAAGCTATAAAACTTTATGATTGGACGGTAAAAGATAATTTAACTTGAATAAGAATTTGACATAATGATGTTTTTTATTTTCACTTATTTTGTTTTGATTTGATAACTTTTAAAATTTAAAACGACGGGGGTGGATACATAAAGAATTATTTATAATTATATAAATATCATTAATTTTCAACTTGCGGGGATAGCTCAGTTGGGAGAGCGTCAGACTGAAGATCTGAAGGTCACGTGTTCGATCCACGTTCACCGCATTAAAAAAAATTTTCACTTTTTTTCTTGTTGCCGACCGGGTATGATACTATAGGGATGAAAATGTTATGGGTGTGGCCCCACCCTAGTTTTCTGTGTCACCTTAAAGGTAGAAAGTCGTTCCATTTTAAGGAGAGTCCTATTATTAGCTTTTAAATTGAATGAAGGTATAATAATCTTCCATTTGGTGGTTGCTTCCATTGTCACATTACACCAACTTCTTTCTGCACTGTGTACTTACCTTGCCCCTCATCTAAGTGAAGATAACGTATACAATACCAATATACCATATACTAGTAGCCAAATAACACCAACTTGCATTGAAGACAAAGCCTAGCATTTCTTAGCTCTAATACCTGCAAGATTGGTTTTGGAACTTCATTCTCGGGTCCCAAATTAAAAAATGTTTTTTTAATACAATAATATTGGTTGCAGTTGCACAAAATGAGTATCCTAATTATGGAATGAGTTCCCTCTCTTATTCTTCTTGGCAAAAGTGGAATACAACAGGTGAAAAGAATGTGGGAAAAGGGAATTTTATATATTCCATGTATTTCCTTCATGTGTGTTCAATGGACAGGAGGGGTTCTGTAATATGCTGGCACAGTTGCTGGGAAGAACATTTGTCTCACTCCTTCAGCCTTAATAATGGGGAAAATGATGCCTGATGCACCCTGCCATACCAGGAGAAAAAAAATGATTCAAACTAAAAATTTGTTACACTATTTGCCAATGCTAGTGGCAAGGGATTAGCAGTAAGTAATGTGTGAAATATTCTGTATGTTGTTTGAGCAAAAAGGAAAATGAGAAGTACTCACTGAAATCAATCTAGCTCCAATCCACATCCGTTTTGGAGAAGGAAATGGTATGAGCAGGCGGCCAACACCGTATATAGCGACTGCGAAGAAATGGAGAACCAAACTCAATGGACGAGGATTTAGACCAGAGAGTAGAGCTATTGGTCCATCTGAGAAAACACCTCCAAGGCTCAAGTAATCGAAACATGCTTGGCGCATTTCCTTTCTAGCTGGATCAGGAGATGCACAAAAGACCTTGTACAATGCCCCAGCTAGTGTGTTTATTGTAGATGCCACTGGCTGCAAATATAATCAAACATTGCACTAAGTTTTTGTGTATTGTGGTTTGGGTTTTAAAGCTTTGCACTAAGTTACAAGGAAACATTCATCTCATGATCTCAAAAGTTCAAGTTATTAGGTGAAGGCTAAAAGTTATGTTTACCTTGCGTAGGGTGTAGAATGATTCAAGGTATCTGCAAAGAGCAGAAGCATCATGCAGATCATGAAGAGGTTTAAGTAAATCCCTTAGCACAACAATGTCAGATAAAGCCACAGTCATTCCTCCTCCAGTTAAAGGGTGACGCATATTGAAGGCGTCTCCCATTAGAAGTGCACCTGGTGTGGGATAAGGTGAGGCAGGCATGCTTCTATTTGGCATGGTTCTTATGTTTCCTTTGTCAATAGCTGCTATAAAAGAATCATACAGCTCTGGAGGAACCTAAAACATATAATTTCCTCAATTAGTTGAAGAGAAATGTCAAGAGCACATCCTCAGACACTCTTTTGAACATAATTTTCGATAAATTTTAACCAATCAGAGAGAAAATGTTTGAAGGAGTATATCATAGCACTCCTCATAAATTGAAACTTGAAACAATATGAAACATACGTTGGTCAAAATATAAAGATTAAAGATATCTAGTTTGTATATGTGGAATGTTCATTATTTGGAAAGAGTTAACAGATATAAAGTCAAGGCACGCATATTGTTGGTACCTGAGGAGCCACCACAGTTTTCAAATAACAGGCCATTTCACCACCACCTAGGGAAGGTAATTTTTGGCCGGGCACATCAACCAAACAGCGAATCTCAGTGCTACTGATGGGATAAAACAAAACGGGTGAAGGATCACCTAAGATGACGTGACCATGATTTGCATATGGAAGATTACAATTCTCCAAGACCAGACCAACAAAATGAGAGGGAACGTCAACCTGCCAAAATAACCACATTATAAACTATCCATTTCGTCATTGAAGTGTTACTCTTTCACCTAAGGGGTCCTTAATGTAAAAAAACTATAATTTCCCAAATTTAGAAATCATGCTAAGTAGTCCCTTTAATATTATTATGAACACTTCAAATTGGTCCTTAGAACCTTACTAAAATACATCAATTTAACGACTAAATTAATAGATATTCTGATATAGTTTTATTACTTCAGAGACTACTGACAAAATTGGTGATTTACTCAACAGCAAAAATTGTAGGATCTCTTATTCATATTCAAAGTTGAGAAAGGACAACCGCAAACTCCTGAATAAAACCAAAACACTATCACATAACTGAAAAGAAACATAGCACCCTTACCTTAGGATTGCAAAGAGAACGCCTCAAGTTGGAAAAACAACCATCACATACTATGGTGAGGGGAGCCTTTGCTGTGAACTCTTGTCCACTTTTGATTTTGTAGTGCACCCCAGTGATGGTTCCTTTCTCTTCAAGTAGAGATGTGACAGTTCCTTGTTCTAATTTTACACTGCAGAAAATTAGGATGAGACTATAAGAAGGCTAAAACTGCAAATGCTGAACTTCGTATGGTCAATTAAAATATCAGAAAAATTATTCTTAATCAAAATGAAAGAGTGATAAAAATGTGTACTTTGGAAGAGACGAAGCCTTTTCTCGCATTCTCTGTATGAAACGGCCATTGTGAAAGCTTCTCCCAGAAATATCAGAGCTGAATTTTTCCAAAGGATAAGACAGCTTGGTATTTTTGCCATCCATATACAGAGCATAGCCAAAGACTTGCTGTGAATCAATTTCATCCACACAATCTGCAATTATTCAAAAGTTCATCTATTAAGAGCCAAGCCATGAATTTGACCAGCAGAGTCAGGGGAGTTGTTAACTAAGATACATACTGCAATAGTTACAAAAAGTTTTCATGTATTAAATTCATTAAAAATAGTTATATGAATTTAATTAGAATTCACTAATAGTGTTACAACTTTTTACACTACCATTTCCATGTATAATAAAATTGTTGACTTCTGTAACAATTGTTTTAAAATTCATATTTATGGTGATTTCTATTTGATAAACAATCAAAAAATCTTTAGACTACATGAAAATGAAACTCTTGTAATATTTTCAGGATGCTTACCCTGAAGGCCCAACTCAATTAACCTCAGATAGCCCCCAGGTTGTAGCAATTCACCCACGATCCTGTCAGGTTCACTCAAATCCCTTTCAATTACATGCACTCGCCGTCCATCCTACAATAAAGAAGCAAAATTATTGATCCTTCTCCAAACAAACAGATGCTTCATTCACTCAAAGATTAAGAGGGTTCTCCAAAACATCTTCTATATCATAAAAGTTATCAGAAAGCAACTGTTGCAGTGCCATGCCATAGATAAATTAAATGACACGGACCTTATAACACAAAATTGAATCTGGTTAAATTCTTACATAAGTAGTACTTTCTCAATGACACTGGTCCAAAAGTCTATATATAAACAGATCTATATAGACTTTTTACACAACTTCATGCTTTATTTGTCTAATTGCTGAGAAAATGGAAGAAAAAGAGGAAATGAACATTTTATCTGTACAATAAATGTTCAATAGTGAGTGCCTATAAGTATAGCCAATAGCCATATCTTCTACATTTCTACCTAGACATAATTTCACTCAACATAAAATTCACTCTTGTTTTCTTTCACCCTCTTGAAGCTTCTTTTTATTTATTAGTACAATTTTTAACTTGGCAACAATTTTCTTCATTTGAGCACATAAACAGATCTATATATATAACACAAGAGAAACCATCATGCTGATGATGAAACACACAAACTCAAACATGTGCAGGAAATAAAAGCCTTCTCTACCTTTCCAAGAGTGTAAGCAAGAGCTGCACCAGCAACCCCAGCACCCACAATGATGATGTCAGCACTTCCTGCATCCTCATCTGAAGAACATATTCCACCTTCTGATGATGTCTTTGCACACTCATTACTCTTTACATGTATTGAACTTGAATCTGTGACCTTCTTTGCTCCAAAACTGTACACAACATACAAAAATGCAAAACTACAAGCCATGATCCCTCCTAGAATGTACGGATAATCCATCCTCTCCGAGAGATCAGTGAAACTGGGATTGCAGAAGATGGGATTAAGTACTAGTTTTTTAGTTTCTTGGAACACCTCTTTGTTCCTGTTTACGTGTGACTTTTGAATTGTAACACTTTGCTACTATTAATTAGACCAATCCTTTTATTTTATAGGGGCAAAAATGATATTACATAATTTTTATTTTGTCTAAATAACCCGTATAATGAAAGAGAAACAATCTTGTTTGAATCAGATAAGATTGGCTGTAAAATTCTTTTGAAAAAAAGAAATAATACACTGGTATCTCTATTATTTAAAAATCACACAACTAAAAATAAGAGACAACACATCAACTAGAAAAAGATCACAAATTTGTAGGTGCTTGAACCTTCACTTCTACATTTACAACCTCAAATTCAATTTGTTTAATATGATTATGACCCTCATCATTATATCCATAATCTCCTCATCACAAGTTTTTAGAACTGGACAAATTTGTATGTCTTCTCTCAACATAACCTCTCTCTCATCTAGAATAGTGATCTCTTCTTTAGACCGGATAATTCTTCACATCTTAAGAATATATTTTTAGTTCTAAATAACATCCTAAAAATAAGAGAATATTTTCTTTTAAATCTAAACAATATCACAAAAATTTAAATTGTTTCCCAATAAACTCTTTCTTTAAATATTCAACCCACAGTTACATGCCTAGTATTGGAACCAGTAACAATTACAATCCCGCTCTACTTGATTCACGTTTTTGGTGGTTTAAAAACGATTGTACATACTTAAGGAATAAGTATTATAGCTCACGAATTCGTTTACCTTTCTCTTTAGTTGATTTTGGACATTATATATTTCCTTTTAAATAAAGAAAGCAGGTTTTGCTTCACTACCTACCTGATAATAATACTTTCCCATTTTCACTTAGTTTTTTTATAGGCTCCCATTTTCACTTTGTTCCTTTGCTGTTTCTCACATTTGTGGGGTTGTACGTATTTTTCGGCATGATAGATAGCACACCAACATTGACATATTTTGGTATAAGCAGAGACAAAAATTATACTAAACATTTGCAAAATGAAATCAAGAATTTTTTATATCTCATATTACTCAAATATATATAATAAAGTTATTTTGTTGGGAAATATAAAATATTTAATTAGAAATATATTGATAGACAAAAACCATATTAAACTTTCAAAAGTACAATCAATTTTTTTTATATAATAAAGTTACTTGTTTAAAAATGTAAAAAACTTAACTAGAATGAATTATTATATATGATAAAATTATTAATTTTTCAAAATAATATTTTAAAAGAGATGATTCTTAATTGATTAATAATAAAGAAATCAATGGTATACCAAAATTAAACTCAAACTTAAATAACATGTATAGTTATACGGTGAAAATGTGAGATTGTCATTGTGTTAGGATTTTTTTTTCTATACGGAGAAATTGTTAGGATTTGGAACGCTTGTACTAATTAACGAGTCTCATACAGAGGAATCTCGATTTGCGACAATGCATGCTAGCTAGCTAATTCAACCAGAAGAAAATAGCAAAATTTGCCACTGTCATTATCGGACTAAAGGTCGTTGACTAAGGTCGTTTGAGATCAAATTTGAGATGCAGTTTATGTTAATAACTTCTATTTGTATCTGAAATAGAGTTTAATTATGATGCACATGTATCTTTAAAAACCTGGGTATATCTTTAGTCAGGTATCAAAGAATAATCTAATCCCTTAAGATAAATGAATCTCATTTAAAATATTGATTTTTAAACAGGTTTTTTTATGCTAAAAAATTGAACATCTGATTATATATTTAAGAAACAAAATAATCTAATAACCTTGTTACATCATATTAAAATCTATAATTAAAACTCAAAAAACAGTTATGTTATTTTTTTTTTGAGATATAATATTATTGCATATCATATCATTTCATTTCTATATTTTAAATATGATCTCGTGTTATACGAGGGCAAAACAAAAATTATATTAGTCCTCTTGCATTGCACGAGTTAAGGTCGTCATATATATTATAATAATAATACTAAACAAATGCAACATGTTTTCTTTTAGCACATAGCCACGCACCATAATTCATATGCATGCGCCATTGCATCGCAGCCCGTACCATGTTAAAATAATAATAATAATAATAAATTAAAAGCCTCACAGTTTGAGTCATTTAAGTGGTTTCGTGAGAACCACCATTAGAAGTATTAAAGCATAAATATACATGGTATTGGTAATTGCATGTTATTTTGTAAGTGCTCTTTGGAGTGTATATATAAGTAATTTTGAGTTGGAAGCTTCTTCAGCTTTGAATTTGGACATCATTCCCTCCCCTAATTTTTTCTGCAAAAAGAGCATACGTGCATGAGGAAGAAATTGATAGACGAATTTAGTAAGAAGGAGAAGGTGGATAATACTAAATGAAATGCTTGAGTGAATACGTACTAAAACTGAATTAGTGTTTTATTATATATTATTATTATTAAAAGTTCCTTGCTTGCTAGAAGAAAAGCACCTAAATTTTCATGGTCTCAATCACATATTCTAGAAGAAAAAGATTTTGAGCTAGAAATCAGTGGCAGAGCTTTGCGGTGACTAAGGGAGGCCTGTCCTGGCCCATTCAATTTTTTTACAAAAAAATAATATCTATATCTTATTTTTTGACTGCCATATATATCTATATCTATATATAATTATTAATAATATTTATATTTTCAGTCAACATTTATAAGATTTCTATTTTAATTTTTTAAAAATAAAATAATTAAATAACTCCATTTCCTTTTTGTAATTTAACATTTCTAAATTTATTTAAATTAAAAAGAAAAATGGACCAACTTGATCCAAATCCATCATAACTTTAGGTTAAGTGAGTTGGGTTGAGATAACTCAAACTCATGTGATTCAACATTTGAGCCTTTTCTATTCACACTTCGTATTCTTTTTTTAATTTTTTGTTATCATAAATACTCTTTATACCAAAACTATCCTTTTATTTAAAAAATGTACAAACCTTACTTTTTAAGTCATTGTTGTCTATTTTCTCCCTTTTCTCTTCTTTGTTTATCCAAAAGTATTAAAATTTTACCTTCATTTTTTTATTACACTTCTATATTCAAATTGTGTAAGAAAAATACTTCAATCTCAATAATGTGTGATCTATATACAATTTCATCATATCCTTCAATGTCGATGTTATGCGTTATGTATCCTATAAAAAATGTTATGCCCTAAATTTATTTTCATCATACCTTGCAACTTCAACACTTTGTGCAACCAAGTATGTCATGAACCCTATTTTTCCAATTGCGAAAAGTATTATTTGGAACACAATATAATCACTATTATGAAAAGTGGAAATTACTTTACAAGATGCTAGTTTATTTTTGTTAAAGTATTTTCCAAAATAGTGAATAATATTTTGAAAGGTATTTTCCATAATAGTAATTATGTTTTAGAAGGTATTTTTTGAAATTGATTATTTATTTTCTTACTTTTTCCATTAGCTATTTTTTTTCATGTTCATGTTACTAGGTTGGATGATGTGAAAGTTGAGAAGAGCTTGCTGACATAAATGTTGAACGGGTCTTGGAACTAGAAGACGAGGGAGTACAACGGAAGGGAGTGTGGTGAGTGGGGAGTGTGAACATGCAAAGGTTATCTTTCAAAATAGGGAAAAAAAATAGAAGGTTATTTAGGTCAATTTTATAAAATAAAGGGAAAGGAGAGCATATTTAGTAAATGGTGGAAGTGTCAATAGTGAAAGTCCAAATTTTGTTCTCAGTAGGCCTGAGTTGGGCTGGGCTAGAATGACTCATAAATTACAACCCATATTGACACCTTTAGAGAATTTCATTTGAAGATGTAATCCATTTTTTTTTTACATATGAGAATAATCAGGATAAATATATACATGTGCAAAGTTCTCTATCCCTCTCTCTTGAAAAAAAAAAAGAAGTTCTCTCTTCCTCTATCCTTTTTATTTTGGTATCTTTGTAACATGCCCAGCAATCAACATGTTGTATTATCTTAGTTTGTTCGTTTATTAAGTTCAGAAACAAGTTTTCATCAAAGCCAACTTATAAATCCAAAGTTTTTCAAAATCCTTTATCTGCATATTTAAATCTGTCCTCAGATACTTTAAAATGCATGGTTTAAGTTTTTTTTTTTTGAATGCTTGGTTTAAGTTTACAACTATGTCTTTGTGAAAAAAATGAAACTACTTTGAAAAAATAAAAACAAACTACCCTTAAAAAATTTCTCTTCTTAAATTGTCAATCCTATTAATTTTAGAGAAAAAGGTGATTATACATTCACACTGTAAAAAGTTTTAAACAATAATCCGATAATTACAATAATAAATTTATTAAATTTTAAAATGATTATTTTAAAATAATTCAATAAATATAAGCATTAAAGTTTTAATTTTCTATACTCCTTTCTCAATTCTCAGTTCCTACTTTGTATGAAACAGATCACAAGAAAACTAATGACAATTTACGTGGAACATATTGAACGTTTCCCATCCTGAACTTTTTTGTCACTAGAAGCCATCATATTCACGAATCGTTATCAGAATGCGAATAGTTAGGAGTTAGCAGAATGCAACGCCAACAGAGGCTGGTAGAAACTTTGGTTAAAATTGTGAGAACCACATTCACTTGAGACCCAAGCAGATGATAGGATAAGGGTTCAGAAAACTGAATTCCACACAAAATTGAGAAAATTTTATATTAAAAGGGAAAAACATTGGACATACATGTCAACTTCTTGATTCCCATTATTGTCCTTATCCATTTCCATTTTATTTTCTGGTCATAACTTTATATTCTTTTGCACCCATCATTTGTTTTCTAATATATAATAATAACTCCTCTGCTTCAACACACACTACTACTTCTCCCTCTCTCCCTCTCTAATAGTAACAGTAATAGTAATATACATAACATAACCAATGGAAGCACGTGCAGGAGCCAATCAACGTATTGCAAGAATCTCTGCTCATCTTCAGCCTTCAAATTTCCAGGTTTCTTCCTTTAACAATTCAGTTTACTTCAGTTTTTACACACTTTTAGTTCAGACTTCAAAGAGTTGTTTATATTTAAGTAAAGAACAACTTGGTATGTGTTAGGGAGATATAAAGTTGATTGGGTGGTTAAGAAAGAAGAGGAAAAAGTTTGCGGGTTCCATCCCCTGCTAACAATTTACATTTGCCGATTAAAAAAAACTTGGTATGTGTTCCTTGCATGATAAATAAACTTGAGCTTCCATTATTTGAAAGAAAAAAAACTTTTTTGTTTTGTTGTGACAGGAAGGGAGTGATGTTCTTCTTAAGAGAGGTGAGTGCAGAGCAAAAGGTGGGGCACCTGGATTCAAAGTTGCAATTTTGGGGGCTGCTGGAGGAATTGGTCAATCCCTTTCTTTGCTGATGAAGATGAACCCATTGGTTTCAGTTCTTCATCTTTATGATGTTGTCAACACCCCTGGTGTCACAGCTGATGTTAGCCACATGGACACTGGTGCTGTGGTAATTTCCTTTTCATAGGGTTATTGATTGTCAATTAAATTGTAACATAAGACTGAGTTGTAGTTGTTGTGTTAATGCTGAGGCTAGTTACAATAGTTTTTATTGGAGTATATGATCAATTAGTTTGTTAAGAATTATTTACACATGGTTAGGTTAACAAAATAAATAGGAGCATTGTAATTCACTTTTCCTATCTTTTAATCAATATGACATCTCTTGAGACTTATTCTCTCTATTTGGCTTATGCCTATGATTTGTATCCCTCTCATCCTCTTATTACCAATAGTTTTCCTCTTTGGTACTGATGGGGGGATTTTTAATGGGGGGGTTTATTTTAATTATTAAGGATTGAGGAATTGTTTTATTGACAAAATTTTGATGATGGAACTTAACAATGTTTAGCTGCTATTTGTTCAAATAATGCGATTTTTGTTGGATTTGTAGGTTCGTGGCTTTCTGGGGCAGCAACAACTTGAGAGTGCACTCACTGGCATGGACTTGGTAATCATACCTGCTGGGGTGCCAAGGAAACCTGGGATGACAAGAGATGATTTATTTAAAATAAATGCTGGAATTGTGAGGACCCTTTCTGAAGGAATTGCCAAGTGCTGCCCCAATGCAATTGTCAACTTGATTAGTAATCCAGTGAATTCCACAGTTGCTATTGCTGCGGAGGTTTTCAAGAAAGCCGGTACATATGATCCAAAGCGACTACTGGGTGTTACAACCCTTGATGTTGTGAGGGCAAATACTTTTGTGGTAAACATTGCTTTGCTGTTCTTATTCAAACAGTCTATAACTCATTTAAATTTCCTTCCTGCTGTGTTGCAAAAATAAAATATCTAGGAGACTACAAGCTAAAAGTATAATTAAATGTTAACTGTTTGATCAAATTAGTTTGTTTATATAGTTTTGAAAAGTATTACAGTGGGTTGAGCAGAGCAGATATTTCTACATTGTGAGATTTTTATAGTATATGATGGAATTGTATGAATAGAGGCTGGTGTATGTCCTGCCATGTTTTCTTCTTTCAGGCAGAGATACTTGGAGTTGATCCAAGAGAGGTTGATGTTCCAGTGGTTGGAGGTCATGCTGGAGTCACAATTTTGCCTCTTTTGTCACAGGTTTTGTAGAAAATACTCCCTCAATTTATTAAGAAGTATTATAGAACAGGTCACTGAAACTTCTTCAAACTTGGTTTTTACAGGTTAAGCCTCCCAGTAGCTTCACTGCAGAAGAAACTGAATACCTGACAAATCGCATCCAAAATGGTGGAACTGAAGTTGTTGAGGTAATGTCACATAAACCTATAGCTTTAACATGTCACTGGAGTAAAAGAGGGATAATTCGCAAGAATTTCTGCATATAATATATTGATAATTTAGGCTCATATAAATATGTGCTTATCCCTATGGGCATTTCTAAGACGAGTTGATGACAGTGTCAGTGTCAACTTTTATGCTTCTGCTTTTTCAGTTACTGACATCTGCCTAATACAAGATAACAACTGTGAAATATTAATAGATAATAGAGAAACATATAGTATGATGCTGCAACTATAAGTTGTTTATGGTGCCATGATAATATAAGATTGATGCAACTGTCTCCAATTTCCTTTATCATCACAGGAGACTATGCACTTGGCCATATCAATTATGCTTAAGATGTTCAAACAAGTGAAGATACCAAAACAAATTATGCATACTATTTGTCTGAAATCTGAATAGATTATCTCTACTGCTCAACCTTGTTTTGATATCCATGACCTTAGATATTCAAGAAATCTAAAATACATCATTATTTCCCTGTCTATATTTGGTTGTGATTGAATATTCATCATAATCTAATGGCAAGTATTATTCATGTTACAGGCAAAAGCTGGGGCTGGTTCTGCAACACTGTCAATGGTTAATAGTTTGTCAACATTATCTTCATATTTCAACAGTTGCATGCATTATCAATTGTGTCAGCGAAGTCCTAGTAGATAAACAAGCAAAGCTGAAATCTGACTCCTGATTGTGTAGGCATATGCAGCTGCCAAGTTTGCTGGTGCATGCCTCCGTGGCTTAAAAGGAGAAGCTGGGGTAGTGGAGTGTGCTTTTGTTGATTCTCAGGTGCCATTTGAATTCCTTTTCCTTGCACATGTTCTTCATCTTCTAAGTCTTGCTTAACAGTATTATATGCTTTCAATAGGTTACAGAACTTCCCTTCTTTGCAACCAAAGTGCGTCTAGGTCGTGCTGGAGCAGAAGAAGTTTATCAACTGGGTCCCCTGAATGAGTATGAAAGGTATCATAGTAGTTTATGAAACTATTCCCTATTTTCTTGGATACAATAAGCATTACAGAAAGTGGAACTTTTGCTGTGAAATGCTTAACAGGATTGGATTGGAAAAAGCAAAGAGAGAGTTAGCAGGAAGCATCCAGAAGGGTGTAGAGTTCATCAGAAAATAAATGTGATAAGGAAAAACTAGTTTTTGTCTCTTATATTTAAGGACCATGTGTAATACTTCTCTTTGTTCATAGATTTTTTTCTTCTTCTTAAGAATAGTACTCTAAATTTTTGGTGTCATCCGTAATTGCTGATGATAACGGATTTGACATCAATAATCTCAGAAAGATACTAAAATATCAGCCTTTTGTACTAATTCCAGATCTTATTTTCTTTAATCTTTAACATATTCATAACACATTTGGCAGTGCAAAAGAAATAGTAATGGCTCTTTTGTCCCTTTAGATTATGATGATTGCTGTATGCAGAAAATTACAATGTTGATAAAATTTTGGTGGTCATATTTTATGTACGAGCGATCATATAAGATCTAACACCAATAGTCCACTCTTCAATATATTCCTTATTCAGGGATAAAAATAACATCAAATACACAAGGACAAAATTATGGAGGAAACAAAACAACAATATTCTCTGTCAATAACAGGATAGTCCAAGATGTTCTGTAAGAACCATAATTAGTTTGCATTATATGTATGTACAATGTAGTGGTTTAATTTTTCGAAAACCAAGATGATACAAACAATCTGACGCAGATCATGGAGAATTTAGATTGAATTAAGGTCACTAAGCTCGAAGTAGCACTTTTTTCCCAGTTAGCTGCCTTTATGTCTTTGCCAACTTTCAATAAAACCATTTATAAAGATTAATCCTAACTTTAGTTGATCTTTTAGTTGCAACCAGGGCATTGATCACTTTTCATATAGATATACACCATCTATATTCTTGTTACACAATAGTTATTTCAGGCATCGATGGAGAACTCAAACCAACAGGTATATATTACCATATTAAGTGCCTACTTGAGAAACAACAAGAGCCTTATCTTTTTAGATGAGGTATGCCATTGAGATTGGTTAATAAGCAAAATTTTAAGACACCTACCATAAGAATTCTCTTAACAACTTTTAATATTGTCGTCCTTCTTGGACTCTACTTCCCTTTTTCACCTAACTAAAATTCAGCAATCGACTCGCCTCAATGGTGCTTCTAGTAGCCTTTTACCTTCTTAAAATACCCAATTAATTAAGTTGTAAGTCATGAATTAAGAATTATGAGCATGCGAGTTTGATCTTTGCAAAGCTTTCTGACCCTTTGCCATTCGCTTATCCCTTCTTCCTCTTTCTCCTATATAAGGTCTATTATGAGCTTCCACTTAAATCAAAACAAAAACATATTACTATGTAATTTTATTTTTTTATTTTTTTTCTTAGTAAGACCACTAGATGTTTTTATACTTTTTGTTATGAGCTAATTTCTATTCGGACGACTTCACCCTAATCATAAGGTGCTTAATATATATATATATATATATATATATATATATATATATATATATATATATATATATATATATATATATATATATATATTGGTACAGTACAATTATTATAGTGGGTTTTGAACCTTCTACTGCTAGTTAAAGTTTACCTCTACATGAAATTTCCAGTGTGCCAATTATGCATCACTTCATGCTTAGGTCATTTTCAATTTTTTAACGATCGATTTTTGTACTTTTTATGTAAGCTTTTCCTCCCTTCTCCCCCCAATTTTTTTTTTTTTTAACATAAACGAAGTTCTTCCATTAACTTTCATTTTTAAAGTACGTCGCGTGTAGCATTAACTTTTGCAACGCATATATATCATGCCTGTACGTAGCGTCCATGAAATTTGACGTGTATGGGAAGCATGCATGCAAATTATGCACACTTTGTAAAAGATATAGTACACAATTATTCCATTAATTTCAACCAAACTTCTATGAAGTATACAAGTATTGTGGTACAAGAGCTGCCAGAGGTTTCAACTTATAACCTCCCGCAAACCATATTCAAACTCTTCAATTCACACCTTTTACCAATCACATTTTGTTTAAAACCGAAACAAATTAATATCAGATTTAGGTAAGAAAGGGACAGAAAACAGACCAGTTGAACTTTAGAAATTTTCTAGACATTAAATTATTTTTTTTTATTTTATATTTTAAAAGGATTTATAAGAAGAGGAGACCAAACTCTGTTCAAATTAGGTATGCACCCATTGTGAGTAAAAACTGTTGTACAAATGAAGTTTTTGGATCACTTAATAGATATTCGTGGGTAAAGTAATAATATTTTTAACTCCCTTTATTAAAGAGGTGGACCGGTTTTAAGGTATTTATTTCTATCTATCTATAATTTAAAATTACTTAAAATACTCTTAATATAAAATTTTGGATATGTGATATATATGAAAGAAACTTTTAATTTAACAACATATTCTAAAAAAATATTATTCGATTAAAAATTATAAAATAATATAATAATTTTTAAAATTATATCTTATATATATGATTTGAAGTTGATAAAAATGAAGTACATAAGACACATTTAAGAGGATAAGGAGAAGGGTTAAGAGAGGAAGGACTGAGAGAAGAGAAGCCTATGACTGGGCTAGGAGAATTTATGACAACAAGAATAAAGAACATCTTGAGATGATTAACATATACAAGCTGAAGCACAAAATATGAGAGAATAAGATCAAGCCTAAAATTTGGTCCTAATAATCTAAATAGAAAAAGACTTTAGTATATCTCCCTTTAAATATATTTTTTATTATTAAAATACCTTTTAATATAAAACCAATATATATAAATCCTAATTTTATATCCCTTTTTTTAATTTTTTAACTCTAATTTTGCATCCCTCAGATCTTCGTTATTCTTTAAGTTATATTTTTGCAAACCATCATCATCCTTTCATCCCTATTTTTGCACCTTCATAAACCCTTTATATCTATTTTGATTTCCTCTTTTTTTTTCTCTATAAAAAATAACAATTTTATTCTATAACTTCAATTACTATAAATATATTTTCTTTGTTTATAATTAATGTTTTTTTAAAAGGAGTTTATAATTAATGTTAGTCATTTCATTCTTTGGAAACATATTTTTAAAGAATAAACTAATAATTACAAAGTGTAATTTTTTCAACAAAAATAATGATGATTTTAATATTTTTTTAAAATATTGATGTACATATATACTAATATATACTTAATAAAAAATTAAAATTATTGAGATTGTAAAAACAGCACCCATGCATGTAGGGCATGCATTATTATAATAGTACAAAAAAAAGGATAACATGAAATGGTTAAAAGGCGATTATTTTACAATATGAGTACAAAGAAAAAAAAAAGAACACGAAATCCAAAACAGAAATAACTCATATTTTTTTTGGATTTTAGTCTTTAAGATTTTAGAAAATATGTAATTTTAGTTCAATATTTAATTTTAAATAAGTTATTTATTTTATTTTTTATAATTTAATTAATTAAATCATTTTTAATAGTGACTTAAATAAATATGTTAGGTTTAGAATTCAGTTGGATTAAAATAATATAATTAAATGTTGGACTAAATTTGTAAATTTTTTAAAATGTGAAAATTAAAGTTGTATAAAAAAATAGAAAGAAAAAAATTGTATACCAAAAGTTAAAAAAGAACCAAAATACAATGTAGTCATTATTATAGCCTATGAACATTACAGCACTCAATAATAAATTTTATATTCAGGATATTCTTTGGCCAAAAAGTTAGATATTAAATTCTTGAAGTACAAAAATCTATATAAAAATTGAATTCTTTCAACATAATTTTTTTTTATCTAAATAGATTTAGTAATCGAATTCTAATTACATACTTAAAGGACATAATTATATGTGAAACCTTCTCTATCCTATATATCAATCACATAATTAAAAGACATAATTATTTGTCAAATTATGTCATTTTGTATCGATTAACGTCGCTTCCTTTCCTAACGAACGACAAAGGATAACCATTTCAATATTGAGCATCATTTGATTGAAGGGCGTGCTCTTTGATATGCCGGTTTCAATAGGCCACTGTCTCCGGAGATAAGTTTTAATTTTCACCGCCACACATGCAACTAGGGAATTGGCTATAAAATCTTCTTAAGTCAATGAAACTGTTGCATTTCACTCAAAATTGGGAAACTCTGTTATATTTTTTCTGATAATTAAAAGTTTAAGTTAGTTGGATCTCAAAATTTATTAGGATCAAGATAGGTCTCAACAAATACTTACAAATATATTTACAGATTATCCAGTAATAAAGTTTTCATATGATATCCTTCATTATCAATTTAATTAACTTTTATTGGCGGAAACTCTGCTATATATGAATAAGCTTATAAATCAGATTTGAAAATTGCAAGCAACCAATGCTTATTCATGAGCAATATCTAACCACGTTATCACATAGGTTTTCATTATTTTGTTAATAGCTGATAGGTTGTCTAACGAGCTCTAATCACTGGCTTTCCTTGTTATGATTTGCAAATGACCATTGACCAAGAAAATGAGAGACTTGGAAAGTAACTTAAGGAAACAAAGCAAATATATACGTACGCTTTAGACACGTTGACAGGGACCACATGATGATCCTTTAATTTGTATGCTCTTTATCGAGATTTCAATGACTAGTTGGTGAGGAACACCTCAAAGTCCACAAAACAACAGAAGTTGTAAGCATTAATTTTTCATTTTGAAGGCAACATCTAAATATAAAATGAGTTGTATCTATGTTCCTTGATTGAAAATATTAGGCACACGGTTGTCTAAGAAAGTTCACCCCATAAAACCCGTGAGCTTGATGGTCCAACTGTTCTGTAAGTTGGGATACAGTAAGGTCAAGTAGGACAAATTATATATCACAACAACGAAATATATAAGCTGCAGTTGCTGGGGCATAGCATAGTACATCAATGAGGACCAGTAATATATGCACTGAATGCTTCAATATCTGTAGATGAGTAAGTTTCTTACCATTAAGATCTTGTGCACAAGCACATGTGCCAAAGAATGTAATTGATCTAGAATGGTGCATGGGGGAGTTGTGGTTTTGGTACTGGACTTTTTTTCTTCCATTTATTCGGTTTAATGGTAACTTAACAGAAGTTACCATCAACTAGTTGAAATTGAAGTACCCAAGTTTATCAACTTTAAGCTGACTCTTGACTTTTTTTTTCCAGGATATTGCTGAATTAGTTTCTTATGGAGATTTCATCCATCAGAGGGTTACCTGATATGGTAAGAATAAGAATATATATAGCCCTTCTGATTAGTTGTTTTTCGGATCTAGGGTAAATTAATTTATATTCTGTGACTAAATTAATCTAAGTTGGAACTTGGAACCATTTTAACACATGATGAGTCAAGATATAGTATTTGGTTGGAAAATAAGGCAAATATCTAGTATAGTAATAATTGAATCTTTCTGGCTATGAACATTCTGAAAGTTTTTATGGTATATGAAGTATGATGTTTTCTGATTTCGAAGGAGCAAGAAATAATGGAGGACCCTACTTTTCTCCATCAGTGGCATTTGAGTTCTATTGATGACCTTAACTTACTGCCAATAGCTGCTGCTTTTGGAGAGACTTTACAACATCATGCATTCACTTATCCAAACTCCAACCCCAAAACTTCCATGGAAACTGCACTTGCTGACATTGAAAGAGACACAAAACATCACAACAAAAACAACATCAGCTTGAATCCCAATTAAAAAATAGCTCAGACATCATCAGAGACACAATTTGTCTCTTTCCCAAATCTTTTCTCATTTGTGGATTCCAATCAGACAACTCCTCCAGACAGTATCTCTCAAGGAACCTTGCTGGGGAATCATAATAACTATGTCTTCAAGGCATGCCAAGAAGCCAAAAAGACTGGGAAACGTTATAAACATTCTCAACCTCAAGACCACATCATAGCTGAAAGGAAGCGGCGAGAGAAGCTCAGCCAGCGGTTCATTGCTTTATCTGCCCTTGTTCCTGGACTACAGAAGGTATAAAGAAAAATATGGTCTGCTTTTACTGTATATATGTTGAACACATATTGGAGTATTAGTCCTTGAAATTGTATAGCTGGTATCATATATATGTTAGTTCCTCTTATATCTCACTTTGGTCCATAAAATTTGAAAGGACTAATAACTTGGTATGGCTTTAGCAGATTTAAAGTTTAAAGATCAATGCGTAAACATAAACAAATTCAAAGATTAAACTACAAGTGGAAGATAATTTTAAGGATTAAATTGTCTATTAATTAACTCTTTAACTAGCTGTATATAAATATAAGAAACTAATACAAAAATTCAGATTTTGGTTTGGTAATTTGTCATTAGTGTGTGCTTCTAACACATGCATTGGTCTCATTTTACAGTGTGCTACTAATAACAGACGGATAAAGCTTCTGTTCTTGGAGATGCTATCAAATACTTGAAGCAGCTGCCGGAGAAAGTAAAGGCTCTTGAGGAGGAACAAATCATGAAGGAAATACTTGAACTATGCTAATTAAGTTGCCTAATATTTTACTTTTCATCAATTCTTGCAAACCAAGCATCATTCTCCCTCCCCTCTCCTTTAATTAAATAAAAAAGTAGTATAATTAGTACCCCACTATGAAGCCTTTACCTTTTTAGCATCTAAAGCTAATGAAAAGAAATTGATATAAAATTTGCTGAAATCATAATCGCATGGTAGTGCATAATCACACATATCAATGTTAATTTGAAATATAAAATATAGGCTAAATTACACTTTTGTCCTTTATTATATATTTAAGGTTTATCTTTAAAAAAAAATTGTTTTGATTATTTATCTTTTAAATTTTGATCAATTTACTCCTTTTGAAATAATGTTCACTTTTTTTATTTTGTGACCCGATTTTAAACTTTATTTTAATAAGTCATTCTCAATATCATTCTCTTCTCTGTTTTAGATGTGCATTTCTCATACTATTTGCGCAATTAGTCAAAAAATTCCTCTTTCAATTATCTTAAATTATCATTTTTTATCTTTATTTTTATATTTAATCTTCTTAGATTTACATTCCTTTCAATCTAACTTAGTTTTTCAAAAATAAATTATCAATAATAAAATAAATTTATATCATAATTCAAATGATTTAATATAAATTTAAAATTAACATATATATTTTATATATTAAAATTTATTTATTTATTATGATTTTTAATAGAATATAACTTTTATATTGGAAATATTTATTTACAGTGAATTTTATGTGCCTACAAGAAACTAAGTGGACAGGTGAAAAAGCGAAAGAATTAGACAACTCGGGATTTAAGCTGTGGTATACCGGAAAAATCAGATCAAGAAATGGGGTAGGGATTATTGTGGACAAGGAGTAGAAGAAGGATGTCGTGGATGTAAGAAGAGTAGGAGATCGTATCATAGTCTTAAAATTGGTAGTGGGACAGGACACCTTTAATGTTATTAGTGGGTACGCACCTCAGGTTGGGTTAGCAGAACACTTTAAGGTAAAATTTTGGGAGGATCTAGAAGGGGTACTTCAGGATATACCCCAAGGAGAGAAAGTTTTCCTAGGAGGGGATCTCAATGGACATGTAGGTAGCGTGGCTAGAGGTTTTGAGGGGGTGCATGGGGGTTTTGGCCTAGGGGAGATGAATGGGGAGGGTAAATCCATCTTGGAGTTTTCGGAGGCTTTGGATCTTTCTATAGCCAATACATGGTTTAAGAAAAGAGAGGAACATCTTATCACTTACAAAAGTGGAGGGACATGTTCTCAGATAGATTTCTTCCTTATCAGGAAGTCTGATAGGAAGTATTGCTTGAACTGTAAAGTTATCCCGGGAGAGAGCTTGACTACCCAACATAGAGTTTTGGTTATGGATGTAAGAATTAGAGATAGGGCAAAGAGAAGAAGTCCTCTGGTAGCACCAAGGATCAAATGGTGGCACTTGAAGGGTGAGAAACAAGGAATCTTCCAACAAAAGATATGGGAGGGTTGGTGTGGACAATCACAAGGAAGTGCAAATGATATGTGGAACAAGATGTCCCAAGAGATTATTAAAGTGGCTAAAGAGACGTTGGGTGAATCTAGAGGTTTTGGACCTAGGGGTAAAGAATCGTGGTGGTGGAATGAAAATGTTCAGAGCAAAGTTAGAGTAAAAAAGGAGTGTTTCAAGGAGAGGTCTAGGTGTAGAAATTCTGAAACTTGGGATAAGTATAAGATAGCTAGAAATGAAACCAAAAAGGCGGTGAGTGAGGCAAGAGCCCAAGCTTTTGACGGACTATACCAAGCTCTAGGAACCAGGGACGGAGAAAGATCTATATATAGGCTTGCTAAGGGTAGAGAGAGGAAGACTAGAGATTTAGATCAAGTAAAGTGTGTTAAGGATGAAGAAGGCAAAGTCTTAGTGCATGAAAAAGATATCAAGGAAAGGTGGAAGGCGTATTTCCACAACTTATTTAATGATGGATATGGATATGACTCTAGCAGTCTAGACACAAGAGAAGAGGACCGGAACTATAAGTACTATCGTCGGATTCAGAAACAGGAAGTAAAGGAAGCGTTGAAAAGAATGAGTAATGGTAAGGCGGTGGGGCCAGACAACATACCTATTGAAGTGTGGAAAACTCTTGGAGATAGAGGTCTTGAGTGGCTCACCGAACTCTTTAACGAAATTATGAGGTCAAAACGCATGCCGGAGGAATGGAGGAGAAGCACGTTAGTGCCAATCTATAAGAACAAGGGGGATATACAAAATTGTGCAAATTATAGGGGAATCAAGCTCATGAGTCATACCATGAAATTATGGGAAAGAGTGATCGAACGGAGATTAAGAAAGGAGACTCAAGTTACTGAGAATCAATTTGGTTTCATGCCGGGTAGGTCGACCATGGAAGCGATTTATTTATTACGGCGGGTGATGGAGCAATATCGCATGGCCCAACAAGACTTGCATTTGATTTTTATTGACTTGGAGAAAGCGTATGATAGAGTGCCTAGAGAGATTTTGTGGAAAGCTCTAGAGAAGAAAGGGGTTAGGGTTGCATATATTCGAGCTATCCAAGATATGTATGATAGGGTATCGACTAGTGTTAGGACACAGGGTGGAGAGTCAGACGATTTTCCCATCACAATTGGTTTACATCAAGGGTCAACCCTTAGCCCCTACCTTTTTACCTTAATTCTGGATGTCCTCACGGAACAAATCAAAGAGATAGCGCCGAGATGCATGCTTTTTGCAGATGACATAGTCCTCCTTGGAGAGTCGAGGGAGGAGTTGAATGAGAGGTTGGAAACTTGGAGACGAGCTCTAGAAACACATGGCTTTTGCCTAAGCAGAAGCAAATCGGAGTATATGGAATGTAAGTTCAACAAAAGAAGGAGGGTTTCTAACTCAGAGATGAAAATAGGAGACCATATTATCCCTCAAGTCACACGGTTTAAATATCTTGGGTCTGTAATACAGGATGATGGGGAAATTGAAGGGGATGTGAATCATCGCATTCAAGCAGGATGGATGAAATGGAGAAAAGCATCGGGGGTGTTATGTGATGCAAAGGTACCGATCAAGCTAAAGGGAAAGTTTTATCGGACTGCGGTAAGACCGGCGATTTTGTACGGAACAGAATGTTGGGCGGTCAAGAGCCAACATGAGAATAAAGTAGGTGTAGCGGAGATGAGGATGTTGCGGTGGATGTGTGGTAAGACTCGACAGGATAAAATTAGAAACGAAACTATTAGAGAGAGGGTTGGAGTAGCGCCTATTGTAGAGAAGATGGTGGAAGACCGGTAGACTCTGTAGTGAGGAGAGTAGACCAGATGGAGAGAAGACAAACAATTCGAGGCAGAGGAAGACCCAAAAAGACTATAAGAGAGGTTATCAAAAAGGATCTCGAAATTAATGGTTTGGATAGAAGTATGGTACTTGATAGAACATTATGGTGGAAGTTGATCCATGTAGCCGACCCCACCTAGTGGGATAAGGCGTTGTTGTTGTTGAATTTTATTTATATAAAATACTATCAATCATTTTAATTTTGAAATATATCTAATTGATTTGAAAGTATATGTTTTATTTTGTGCCGACACATTTGAAATATATCTAACAGATATGGAAGCTGTCATGCATTTTTTTTTTTTTTTGCCGAGAGTCTTTTTTCTTCTTTTGAGAAGCTGTCAATTGTCATGCACTGCTTATTCCTTGGGC
Source organism: Glycine max (assembly GCF_000004515.6). Taxonomy (NCBI): domain Eukaryota; kingdom Viridiplantae; phylum Streptophyta; class Magnoliopsida; order Fabales; family Fabaceae; genus Glycine; species Glycine max. Next base: position 4,908,143 of record NC_038244.2, read on the forward strand.
TGTTCTTTCCTGCACCAAAAAATTGTTTCCTGTGTCATTTTTAATTTTTGAATTGGTCAATTTAAAATGTAAATTTAAGATATAAACTATATTCCGGATTAATTATACATTTTGGATTTCAAAATGACTAATACAAAAGATTTAAAAAAAATTCGGAAACGTGCAGAGGAAATTTTGGGTGCAGGAAGCAACAGGCTATTCCTTATTGTGTTGTTATGTGTTCTTTGGTTTTATTTTCGGCCCGTCTATGTGCTACTTAGGCCTTAGTCACCTTTTTGTTGGTACATATGCATTATATTTTTGTGGGCCCATAAATCTTGGTATTTTTTACATGCATACCAGCTCGAGGTTGAAGTTTATTGTCGATTCTTCTAAAAAATTAGTGTTGAATCTGACGTTCATACTACATCACGCCCATGCACACTCTTTTTACTGTCACAATTTATGAACTTTATACTCTCAACAAATGGCAACTAAATTGGTGTTTTCACACTCTTGCATGGCTTTAAAGGTAACTATTTCCGAAGCATGTTTGTAGAGTTGATAAATTTGGTTTCTCAAGAGTCTCTAGCTACTTCTGTAACCTTAAATGAACAACATAGTTTTGGACTTGCTTCATAGCGCATAGAGTGATAGTTTGAGAAATGAAATGTTTGGTGTTTGAGATGGTGATGGCCATGAATGAAAAAGGTAAAATCAACCTTCCTCACAAGAGTGTGCATAGGTTGTTCTTTGCTTTGATGAAGATGATGCAGTGTGTTGTAGAGGATGATGGTGAAAATAAATAAAGCATGAAAACCAAATTGAATAAATCATTGCAAGATCGTAAATAAAGAAATGCTTCACCTTAACAACTTTTTAAGGACTTTTTCTTTTACATTTAGGCTTTAATTAACTCTAATTTTGGTCTTTTAAATTTTGTTTGCACATTTAGTTTTATCATTTCTAAAACTAATTAATTTTGATCCATGGTATCAATTTTTTAAACGAAAGTTATTAATGTATCTTGTCAATGATGGTGTAACACAGACATATTGACATAACAAATGATGTGACAATTCAATACATATGTTGATGTAACATTAAGAATGTATTGATGTGACATTAAAAACTAAATTGACATATTACATTATCTCTCACATTAACATGTCAATGTTACATCATCATTAACAAGATTAATAATTTTCATTGATGTAAACTAACATTAGACTAAAATTGTCAAATTAAAAAAATGTAAAGGAATAAAATGCAATTAAAAAAATTCAAAGACCAAAATTGTACAACATAAAACTATAATATGAAAAGTGAATTTAAACCTTTGCACTTACAACAGCAATCAGTGTTACAAAATTTTGCTAAGGCCAAAATTAAGGGTTTGAAAAAATATTTAATGTCTTAATTAGTTGGGCCTTGTGGAAAGAGTTAAACCTTCACAACCCACCCAAAATAAAATAGACCCGGGGTGGGTCCACTCCACAATAGATAAATCGTGTATTGCAAAATTGCAACTTGCAAGAAAGAAGAAAGAAAGGAAAGAGGTGTGAAGTGTGTGAGTCTGAGAGAAGAGAACTTAGAGAAATGGAACTACGTGAGCTTGGAAGAACCGGACTGAAACTCAGCACTGTAGGATTCGGAGCTTCTCCACTGGGCAATGTCTTCGGCGATGTTTCCGAGGAACAAGCCAACGCTTCCGTTCGCCTCGCTTTCCAATCCGGCATCAATTTCTTCGACACTTCTCCGTACTACGGAGGGACACTGTCGGAAAAAGTTCTGGGAAAGGCACTGAAGGCTCTGGGAGCTCCGAGGAACTCGTACGTTGTGGCAACGAAGTGCGGACGGTACAAGGAGGGTTTCGATTTCAGCGCGGAGAGAGTGACGAGAAGCATTGAAGAGAGCTTGGAAAGGTTGCAGCTTGACTACGTCGACATTCTCCAATGCCACGACATCGAGTTCGGCTCCTTAGACCAGGTAACCTGTCGTTTCTTATTGTGCTTGTTGCGTTTCAATAATGTGAAGTAGCAGTAGCCGTAGTGCGTGTTTGGTTTCACCTTGGAGAATTGATTTTGCCTAGATTTATCACATGTTTGGTTTCAAGTTGGAGAAGAGTTTGGAATTGATTCTGAGTCAAGAATTTATTCGAGTTTAAATAGCTTTGAGTAATTTTTGCATTAGATCCAAAACTTTTATAGTGAGTTTTACTCTTAACTTGATCCAAACATAAATCATATCACTTCCAAATCAATTTTAACCAATATTAATTTTGTCAATGCTTATCCAAACATGGATGTAAATGACTGTTGTTGGGTAGGTTGTGAATGAGACGATTCCAGCGCTTGTGAAGCTGAAGGAAGCAGGGAAGGCGCGGTTCATTGGAATAACAGGGCTTCCTCTGGGGATTTTCAGTTACGTGCTTGATAGGGTTCCGCCTGGGACGCTGGATGTTGTGCTTTCATATTGCCATTACTGTGTGAATGACACTAGCTTGGGGGATTTGGTGCCCTATTTGAAGACCAAAGGGGTTGGCATTATCAATGCTTCTCCCTTGTCTATGGGCCTTCTCACCGAGTCTGGCCCGCCTGAATGGCATCCCGCATCACTGGAACTCAAGGTTTGCTTCTTTTCACACTTACTGATGGTTCTGTTATGTGTTTACAATTTCATTGAAGTGTAATTCAATTCACATTAGGTCGATAGCCATGGTTCAATGTTCTCTTAAAGCAAGCCATTGTTGAGTTTGATTATAAAACTACATTATATTTGTATGTGAGGGGGGGGGGGGGGGGGGGGGGGGGGGGGGGTAAGAGGAGAGAATGAGTGCGAATAAGAAATTTGTACCCACCCCATCATTTGCCAAAAGTTTGTGATTAAATTTCTTGTACACCTGCAATTTCTTATCCAAGTGGAAAATGTTTACAATAAGATCTGAAAGTAGTGAATATGTATGTGGGAGAGAGGGGGAGGGGAGAGTGTCCTAGTTCTGCTAAAAAATGTCAGAAAACATTAAAAAAAAAACAGAATCAAAATTTGAAGCCATGCTTGTATGCACACTTAAAAAGAAGGAAGTCAAATTAGTCAACCTATTGGAAGAAAGATCGTGACTTTCATCATTCTTTTGCCAGATTAGGGAATTATCTTTATTATTTTGTTCAATCCAGATCCAAGTAATATTGCCTACTAAATTATGTTCTCAAACGTCTTTAAACCACATTTCTATTCAATCTCTGTTTTTTGCTTATGCTCTGGTACACGTTTCATTAAAACTGAATTGATTTTATGTATTTTAATTTGGAACTTTGCAGTCTGCATGTCAAGCTGCTGCTACCCATTGTAAAGAAAAAGGAAAAAACATTTCAAAGTTAGCATTGCAGTACAGCTTGTTAAATAAGGAAATCACATCAGTGCTTGTAGGCATGAAGTCTGTTGAACAGGTTTGCTTTCATATGCTTCCTGAATAGCCATATTTAATTGTATGTCTTTATTGTGAAAAAATCTATGAAATTTTGTGGATAATGCTGAAAGCTTGCTCTAGAGTTTTCATACAGCTTGGTCTATAAATTAGTCACCTCTTTCTTTGTGGTTTTCATTGATGCATAAGTGAGAATCTTCCTCTGCAAAATATGTACGGCCTTTGTCATCTGCCCTTTTCATACCTACCAACTAAAAAAAATAAAAATAAAAAGAAACCAGACATGAGCATAAATAAAGGTTCACGCTAATGCAATGTTTTTTATCCGATACTGTAAGTTAATGGGCAGCACTGTATGAGGAAAATACTAAGGAAATTTCCTGGCTCTAATTGATGGTAGTACTGCAAACTGTAGCTGTTTGTTTTACTACTGTTGTGGCACTCTTTCATGTGATTATATATCTTTTGTCTTATTATACCATATTGGTGGACTGGAGTTTAGGTTATTGATGGAGTTCATAGAAAGTCTTTTAAGAACAGTAGTATGAAAAATGAAATAAACTCAGCAACTCATTAGCTACTATAATTAATAATGTCTCAATACATTATTGGCCTAGTATACCTAATTTAGGTGCACCCCAGTTTATGCAAGAATTTTTCAACTTCAGTTTGTGTAATATGAATTAGTCACTTAATAAGACTGACCTGTTCTAACTGGGATAACCTTACAAATTAGGTGGAGGAAAATGTTGCTGCCGCAAGAGAACTTGCAACTTCTGGAATTGATGAAGAGACTCTGTCTGAAGTCGAAGCTATTCTGAAGCCTGTTAAAAACCAGTCGTGGCCAAGTGGAATCCAGCAGAGCTGATGTTTATTTTACCACCTGGTATTACCTATGGAGACATCCATTCCTGTTGTTGACAATGTTCTTCACTCAAATAATCCGATTCAATAAGAGAAATTGCTTTGAAAGTATTAGGATCCACTGTCTCAATAATTTTTGTTTGTAATCTAGAGTGTCCAATAATACATTTCTCACTAGAATGCTATTCATCTTCGGCTTCTGGAGAGTAAGAGCCTGTCTTCTAGGTGAACCCGTAAATAGTTGGTTGAACTGGTTTGTAAAAGCACAATGTAAAAAAAAATGGCAATAATTTGTTCTCCTTTACATGTTATTTTTTTAAATTTAATTAGAATATAGTCAGTGTAAACCTTTTGCACATGGTCAAGCAATTTTGCACTGTCATATCATTTTCTAGGCTTAAATATATTGGAGATTCTTAAAATATATTTGAATTTTGCAATTAATCCCTAAAATATTTTTGTTGATTCATGTCGTCAATCTCTGTCTAAAATGTGATGACGTGTGCATTAGTTAAACAGGTCAACGATACATGTGCGGAGTCATATAAGAGATATCAACGACATGGCATACCACTGCACCTCCGTCAGTCCCACTGTCTCTCTCCATCACAAATGCCTCTTTGCCACTGATAGACCAATTGCTTCTCCATGGCCATCAATGGCTTTCGAGTAGGCAACAAACAACATAGAACAAAAAAATCCAATGATAAAAGTTATGAAGATAATCAATTTCATTTCAGATATGAGAAATTTGTACAAAAGCCAACAACAGAAATTTATGATACCAGATTCAAGAAATAGATCTAAGAAATTTACAATACCAATCAACATAAAAAAAATAAAAATCATAAGTAACTATGATTGCGAAATCAAAAGGCACAGACGATCGGGTTTGAAGCTGGCCATGAGACACGTTTTCAAGAATTGGAGAAGTGAGAGTGCTTTGAGGCACCGCAACACGATTTGGATTTGGAGGGCACTATTGCCACACTTCATCTCACGACGAGACGATACTACTCCTTTGCATCACTGTTCGTATGATTGGATTTCCGAGACGTGCTTCACAGCAACTATGGGTACTTTCATGAGCGCACCGCAACTTAGTGTTGAAGTATTTCCTCATCGGACCATTGATGTAATGGTGGAGCAACTCAGGTGGAAAGATAGAGGACATCTCAGATTTGAAAGGGGAGGAAGAAGAAGAAGGGACACAGGGAGAAAAAACAAACCAGGGGCAAGTCTGAAAGGGAGGAGAAAAAAGAGAAAAACAAAAAAAAAAAACGAATAAATATTAATCATGTCATTGATATCTCTAACATGACTTCATAAGTGTGTATAACTGATGTATTTAATTAACAGATACATCAGCCATCATGTTTTGGAGCATTGTCATGTCATTAAAAATCACCATTCACCAACAAAAATTCATTGATTTTGTTTAAATTCCACCATACAAGCCTTCCTTATATTTATGAACTAAAAAATTATATATTTGATCATTGATGGCACCTTCCTGGAAGTGTTTGATATCAATAAATTAATGGCCTCCCTTTGTTGTTTTCAATCAAGCACAATTGAGAAATTTCCTCTCTAGAATACTTAATCTTGTTTGATATCAATAAAGGAATTAGTGGCCTCCCTTTGTTGTTTTCATTCAAGCACAATTGAGAAATTTCCTCTGTATACAGCTTTTCTTTTCTGTCCTTTTCATGCCTATCAACTAAAACAAAGAGCCAGTATATATTTGAAAAAAAGTTTATGCTAATCCACTATTTATTTGTAAAACGCCACGAAAGTCAAATGTAACACATTTATCTTATAAAGAAGGAAAATTAATATAATTTTAAAATATAAAAAAAGGAAAATGTAATTTAATCATAACTTAAGGGTGAAAAATGCAATAAAACTTTTCTTTATATATAATATTCCTATTCCAAATCACCCCTAAACATCCTTTCCTTTTTCTACTTTTATTATTTCAAAGATAATTACGAAGATATTTTTTTTTCTTGTTTGTTGCTTCACAACACTAGTACGTGAGTCAACCAAATATTATTACTCAATTTTCAAAACATCGATCCATTTACTTTAAAGTTAAAGTAAAATTAATTTTAAATCATTAAACAGAATTAAATATTTATTCAAATTAATCTAAAATCAAATCATAAATATAAATTAAAAAATTATTTTAAAATGCGAAATTTAATTTTTTTAACATTAAAATAAAACTAGTATACTAGAGGGTGTTTGAACTATTTTTATTTTATTATTTTTCTTTATAAGAACACTACTTTGTTCCTTATCCATTTCCTGCTTTATTTTATTTTTTACATAGTAAAACCATAGAAGAAAATCACCGAGGGAGATTTTGGTCATAGCATAGACAAGGGACCGTATCACTAATTCACACTGTTCACATATCAACAAAGCCGAGATTTATACATTATACAACAATACAATTGCCTATCACTTACTATCAAATTTGCACTTTTCCTAGTTGTATAAATCCCACCTGTCAAGGAAAGGCTTATAGTGCTGTTAAGAGTCAAAACAATGCTGAAAATCGAGGGGCGGCAAAAGTAAACCTCAATACCAACACTGTCAAAATTCATTGCCATTTTCCACATCTTACACATTTTTCATTCATGCCAAGCATACCTTTAAAGTCAAAAGACACGTGTTCCAATCCTTTAAATGCATTTCCTCCTAAAGTAATGGATACCCCACCAAACAATTGCACAACTGGCACATGAGTGTATCAAAATAATTTGTATTTTCTGATGGCCCAAAATAAAAATGTTTTATTTCTTTGTGTTCTGTAATAAAATGTACATGTGTCAGAGAATGAAAGCCTAGCTGAAAATGACTATCATCTACATATAATTGGAACAATGTGATAATATAACAAAGGATGCATGGACACAGCATGGGAGAATGTTCTAAGTTGCCACCTGCTGTAATGGAGGCCAAGCAATCTCATCATCATTTGTATAGCCGAGAAAAAAGAAGTCAGCACAATTCTTCCAACAACCGTGGTTGTATGGGTTTCTGAACCGCCCATCAGGACCACGAAGATAATCATAACGGGAGGAATTTGCTAGTTCATTTGTGGTCACATTTCGAGCTATCTGCATTACAGTTTTCAAACATGAAAAAACTTCTAAATGATTATTGGAAAGGGAAAATGGCAAGTATGGATTAAGCAATCACCATGGAAGCCTGGGTTATCGTTAATGTCGTAGTCGCAACAAAAACAACAGCATCCATCACCAAAAACACAACTAAACCTAGATGTCTTACTAACACATAATGGATCCATGTTTCTCCTGCCAGTAATGCTGGTTTAGATGTACAAATTCCTGTAATGGAAAACAAGGCTGTTAGTTGTTATATTTTTCAAGCTAAACAATAAATTATACAATTTCAGTATATAGAATGGTGAAAAAAAGAGCTCTTCAGGACATACTTTGAACTGCAACGGCACCAGAAAGGGAAGAAGTCAAAGTTCCCAGGCAGATAAAAATAAAGAAATCCCTTTTGTTCCTCTGCAAGATGCATACCAAGTATGATATTAAAGCTCGTAGTAAACGGACTGAGGAAAAGAAGAAAAACAGCTCTGTTTGACCACAAAAGTCAAGTAGAGCATCTTATTTCCAAATCAAATATATTGAGGAAGGAATAATCATATTGATTTATCACATATCCATCTATTGTAAATAAAACCAAAAAAAAAAAGAAATCCATCAGAAGAATGCACTTTTGATCTTGTGGGTAACAATTAAAATAGCACAACACTCCTTACCTTCCCAACACAGTTAGATATCCATGGACAGTGGTGGTCAAACTGTTCCACACATCGCTTACAAGTTGGGCAATGCTTAGATCGGACAGGTCTTATTATCTGATGATACAATTCGAGAAAACCTGATAAGCGATAACTTGTTTTGAGAATTTAATAAAGTAAAATACAGAACTGTAAGTAAAGTGTCAACATTAGATTTTTTAAATACTCAAAAGAATATCATGTGAACCTTGCAGGTAGGGCAAAGTTGAGACCAATTTCCCATCCAAACAGAGGAACTATTCAGATCAATATTCAATAAAGGATCCTGCAGAATATAAAACATAATGCTCACAGATTCTACAACATAAAAAAAAAATTAAATAAACATATAATAAACTAAAACATGGCATTCATTCATATAAAAGATATAAATAATCATATGTTCTTGTCAATGCTCTAGTCATATCTCAGGGAGTTGCATCAAGTATTGCATTCCCTCACATGCAACAGAATTTATGCGCCACATACATCCATTGTCTGCTGATATAAAACCAAGCCATTTCTAACTACTCCCTCCATCCCTTTTTATAAGACACTGTTTTGAAATTTTGTCTCTTTTTATAAGACTCTTTTCTACTTGTCCATTGCATTAATTGTTTTTACTAATGTACCCTTAATGAATTTAGTTCATAAATAATAGATGCTAATGCTATGAATTGTCTCTTTCTCTCTCATGAGGATTCGAGAATGAAAGAGTTTGATTTTAAAAATTAAACCTCCACCACTATTATTCTCTCTCCATGCATTAGTTACTTAAGGGTAATTTAGGAAAAATAATACAATTACAAACAAATCTAATGTTAATAACTAAATTAACCAACTTTCTTAATAAGCATAAATTAGTCAGCAATGTCTTGTAATTAGGGAGGGAGAGAGTATATGATATCTAAGTTACAATAAATGCAGTATAATAGCAATGTCCATGTTTGTCACAACATACTACCACAAAGAAAAAGAGGACCCATGTAATATGATAGTTTCCCTGATAAAATCCGATTTGGGGGTGCAAGTCTTTTCTTCAAAACAATCATCACTCGAAAGCACTTTGCATACCTCTGTATCACTTTGAGTACCCAATTCTCCCAGTCGTTTTATATAACCAGGATCTTTACTGCATAGGATTGAAATAACATGAATAAATTAGTGTTGATGGAAAGTTTAGAATTAAGCTCCAAGATTTTTTTCTTTGATATTTCAGGACACGTTGTCATGTTTAATATTTAATAATACATATAACAAACAAATTGCATGAATATGGACAGCAAATGACATTAAACCAAACAAAAGAATAATAAAATATATGACCAAAGTTAGCACTGAACATTACTTGCCAAGAAAATGCCACTTGATTACAAAACAATGCAGGAAAAATAACTATCTCCTTATTTAAAAAATTCAATACAAAAGGAGAAACACTTCCCAAATTCAGGTACTGGGCAAAGTCATAAAATAATTTATACTATCAATAAACATTTAGCAATTCTGCATTCAATAGTATTTCTTATTCTTATATTCATTTCCTTTCCATACCAATTCCTACTTTCCATCATCTTATGTCCAGTGTTGTTAAATAGCCATGGTCCATGACATTGCAGAATGGCCACTTTTGATATAGCAGCTATGGAGAAAAAAGCAGTAGTTACACCCTTTAAAAAAAAAAAATTAAAAACCCAACATGGAGACCATCAACAGACATTCAACATGTGTTGGACACTGAAATTCTAAATGCAGCCTCATGTCTTCTCAAACCCAACACAGGAGATCCATTTAACTGAACACCTTCATCGTTGCGAACAACTGATATGGTTATCCCAATAAGCTCTGTTCATGAGTCCCTGTTTCTTTGTTTTTCCTTCTTTCTCCATTTTTTTGTTTCTATACATTCCTTTCATCTGCATCTCCTTTGCTGATCTCTTTGTTTCTCTATGTTTTCTTAATCTCTTTATTCCTGTGTTTTGAGTCACTCTGTTCCTCTCTTTTGTCTCTGAACTTATGCTATGAGGTTTATGAGATTATCCCTAAAATTTGTGGATTGAGTACTTATGGTGACATTTATTTCTAACATAGTTGTTACATTATGTTTCTAGTTTGTTCTTGATATATGTTAATATTTTTTAATTCTATTTTCTGCAGTTTCTTTAGTATACTTTTTGTACATATACGTTTTCACTATAGCCGTCATGCTTCTATCATAGGTCTCAATTCCATCCACCATACTTTTATGGCAGACTTTTGCTTGCTGACTCATGAGCCACCATCTGTCATTAATAACATTAATTTTATATCCTAAATTTAATCTTGAGGGAAAATAGCACATTGCAGGCAAATTCCTAGTTCAGATTTTTAGTCAAATCAAATTCTTTTACATTACATGATATAAACCAAATGGAGTCTGCAAGGTCTCAAGTTACTGGAAACAATCCCAGGTCAGTTGATTGGGCGGCAATTCATAAACTTTTACAGTTGTATCATTGTTGATGAGGCAAAATCACGCCACTAGTTACACTACTTCACCACTAATTATTTTATTATGTCATCAGATGTCAATTATAACCCTCAAAATCATTTAGATGCAAGACATAAATTAATAACTAGACAGAAAAAAAGAATTAAAATAAAAGCCACCAATGATTATTTGATAGAAGACCTCCCATAAATAAGGTCTATAGTAAGAGGATTTGGTTGGGCATCAATGCCTTAAAGACATTATTCAATGTAACAAAATATTGACTAGTTTCAGACTTAGTTAGTTAACTAAGTAGAGGAATGGTTGTAATGAAAAGGGAGTGAGGGAAACCAAGAGAGGGGACTATCATGTATTTTTGGAATTTATTGGAGGGGAATGTTCCAGGTCCCTAGGTATCCATTTCAGTCCTTGTTCATTCCTACCTTACTCAAGAATCGGATTGATACAGGATTTTGAGATTTAGGATTCCAATCAATAAATTCAGATTTTTTCTTACTGTTATGATAAATTGTAATAAACAGACTGATGGAAACAGAACTGGTTATTCTCCAATTCTTCTTCAGTGAAAGAGTTCCAATATGACTTGAGAAGGCAATGAAAATGAAAGACTAGTCACGTTTTGGTCCTAGATCCAACTTGAGTTTCCTACAGAACTGTATTGGAGCATTCACATGATGACAACAGGCATGCATCAGCAGAAGGTATGCATTCAAAGCATAATATCACACAAATACGAAGAAAGTACATATATTTATATTACCATATCACACACGAAAACAGAACATATACATGACACACAGAAGATTACCTACTGCACTTATAGAACATAATCAGGGAACCAACAGCCGAAGAAAGCGCTGTCCATGCCCAAAGTCCAACAACAGCAGTAATCTTTTTAAGGTTAGGAGCTGGCATTAGTGGAAAATATTCAATCAAGGTAAGTCATCACAAAAAACTCAGGTAATGACTAATGAGTGCACATGTGTGTGTGTAGTATTGTAAATTGGCATACAATTTTTAACATACCTGCAACAACTGAGTTGATGAAGAGGATTGAGAGAAAGATTATAGTACAGAATAAGATGGGAGCATAACCAATATCTGTCACTATCCCACTACACAGTTTCCCTTTCCAGTAGTTGCTATGAGCCCGTTGTTGATTTGACTGCCAAAATATAACACTATAATCAGTTACAGAGCCAATAAGAGTATAACTGCATAAACAAAGAGCAACAAGTCATTGGTCCTGTGCAATTTTCAGAAGCAAAATTTGATAGTTTAAGCTAACAGCATCGTCGTTCTCAAATTAATTCATCAATTTCAGCCATATACAATATATTCCCATTTTTCACCCAACTAACTTCAGAAGAGTAAAAGAAACTCAAAGTTCCACTATGGTTAATTATTCTCAGTCAAGACTCAAGAGCATACAACAGTAAGTAGCAATGCAAAATAATGCAAAGAACTATCCGTAGTTCAATTCTGTGATGGCATAACTCTGTCTACTTAAGCTAAGGTCAATCAGGTACAAGGGTATCAAAATGGAGATCTAACGTAGGATCAGTAGGGGGGTAAAATGTGAAAATTGTTGGACCATAACATGAATTGTAATATCCTACTTAAAATACAAAATTATATTATATATACCTATAAAATAACATAAATAAGCAAAATAACCTTAAAACATAATAATTAGCATTTAATAAAATTTCAATTAAAAATACATAAAAAAGTGCAAGTCACATATGAAGTAAAAATTATAACTCATAATATATGAAGAATTTTATTTTATCTATTTTAGAAAAACAATACTCTCTCCAGTCTTGAATATAAGCAAAAAAAAAAATACACTAATTAAAAAAGTAAGTTAGCATCATTTAATTGTATTGATCTCATTTAAAAATAAACTTTTTTTTTTCTAAACTACTCTTTCATGGAACTTGATATCAAGATAAAAGGAAGACATTGGAAATAAACAGTTTCTTATTGGCCCTCATTATTTAAAATAAAACTGTTAATTTCAGCACAAGGTTAGGTAGGACAGTGCATTGTCCATACTTCATGCCAAAGGTTCTTGCATGAGGAGTTGTATTAGATATAAATATCATTAATGTGTCTTCACCCAATAACTCAAGTTTTGGTATAGTTGGTTCATGAGATGTATGTATAACTGTGATCTCTGGCACTTAGCAAAACTAAATTTAACAATGTTTATTAATTACCACAAGTCTCATCAAGAATGTTCTTAAAAAAATACACAACCAACACCCTCATTAATCCAATGTTACGTACAAGGAAAGGAGCGACATGCCGATGACCTTTATCATATGCAAGCTGTACAGGTGTGTTCCCAGCATTGTCCTTCATCATCAGTTCTTCTTTTGTGCCTGCATGTACAAGCACAGCACATGCCTCTGCATTTCCCCTTAATGCAGCCCAGTGCAACGGTGTACAACCTAAACAAGTTTTATTGAGTATTATCACATAAAAGAAAAAGCAAAATGACCAAAAGAACTATACCTTAATGCCAAAACCAACCTGTTTCAAAAGTATTTATCAAAAAACTTTAATCTAATGTAATAATTAATAGTAAGATTCAAACTTTTATGACTATATCATCAAATGTCAAGAACATAAAAACTTAAATATGTGCCCCAAACAAACTCTTGAAACTATAGGCAGGAGGACTGAAGAATCCTAAATTTCAAATAGATAAGTCCAGCATACAAACACCTTGAACCAGCAATATCAAGATCACAGAATCATTGTGTACATGATACCCATATTAATGCATAATAATAATAATTAAACCTAGTTCAATCTCATATAGTACTATTCAAGCAAACTGGCCTGGTACTTATTACCAAAAATATCAATCCCATATAACATGCACTGCGCTCCTAAGTGATAGCTGATCTTAGCATATGATACAATGACTTCAAATATGTTTATGTTGGACTGGTCTGGACTAAATAATAAAAACTAGAGAAAAAAGACCTTATGATATAAAGAATATATAATTGAGAACTTGTAAAAATGTAAGGGAAATTAAATGCTAACTTGGCATACCATCTTTATCTTGTCTTCCTTGACTTGCATCTCTAAATAGAAGCAATCTTACTGTGTCAGCAAATCCCTTATATGCAGCCCTGGCCATGAGAATTAATAAGTCAAAAAACCAAGGAAAAAAATCAACACCTTTAATGGATTTTCTGAATACATAACCATAATCAACACTCATAATCAACAATCTTTTAGGGTGAGCTTCAACGATTTGACACAACACATTTACAACCCTAAAGTAGTTCAAAACTATTTGAAGTACATGGAAACATTTCATTGATCAATACTCCATTAAATTAATTAGTTTGGGATTAGGAAAAAAGACATACAGTTTAGCCAAAGCATAATCGGATTATGTATTTAGTTGAGAGTTTTTAACTAATTTTATGAGTGCATTAAAAGCAAAAGAAACATGCAAATTGTGGAACCATGGCATTGACAATCAAATCATTATCAAAATAAGGTTTATTCATCATGCATAGCAATCAAAAGGTTCATGGCATACCAATGAAGAGGACTCCTTCCATCATTATCAGGCACATCAAAATCAGCATGGTACTTTACTACAATATGATTTAAGAAAGCTGTCTGTCCAAATTGTGCAGCAACATGAACTGCCTGCAGGAACCATTTAACTATGAAAATAGCACAAGACAGAAAACATTTAAACAGGTGGTAGGCAGAATAAGTTCAGGGTTTTCCTTATAGAGGAACAGGTGTAGACCAATCTCACACATAGGCAGAATAAGTGCAGGGTTTTCCTTATATAGGAACAGGTGTAGACCAATCTCACACAATAACCCACTTGCTCACTTATTTTGTACCCAAATACCAATACAATTTATAAGAATTTATATTTATTCAAAGAAAAAAAAACTAAATTGACAATAATTAAAATGTAGATAGCTCTTTGATCATTATAAGTATTTTTTAATAATTTATTTTATTCTTATTGACAAAATATTGAAACATTCACAAGTCACAGTTTCATAAACTAAATTAATCTTGCTTCTTTTTACCTAACATATATTGCTTGTTAGCTAAAACAACATAGATGCTTATGTTTATATATATATATATATATATAGGGATTTGCTAACGTACACCAAGTTGTTTTTTAGTTGGAGTACGTTAGCAAGCTACAACATCAATGTATTTTAAGATAATCTCTAGTTATAACTTGCTAACGCACTCCAACTAAAGTAAACAAGTATGTGTACATTAGCAATCCCCACAAACATTTGCTAATGTACACACATTTGTTTTTTAGTTGGAGTACGTTAGCAAGCTACACCATTGGTGTATTTTAAGAAAACTCTAGTTATGACTTACTAATGTACTCCAACTTCCAACTAAAAACAAGTGTGTGTACATTAGCAAATTCATATATATATTACAACTTTAATCAATAAGTCAGGCAAAGTTTTGATACTCAGGCATCCAGATACAAAATAAAGAATAAAATTGGGTATACAAACACTATTCAGACGTAAGGATTTGGATATGGGTGGTTAACTTTAGAAAACAGCTGGGGGCATAAGTTGAAAAGAGGCCAACAATTCAATCTAGGATATGATTTTGAACACAAGAATTTGTATTTTTGTTAAAACCCCCCAACCCATGCCTGCCTTACTGACTTCCCTACTTCCAAAAAATAAGCAGATCCTCCTGAAGATTTGATGCAACAACATAATCCATTTAAACAATTGTTGACTAACATGTAAGAGTAGAATGCACTACCCGGTATCCATTTACATCTGCAGCTTCGACCCGAGCACCGTTCTCCACAAGCACATCAGCAGCTAGAGTTGAACCGTGAACCGCTGCCCAGTGCAATGCCGTTTGTTGCATGTTGTCTTTAGCATTGACATCCGCCCCATGCTTCATAACAAGCACAGTTCAAAATTAAAGCACATTCAACCTAAATTAATTCACAAGTATGCACAATATAATAAAAACTTCATACCCCATTGCCCAGAGGCTCTTCGCTATGCGAAGGTATGGGGGAGGGATATTATACGCAGTCTTACCCTTGCATATGCAAAGAGGCTGTTTCCGGATTCGAACCCATGACCAACAAGTCACCAAGGCACAACTTTACCGCTGTACCAGGGCTCGTCCTCAAGTATGCACAATATAATATGTAATAATAAATATTATAACAATCAAACACAAAGTCCTTCTACATAAATTAAATTCACTGAGAATTACGAAAAGTATTAATTTCTTAAACGACACATAACCACCCAAAGAAGAAAAAATCCAAACTTGCTGCATATGAAGGCGAAACCAACTTAAATTTAAAAAAGTAAAAATGAAACGCACAATTTCGCTATCATCAATTCTGAGCTAAAGCACTTACACGAACACCCCAAAAAAAATGCAAATTACCTGAATGAGATAGTGCGCAATGTCGTGAAAGTTGTTGAGCGAGGCCCACTGAAGAGCGTAATAGCCGCTAAAATCGGGAAGAGAGACGGAGGCACCGTCTTGTTCGACGAAGGTTCTCAATTTGTTGAAGTCGCCGTGAGCAGAGGCGGTGAAAACGTCGAGGATTGGAGGCTGGTCGTTGTTGGGTTTGGAGACCGATGATGATGATGAAACCACCTCGATCTCCGAGGAAGCCATGGAAATTGGTTAGGGTTTGGAATTGGGATTGGGATTGGGGCAAGAAAATGTGAGAGAATGTGAATATGTGTTCCTTTTCCTTCCCCATATAGTTCCTCCCCCTCTCTCTCCCTCACTTCATCCTTGATTCTTCCACAACAAGAATAGTCCCTCAACAAGAAAGTAAAAACAATTTTTTATTTTTATTTTTAAATTAATAGGAAAAAGTTATTAATTTTCTGAAATATATTTTAAAGTTTAAATTTCTAGTTTTTTGGGTTCAGTTATTTTTATTTCAATTTTTCAGATTATCAAATCCAACTTAAGCTGATTAAGATTGAGTTGAGATTAGTCTTTAAAAAATGTTATATTTCCTAAGCTTTATTGTTACATATTAATTACACTGAATTTTCATATTAGTGTAAAATATAAAATTTTATTAACAAGTTGATTGTAATAGAATTGAGTTTAGATATTTAAGTAAGATCTAAGAGACGATCAATAACAATAACATAATTTTAAAAAAATCTTATTCTTCAATAGTTTTAAACAAAAAAAAAAGATTCCAATAATTAATATTACTTTTAAATGATATATAGCTTTTTACCACTTCAATTTTATGTTATATAAATTACTAGTAGCATAAAAAGATAGATAGTAAACAGAATAATAGACATTTAATAGTATTAGATAAAAAGTCAAATAAATGGAAATAAGGTAAAAATGGAGGAAATGCTCTTTTTTTTAAAAGAAATGGAGGAAATGTTTGAATGCTAAAGACTGAAATGTATACAATTAAATGTTTCTCGGTAAAAAAAATTATCAAATTAAATGTTTTAAAAAAAGTTAATCAAAGTTATTAGGCTGGTTCTGATTATAAAAAGGATAAATTTGATAAACATGTTAAATAAATTAGTAACTGAGTTCATCTAATAATTCATTGAACCAATTTTTGTACTGAATTAATCATTGATTCAAGTTTTATAACATCAATCATCAATTATTTTACCACATTACTTGTAAAGTCACATTAATTATTTTTTGACTTATATTTTGATGTGACTTTAAAATAATTCATATATAAGTATGATTTGTGTATTGTGGAAATATATAACATCACATGATTTATATTACCACATTAGATAATTTAACTTAATTTTTATTTTTGTGCAATTAAATTTTAAAGAACTTTTTACAAATTTGATATTTTTTAATTTAATATTTCATTAAAAGACACTTTTTTCCTAATTAATTCCTAATCTTCCTAATTCTAATCCAAGGCTTCTCTGGAGGTAGGAAATGTTGAAGGAATTTGGAAAATTGTTGGAACATAGCCTCTTATAGGGTCAATTCTCACGCGAGATTCCCTTTTTCTTGATTTATGTGTGTTTAAGGTGATCACCTTTCCCATTTCTTCATTCCAGTTTACTCATTCACGTTCTAAATTGTGTTTTAAGATTTTTAATTCAAATTGAAATCATAAACCAAATAATTAGCTATCAATGTTATTGTTCACGGATTATTAATTACTTATGTAATTATTAATAATGACTTGTAAAATAATATAATAACTATCAATACTGAATAAATTATTAATAAGTTTTGCAACAAAAATTTTTAAGATCAATAATATTTCAATAATTATGAGGACTTAATTTTATTTTATTTTTGCTCAGGATACCAAACTCTTAAGACAGTCATGATGGAACTTGGGTTATGTATGGCGTGATGTGTTGTCCTATGAGTAAAATCAATTTTAAACAACATAAAAGAAAGCTTATTTCTCATACTATGAGTAAATCAATCTTATCCAATGCAAATTCACATCCATCCAACTCAAATTTTATTCAAAGAAACCACGTTACGCCCACGATGATGAAACATAATCCTAATTCCTAAGTACATGTAACATGATGCTAACTGAGATAAACACTCCTGTAATTAATTTCCATTAGCCAAAAGCTAAAAGATAACAAAAATTGAATGTTAAATTACCAAAAAAAAACATTTTTCTTAAAAAACTTTTAACTAACCACTTTATAAGATTAGTTTAATTTTGCATGTGCAACTTGAATAAAAAATAATTCGTTATATCTACATGTTAAACTTCTGTGAATAGAGGGTACTTAATTACAAGCTCATATGAAATTCACATCAGCAGTAGAAGAAAACACAACAGGAGATAAAAAAAGAAGCAATAAAGTATTAAAAGAAAAAGTTGAAGCAACAAGACTAGCAGCTGCAAAGTTGAAGTGCTTCTTCGAACCTCTTATTCTTTGATCCTGATTTGGGCACGGGATTGTATTTGGAAACCCATTTGAGTGCAGAGTCTTTCAACCTAAAATAATAAGTTGTTGCAGATGATGATGATGATGATGAAGGTATGGGTGTTTTGCCATTGTGGGAGAGCAAGAGCATTGCTGCTGTAGGTGCCATGGATAAAGATAAAGCCGAAGTGATGTGAATATGTGAAAGAGAATCAATCAAGCCACGTTGGGGGGAAGAAATTATTAAAGTTCTTTAGTTCCTATTCCTATTTATACTCAGAGAAAGTGCATCAGAGTATCTGTGGGCTACTCTTTACCCTGTTTCTTCTAGGACGAATGATTGTTTAGCAAAGGGTGGAATTTCAAGGGGTGTAAAACCATGGAAAAATGAAACCGTTGACTGGTTTTATCTCTTTTCTAAATGAGTTTATAAATTTTTAATTAAAGTTATTTGATATTCATACAATAACCTTATTTTCTATTAAAATGGGAGTACATTTTATTTTATTCTATATTTTCTTTCTTTTTCTTAATTATAAAAATTACTAGTATCATATAAATGGTACTTCTTAAATTTAATAAATAGCTCTTACAGGTCCAATAATGAATGTCACAAGAGTTATACAGGATATATAAAAATCATAATTCACAATAAATACAAATTACAATACCGACACATATAATAAATACATAATAAAAAATGAAAATTGATATAACATGATTTTTTATTGTCTAGACTAGATCACACACATATTTTCATAAAAAAAATGAAGTTAGATACCTGGTCTAATAAAAAAAAAAATAGCCGATCCATTAAAAGAAAAAGTTGAACCAACATTACAAAGTGTCAAGGCTTCTTCGAAGGTCCAATCTACCATGCAGTGAGTTTGAGCTTGAATGATATTCCATAATCCTATTCTGGGAACAGGATTGCATTTGGTAACCCATTTTAGTGCAGAACCCTTCAACCCAGAATAAGTTATTGCACAAGAGGATAAGAGTATCATAGTCACTGATAGGACACGTGTTTTGTCCTTGCAGGAGAACAAGAGCAATGCTGCTTAGGTGTCATAGTCTCATAGATAAGCCAAAGTGATGTTAAATCAAGCCACATAGGAGAAATTAGGGTAATATTATTTTGTGTTCATCTATAACATTTGTAACAACATATAATATTATAAACTATATTATTATTATTATTATTATACGTAAAAAAACCATCCTACTAATTACATGATATAAAATCCAAAATTAAAGTAATTGTACAGTATCATTTCTTATTTAACCTCTATCTTTTCGGTCTCTCCCTCTTTTATTTTTTATTTTTTTAAAAGTCACCGAAGTGCATTAAAGAGAGGGTAGTGTTTGGCGAAAATTTTTAAAAACAGTCTTTGGGCAACTCGTTAATAGTAGTTTCTTAGAATTAATGTTTTGAAAACCATGGAAAATGGAAAACTGTCTACTCCTGCTGATTTTGTCACTTATTCGAATGAATGGCCTAGCTTCTACAACTTCTACAATGAATGTCATAACATAATAGTTATACACGGTAAAACATTTTTCAAAATAAATTAATTGTTTTCCATACATAATGACAAAACTTCATCGGAACTAAGTGTGTCAAGATAAAAAAATATATAACTCAGACAGTCAGGTACACTTGAGAAAACTTAATTTAGAATAGTTAGACTTAAAAGAATATGATAAGTATTATAAGCAAAATAGTAAAAAAAAATTACGGAGTATCTTTGTTAAAGTTATTCTTGGTATAATTTGATTTTTTTTTTTTAACCGTAGATATAATATAATCCATCTTTTATGACGGAGTAGCCCACTATCACATATAAATAATGAAAAAATTAATCAAAAAATTGATAGGTGAACTTTTTGTCTTTAGACTACGGGTGTTTTTTTTTTCATAAAATGATAAGACAAATTCTTCAAATAAAGTTTCCTTTTTTATACACAAGATCTACAGTAAAAACCTTATGTAAAGAAAATAATTATACTTTTTTACAACAAAAATTAATTATACTATTTGGACAAGTGGGAACCTCCAAAAGCCGGCCTAAAGATTGTCTTTGGCTATAGAGTGTTCAAAAGTGTGTTATTATCTCTTGCTTTTTTAGATATCAAGAGAATTCAAACACAAGTTCATTGACAATTATCCAAATTGTAAGGATCTTTTGTGATTTTAGATTTTATCAAATCTTTCTAACTATCAAATCTTTGATATAAGTCATATAACAACTAATGTACTCGCTAAATGCTAATGAATCGAGACCTCAAAGAGGCATTAGATCAAGAGTCTGATATCTGGTGATAAGCCAGTCTAGGACTTCGTATCTAAAATCTAAAATACATATAACTCGACCCAAAACAGAAGCATATAACACCTATTAATCAATACAACTTGATCGACTATATTTAAAAGGAATTAAAAAGGCAAAATAAATTATAACAATACATTTTTTTTTGTGAGAAAAGGGATATTGTTCTCATTTTAAAACATAAATAAATATATTTTGCATTAATTTTTATTTTTTTTGCATTTTGTATTGATAACTTAAAAAATATGACTTTTTAAAACACTTGCATCTTAATTAGCAATAACAGCAAAGTAAAAAATTAGTAGCTTCTTTTGCAATCGAACATAGAATTACACTTAAAAAAAATCCTCACAACATATTAAATACTATGTTTAAATAAATTTTTAATCCCTATAAATTTATATTTTTTAAATTTAATCCCCACAAATTTTTGCTTTTTCAATTCTAGTCCATATAAGAATTCTTTTTACAGATTTATATATATAGATAATTAATGTAAGGTTCCTTATTATGCAAAAGTACAATAATCATTGTACCAAGTCCTATCCTTGCGCATGCTAAAAAACTAAAAGACTCTTTTTGACTTCGAACTCATAACCCACATCAAAACACTAGGATCCACCCTTTTTTAGTAAAAAAATAAAAATAAAATAGATACCTTAAATATTTTTAAAAAAGTATATAGATGTACCCGGAAGTATTTAGTAAGAATATAAAAAAAAAACTACAATTCTATGCAAACTTTATCAGCAATATCAATATTTCATTTAGAGTTGTCACTTTTAATAAAACTTTATTCAAACATCATCCTAACCCAATGATCATTACCAAAAAAAATCCTAACCCAATGAATTGATCTCATAACTATGCTAGTAAGAATATTCAGTCAAAGATAACAAAATCAGAAGGGTAAATAAAAAATACATTACTGAAGAAAGTAAATTTTGGACTAATTGATATATCACATGTATTTACGTCGTCATGTCCAAGATGGTGAATAATCTAGCAGAGTAGAGGGCACGTACAACCAATATAGACTAGTGATTAATTTCTCCTTTACTAAAAGCAAAAAGTTACTTACACAAAAAAAATGCAAAATTTCCAAAAAATAATAATAATATTATTAAAAAAAGAATGCTATTTACATTTGAATGTGCCATCATTGTGTGAAACAAATTTTAGCTGGACAGACATCAAAATATACAAAAAAAAATCAGCATTCTTGGGATTGACCAGATGCTGATGTTTCAGCAGTGCCCTCTTCAAGCAATGGTGCTGTGCTTGTCCTTTCCACGCTTGATACTTCATGCTCACTATCTTCATTAAATCTATCCACACTGGGCAAAAATATTCCTGCAATAATACCATGACACAGTCCATTCACAAAGCTCTTCCATATATTATACATTTATGAGTTCATTATGACCATAGTACTTTCACTAATTCTAATATGGCAAAGCAACATCCATCATGGTATGATTGAAAATATGACTTGTTTTTATTTACTTTTAGATATGATTTCTAAAGCCACACCCTCAATGATACGTCAAACAAATTAGTAATTTGATATTACCTTTTTCCCTGAATATAAAACTCTTTTAATTAATTCACAGCTTTTAAGAAAGTTAGTTAATATAGTTAATAATATTAAATTTATTAATAATTTATATTATTTTGTGAAAATTACTCTTAAAATTATTGAGACTTATAATCTCTCTCTTTCCACTTAATTATTTTCCGACCTTATTAATTTCTGTACTAGTCTTTTTATTCCATCTTTATAAGAGAAATAATGCATTTATTATAAAGTAACTAAGGGTATTTGAGTCAAAAAAGTAATTAATGTAAAAGACAACTTTAAAAAAATCTTATAAAAAAGGACAAATAAAATTGAAAAAGAATCTTATATTTAAGGACGGAGGTAGTATTTTAGTAGCAAATCAATAGGAAGTTGTCATAATGACTTACCTATAAACCATATTGCAGCTGCTGGAAAGAATATAGTTGTTAGAATCAATGCAGTCGTTCTCCAGTTATTAATTTTGTCCTGCATTATCAATATGTATAGAGCAACCATTTTAGTATTGTACAATATACATGACATGATGCATTATTCTCTGCATATCTGGTTATCCATCCCTCTTGTTTGGTAATTAATGACAATTAAAGTTTTACAAAATAATGCCTCAAAGGCATCAGCTCATTTGCCAAACTTTTTCCCTTGAACCTGAGGACACTAAATCTGTAATGAATACAACTTAAAAAAAGCTAACCTGGATAAGTCCAACGAGAGGTGAGGAAGGCACATCTCCAAAGATATGAATAGCAACAGTAGACATAGCCATAGACAGCGGCCTCAAACTTGGTTTAACACAATGGAGACATACATAATTCACAGGACCCTAAAAAGAAAATTATAAGATCACTGAAATATAATAATTCATTAAGAATATAACTTAGGAACTTCAAGATACTCAGTTAATAAAGGAATACTCAAACACAGTAGTTGAAATACTAACATGATAAGCACCTATATAGTCTAGCATGTCTTACTATAAAAAGGTAAACATGAGGAAGTGAATTACCTGAGTGGCAAATACAAGTAGTTCACCAAAAGCAAAAAGGGCAAGGAAGCCATACTCGCTTTTAAATAAGAAAGCACCAAAACAGCATGCACCACCAATAAATGTTGTTAATGAGAGAAGCTGCAAGAGAATTGAAAATGATCAGGAAACAGCAATGGAATTTCTATGAGAATCGAAGCAGCGACATTTATGTGGAGATCATTACAGCTTGAATCATTGCACATGTACAATTTAGATGGGTGTATTATAGAAAATTAGTGTTAAAAAAGTAAAAAACACTCTGGATTCAAATACCAACCTTAAATGCATTTGATATTGTGTTAGTCATGAAATCAAGAACAAGACCTCCTGCTAAGGTGCCCAATATCCCACATACAACAGTAATTCCTCCAAACATCATATCTGCATTAGTCTGCCAAAGTAAATTTTTCTTAGTGCAATAATTTAATATAATAATAGTACAACAATAATATTGCATTTCACCAGAAAATTATAAAATTACTTGGTATATACTTATTTGGGTTAATTTTTAAGCAAGTAAAAAGATATAAAGGAAAGAAGGAACAGCTACGTTAATAAAATCTTAAGCTAATTGTGGTCAATAGCCGAAATAAAATCTCACCATGTTATATATACTATAACCAGCTTTGGGGCCCCAATATGAGTAAGCACCTATTACAAAGTTGTATGCTATGTAACCTGTAAATAGATGCAACAGAATTAATTGATGTGGCAAAACAATATGATTATACATATAGGTAGAGGAGATTGATATATGAAGTTCACAAAGAAGTAAGCTAGTCAAATGGCAGCTTCTAAGATGAATTTAACAACACAAATTAAATCAATAAATAAATTGATGCATATAGTAGATCAGAAGGAGGAAGAAGTACCTAGAACATTGACAACAAAAACCTTATCAAGCAAAAGTTCTTTCATGTCTTTCAGAAATCTTGAGAACTGATCTAATATTGCACATTTTGACCTAAAATAAGACAGGAAACAAACAAAATATAATTTTATATAAATCAGTCAGTGAGTGATGTCAGATACATACAATAAATCAATAGAGGGAAAAAGAAATTAGTTTAGAAGGATGGTGAAATAATCATTGTCAGCTGGAGGGAGAGAGCTTTATTCTTAAAGACAAGAAACACTGACAGGAAAAATGCCTCAATGAACTATAATGACCAATAGGCCATACACTCCATATAAAAACACCACTAAATAGGATAGGGGTACTGTTCTCACCTGGAAGGTTCATGTGAGCTTTTGTCTCTGAACTCTTCCTTCAAGGACAACGCTTCATCTTTTCCATTTGAAACCCCGACATCTTTTCATCAAATATGTGAATTTTGTTAAGTTCAACAAAAGATATTGTGAATCAGAAGCAGATAAACAAAATAGAAACATAAAATTTGGTTAACTGAAAGAAATTTAGTGAGAGTTGAGCCTGCCCCAGAGAAAAAGTATATTACTTTCCACACAATCATGAGGGGAATGGCTACAAACACTTCAAACATAGACAATTTTGAAACTTTGAGCAAAAGAGTAGTTTTGAATTTTGATTAGTATACATTTACATCTTTATAAAGAAAAATGTCTCTTCTCCCTACTTGTTTTCTTTGAAAACAAGTAAACCTAGCTGTTTGATAAAACATTAATCTGAAAGTTTGCTCAACAACTAGGGCTTCATAGGAGAGGAATAGATTTTATCATTTTTGCAGATAAAGGAAAGTCACAATAATACCACAGAAATATAGAAAAGAAGGATAAGGAATCCTCCAATAATAATAATAATAATAAAAGGTATTACAGGGTACAAGAGAAATAACCAGGGAAAAAATAAGTTTAAAGGAGCAATGAAGGAATAACATAGGGATAAGCTGGTAAGAGTCTACAGCTAAAAAGTAAAAATTCTTGATTACCGACATCTTTATAAAGAACATACTTTGAATTATATGTTTAAAGGGGATATGCTGCCACATACAAGTAGTGTTATTATAGACTTAGGTGCATGGTGAACCCTATGCATAGTAGTACATCTAATATTAAATTTAATAGCGTGCACATATTTATAATTTTAAATTATATGTTAAATGGTGGAGATGCTGCCATGTATAGGGTAGATCATGAACCTGAGTCTTACTACTCTTTCTTTGTAGATTTTTTATCAGCATAAATTTGTATTAGATGCAAGTCCAGTAAATAAATTCCAAATTATAGGAACTTCATTGGCTATGTAGCTCCACTCTAAAACATAACAGTACCTGGAACTTCTGATACCACTGTCTCCAGTATCAGTGCCTTTTCTGAATCAGTAGGGGCAAAACCTGGATGCACAAGTAGTTTAGTGATGGGAAACGAAGTTATGGAGCTGCAAGAAATCAATGCAGGAGAAGAATGTGCACCTTTTAACTGCAAAGGCTTCATAAAAAATCCCAAAATAGCAAATGGAAACATCAATATAGCTTCCACCCAAAACGCATAACGCCAACCAAAATGGTTTCCAACCTGTTTATAAACAATGAAAGGATAAAATAAGAAAAAGCAATTTAATGGCAAGAAAAATAGAAGATATACAAGATTGTTTCTAAAGTATAAGTACTGATAAAAGAGGGTTCCACATCTTGCCATCCAAGATTTTCTTTACCTACATTCCCTTTCTACTTTTAAGGACCTTCCGATTTAAGATTTTCGTATCTAAAACATTTTATTTTTCATTTAGTTTTCAAAATTTATATAGAGAATTATATTTCCTCTGTACTTACATTATAGGTTTTACAACTAGAATTTAATACTGGCATTAAAACCAAAGGAAATCTTACCAAACCACCATAGATGTAGCCAATTGCATATCCTGCTGGTATACACATGTAAAATATAGCAAGCCATGCCGTTTTCTGAGACATACACCATTGTAAGATAGGTTTCCACCATAAAGAAAACAGATAACAATCATAATGAAATATAACATTTCAACTACCAAGAAGGGCAAGGAAAACATCAGTCGGTTTTATCAGAGACTATATCTATAAAGCATGAAAATGTTGAAAGGAAGCAAACATACAACTAATGTAGATCAAGTCTCTATAATGATTAAAGCTAATATTCCACATTAATGCTTAATAACATTAAATGGCAATAAAAAGTTGAGTCAACTTGATCAATATTCAGTGCTAGCTTTAATATTCTCTAAACGCTGGAAACAGTATTTGTTACATTTTTAGTTATGTAATGTCCAAGCTGGATCATGTTTTTGACACATAAGCCATTTTTTTAGATAATGAAGGTTTTGCCAAAATGGACAACCAACAAAAAGCACTGACAACTTATTAAAACAGATATTCTAAGGATTGAATAGAAGATGCATTTGCAAAAAGCAAATAGCATCACAGTTATTTATGACCCACTGGAGACAACATATTTTCACATCATATTTGTAGATGAAGCTTTAATTGAACCAGGATTCCATAAAACAATTACTTCAATGCTCAATAACTAAACTGTATAAGATGGCTACACATGAGCATAGCAGACAATAAAGGCATTCTAAGATCGTTACTAGGGACAGAAACAAACCTGTGAAACTGGGGCATTGTCATCAATGAAAGGTGCTGCAAGACTCATAAATGAAGCCTCACCAACACCAACTAGCCTGTAGAAAAATACAACAGTATAAGGAAAAAAATATGAAGATTCTTACATCATGTACTATGAATGTATTCAATGCAAAAACCATAGAGTTCAATAAATAACTGAAGACACTTACATGCGACAGACTGCAATGGACCAGAAATTGAAAGAGAAACCACAACATAAGGTTGCAAGGGTCCAAACTGATAATCCCACTCCAATTAGTCTAAATGGGTTTACGCTGCAAAATATATGAATTATATAATGATTAAACATTTATCTATACCAATGATGACAATTACAAATCACATAAATGATAGTGGGTGTGCATGACAGAGGTCAGAAATTTTCATTATTGGATGATTATGTCAAACAAACATAGGAACCTAAATTTAATGGAAAATAGGTGTAAAAAATGGTTAAGCTAAACTTTATGTGTGGCTTAATCTGCAAAACATTATAAAAGTCATACCAAGGGGACATTTTGGACTTCAATATAACAGATCAATGATTGTTCAAAAGCTTGCTCAGTTTTCAGAAGTTTCATAATTTCATGAATTGACAATATATCTTCTGAAGCATTAGAGGTTGAATATTCAAGTTAAATAAAGCTAAAAGAATCCAACAGGCAAACAAGCAGTAGCTGATACATAGTTCAAGAAAACTAAACAAAAAATATTAGCAGCCTTTAGGCTTGAACTTTAATGTATATATAATAAATTAGTTATCCGTATGTTAATCTTTTAACCGTAACAACGCTGTAGTTATATGGAGAAGACAAAAACCAGAGTTTGCCAGCATAACTGAGTCTAAAGAAGGATGACCACAAAGCTGGATGGTTGAGTGGGAAGAACTCAAGTAAACTATGTCTCAAGTAGATTATTTACTTTGATCACCATAATGCCAAAGGACCTTCACATACAACATGCCAAACAGGAGGTGAAGAGTACAAAAGTTGCTGTAAATTATTTTTTTTGTGCCCCCACCCCCTCCTCTTTCACCTTGTGGCATCTAAGTGGGATATGGTACACCTTTGGAATTTTTGGTACAAACAAAAAATAGTAAATCTCTCAAGTCTCAATCATCAGGGACAGGACTATTATGTGTGAATGTCTGTAAGATCATTAATCAGTTTTAAAAAAGAAATGTATTTAAAATGATGAGATAAAATCTATGGCCCCTGACCCTGGTACCAAGATAAAATCTATCCAGTATTATGAGATATTAAGACTTAACCACAAGACTATGTGTCGTATCAAAGGTACATAGCAGGAATATGTAACAACTATTTCGGTAAGAACAATCATTACCTCTTTGCTAGAGAAGCAAATATTGGAGAAGCCACAAGAAGTCCAACCATAAAAGCAGATGATAGAACTCCATCCTCAAAATTGTTCAAGTTAAAATCCCCCCTGTATGGAAGTAGAGAATGATGTAAGTCAAGACTACAACTACTAAGCTATGAAAATTTAATGCTCCATATTATCATACTACAATAGTATGTCATAAGCACAAAACACAAGGAAAACTCATAGGCAAATAGTTAACTTGCTGAGTATAAATTGAATTTTCCATCTAAAACTTAATACCAAAGTTTAAGACAAATACATAAGGTGTCACTGTTTATTTCAAAGATCCTAGAATATCTTAAACTTACTGTATTCCTGTTCCAGATTTGCAGGTACCGCCTTCACAAGTTCGTTGACTTCCATTAACCCCATTGCTTGCAATCGCTCCTCGGTCCAAATAGTTTAACAAGTTGATCACACAAAATATAGCCAGTAACCTACACAGCACAAGATTAAACAGATCAAGAAAATTTTCAAATACACAAAAGCATTGAATTTTCAAATTTCAACTTAATCTACACCTGCCCTGATCATCAAAAACGAATAACACAACACTCAACAACACAAATCCATCACCAACATTTAAAAGAACAAAAAACACCCCAATATCACACAAAATTGAAAAGAATTAAAAAAAGGAACATACCCGGACTTACTCCCTTTCCATAACACATACCCATATCACAAAAATTCAAAATTTTCTTCCTTTTATTTCAAGCACAGATCTGTTAACGAAAAAGTTAAAAAAAAAAAGTTTTTTTTACCTCTTTGGTGTAAACCATGAAGTTGACGGAATCATTGTGGACTTGGTGCCCATGTCTGGTTCCAAAGAAGACTCAGGTTGAGAGGAAGAAGACTCTGGTTTTCCTTCATGTTCTTGTTGTTGTGCCATACCAATATAATAATATATAATTTTAAAAATCCTATATTATATAGTTTAAGAAAGACCCTTTTGTTAAAAATTGGAAATTGAAAGGTGGTTGAAGTAATGAGAGCAATGGTCAAAGAGAAAGCAGTGGCATTGCTCTTCTTCCTTCACCCAACCCAAAACCCAAAGTTCTTTTTCTTCTTCTTGGTTTCACCAACGTGCTGAGATGACACTTTTTCTCCTTATCATAAATGAACAGAATTGCTGAGAAATGGGATTTGTGTTATATAATTAGAAGTCCAGGTGGTGTTTGCTGTTAACGACGATTTTGCTTTTGTGATTCTGAATCCTTATTTGTCCTACTCACTCACTCACTCACTCTCTCTCTCATTTTCTGTTGCTATTTTTTTGTAATCTTATAAAATTTTCCGAAATTTAAGGTCAAATAGATTGTTTCAGCACATGATTAGCTGGAGCTCGTGATTTTGAAGTTTATTATTTTAATATTCTTTTATAACTTTATCTATTATAAGATGCTGAGTTTTTTTTCTTCTTTTTTCTTTTATGATGAAAATGTTACATGAATTGGGTTCGGGATCTTAGGGTGTTGCTAGGTGCACCCAGCATTATTGTTGGAGCACCCAGCATTTTTTCAAAATGTCAAAATTGCCTCTCATTTGTGTTAGGTGTGTGTGTTAGAGAGTGGTTCGTAAAAGGTTTACGGATCAAGTTGATCTATATGTTGATATTTTAAACATACGGATCAGGTTGATCCATATACTGATATTTTAAACATACGGATCAAGTTAATATATAAAATCCTTACGGATCAAGTTGATTTGTATGTTGATATTTTAAGCATACAAATCAACTTGATCCGTAATCCTTTTACGAATCAAGTTGATCCATATATTGATATTTTAAACACATGGATCAAGTTGATCCGTAAAATTCTTACGAATCAAGTTGATCCGTAAAATTCTTACGGATCAAGTTGATCCGTATGTTGATATTTTTAGCATACGGATCAAGTTGATTTGTAAAAAGATTATGAACCAAGTTGATCCGTAAGCCTTTTATGGATCAAATTGATCCATATGATGATATTTTAAGCATACAGATCAAGTTGATCTGTATATTGATATTTTAGACATACGAATTAACTTAATCCATAAGCCTTTTATGTAGAAGTATTTTTTACTTTTACCATTAAATGCTGGGTGCACCTAGCAACATCCGGAAGGATAAGACCTCTCGGATTATTCATTAGGTTAACCTCCACACTAGAATTGAATTCATATCTTTTAGAATAAATTTGTTTGATATCTACTCAATCAATTTTTATTGGTTCATTAGAGGTTGACTTGTTAAAAAAGAAGATAAGAGGTTGAGTTGTAGATTTTTTTTTTATGAGTGAGTTGTAGCATTTAATTAGAATCTAGAACATACCTTTATTTTGGCATCTAATTCGTATATACTTCTATAGTTCTATTTTTTAGGGATACTTTTATAGTTTATTATTACTAATAAAATGTGCATAAGAAAAAGGCTACACGATGGTAGGTTGGTAAATTTAGAATCCTAAATGATAACAATGCAATTGATTGATCACAGAAAATTGAACTTTAAGATAATTTAGATAAAATAAGATTCGGTGCCTGTTTGTATTTTCGTTTAAATTAAAACCACGTTGAATACTAATTCTACAATTTTCAGTCTACCTCGAACGTGAACGGCAAATTCACCCCTTCAGATTACGGTAAGACTAAAACAGTGAAAGTCCATAACAAATATAGTAATAGATTGATAATGATAATGATAAAAAAAATGATAAGATAATGGTAGAATAAAAATATAGTAATTGATTGATAATGACGATGATAAAAAAAATGGTAAGATCATGGTAGAGTAAGTTAGTGATAAACACACAAAAAAGAAAAAGATGATGATGCCTAATGATTTTACATTCTTTCTAAAAGCCTAATAAACAAAATTCTTGAGAGAAATCAAGTAATATAAAGAGTTTCCAATTACCTTCAATTTTACTTTTCGAAAAGAAAACAAATTTATATATGGCTATCGAAAATTAATTTAAATTCAATTATATATGATCTAGTATTTATATACCAAAAAAACTATGAACTAATATTTTAATATGTTCGCTGTGTATGATAAATACTTATTTTATATAATTAAAATTCATAATAAATATTTTATAGAATATTTAAATTATATTATATTTAAAATATGATATAAGATAATTTTTAATCAATAAATTTTTTATAATTTAATTTATCAAATATAAATAAAAGAAGATATATATATATATATATTTATAAAAGGATATAAGTTGATTTTAATTTATAAAAAATAATTTATTTATTTTATTTTCTTCTCCCATGAGTGCTTATAGAAAAATTTATACAAAGATAGCCTAAATATATTTGCTATCTCTCACCAAAAAAAGATTTGCAATCTCAAAAAAAGTGAAAACATGTGATTATTTCATTTAATAATTAAATAGTACAAATATCAATACAAATTTACATTATTGAAAATAATTAATTTCTTTTATTAATGAAGAAAAAATAAATAGCAGAATTACAAGTGAACAAAAACTGCAAAGCACATATATAATTACACAAGACAATAATATCATCGGACAACCTTTTAACTCAATGTCACACTAAGTGGAAGTTTTCTTCGCAAAAATATCAGACATTCACTTCTGGCACAGTGTAAAAAATATGAAACTTCCATTGAAAAGAATGAATTTGAGAATATAATGACTGAGGTTTTTGAGACAAAAAGAAATCTATTCTGATTGATAATCAGACTTGTAAATTATATTTGAAAAAAATGTCTTTTTTAATCAATGCGATGATATTATATCTCTTATCCCGAGAGAATTACATAAAGCATCTTGGCGTCCGATTTTACGTCACGAAAGTTACGGTTCCAACAAGATTTTGTGCATTGCACAGTGAGTAACATGTGATTTAGCAAAAATACGCATCAACTGCTTTGTCAGATTTATTTTCATTTGAATAAGTTACGACTAAAAGCAATGCATTATTAATTTAAGTTTTAAACTTAGCATGTGAGACGCAATTTGGACTTATTTTCCTTTTAATTTTCAGCAGTAAAGCAGTCCAAAATTAATTTGCACACTAGCTACATTAGTTGAGGTGAGGTTTTTACAAATAGAAGTCTATCATGAACACTACAAATTATGTCAATAAGTAGGATGTTATTGTTTTTCAAGTCTATTATTTTTTTTGGTTAATCAAAGTGTATTCTTTGGTCGAAATGAAGAACTAATCATATGAGAAATTAAAATTCATTTAAGAGATTATCTTCTCTTAATGAATATTTTTTCATATACTAGAACTAAAAATCAAATCCATAACCACATGTTCCACAGGATAAGATTATCTATCAACGATGTTAAATTTTTCAAATCTATTATTCCTATACTTCAATAGTGATTATAACATGATGCATTATCATCATAAAAAATACTTCACACGCCATTGCTACATTTTAACCTCTAGAGTTTGATATCACCATAAAGGCTTAAACTGTGTAGGACTTCCCACAAGAAATAAAAGTTATGTTACTGGTGTTAAATTACTATACATTTTGTGGTTCTCAAAAGAATTGAAGCATCGGAGTTGGAATGATGCTGTTCTACAAACTCTCTTACATTGGGATGTTTCCTATACATATATTGTTAGCTCTGCAATGAAAATGATAACTTCCTGAAATCTTTCAGAAGTTATGGGGGTTAGAGGAGCAAAATAAATGGGAAGAAGCCCTATTCAGGGTTCCTCAGTGGCAGTATGGGAAGAAGGGTTTGATTGGTCTACAATCATTGAGCTTTCTTCACTATGTTTGATAACTAAAACACCATTTCCTTCTAAATTCACAGCTTCATTTAGTTCATAATCTTGTTCTTCTGGATCTACTTCTCTTTGATTTCTAACTGATGAAGCTTGATCATTCTGATTCATTTCTGATAATTCAGCTTCTGGTGAAGTTGTTGCCGCCAGTACACGTGCTTCCCTCGAGACAGCAACTCTCACCTTACAATATAGACACATCAGTTTCTTCTGTTATGCAAGTTTCTATCACCGCAATAGCAGCCATTAAAAATTACAAAGAACAAATTAAAAAAATGGGGCCATAGTGCAAGTTATCCCATTTCAACCATATTTTAGCATTTACCCGAGCCAAATCATTGTTTTGAAGTACCTGCAACGGTTTCATAATATCTAATCCACGATCATCAGATTGGCCGATTCCTTCTTGAGCTTGGAGCTCCATGGAATCTCTAATAAGCTGACTCAAAAATGCCACATCATCAGACATCACACCAAGGCCTTTCAGCAACTTAGAACCCAGGTGCAAGCTAGTCTGCAAGAATAAAATATTTAGCCCCAGTTTCCGAGCATCAGGGGAGGGAAATAACTTTTTGACAGTACCTCTGCATTTTCCAAAATGGCATCCGTTGCACCTGCTTTCTTCAGATCTAAAAGATGCTTGAGATCACGAGCTCTGG
Organism: Glycine max; assembly: GCF_000004515.6. Lineage (NCBI taxonomy): Eukaryota > Viridiplantae > Streptophyta > Magnoliopsida > Fabales > Fabaceae > Glycine > Glycine max. Next base: position 4,941,990 of record NC_038244.2, read on the forward strand.
CGTAGATTGGGATCTGAGAAATTTCATCACTAAGTATACTATTAAACCAAGAGAGAAGAGAACAAAATTAAAGGAAGATAAGAAACACATACAGTTACAAAATTTTATTAGACAAGTTACCACTAATATAAACCTAACATGTACAAGTCCTAGTGCATTAGATACCCTTTGCTTCTGTTTATGCTTTTGTGTGCACGTAAATTTGGGGTATGATGTAATGATGTATGCAAGAGATCTCCAATTACAGAATGATCAAGCTTCTTATGATAAATATTGGAGTCTATCACCATTCATTTTATAAACAAATGAAAACTAAGCTAGTCACATCATACTACCATGGTTGCTTTCAATTATAGAAACCCGTAATTTCTCCCCTATTGTGCACATACATTCTCTCACACACAACCAATTGAGATAAGGGGCTTGCACTGAGGGTAGGGGTGGGAAAAAGATTATTACTGCAGGAAAATTCAATTTTAGCCTCTGAACAGCTTCAATTGTCTTCTTCTTCCCAGTATACATAATCATGAAAGCTTTTGGAGAAGAGACACCGGCAGAGTGAAGAACATCTGGACGTGATCCGTCCCCATAGAGTACAGGAAAGCCAATTTTTCTAGCTGCCTGTTCAGTAGTTCAAAAGGGAAATAATAAATTAAAAGAAAGGTATATAAAAGAGATTGCAATATGAAGGGTAAGAAATGACATGAAATAATGCTTTCATTCTCTTAAAATAAAGAAAAGGAAAACATAAGAACAAAGAAACAAAAAATGATTGATGAGTCAACACTCAATTGGAACATTTATACTTGTATATCATGCTATTCACAAGATCAGTGAAATTTTATTTTTCAGAAAAAAGAAAACTGTGCATCAGGTGCAAATATAAAATAGAGAATTTGTCCATATAAAAAAGCTTGTCCTTTTATTCCATGCCTCGTGTAAGGCATCAGAGAGAATGTCTCAGCATCTAATTAATCCATACCAAATTACAGATATTCTAAACAGCAGATCTCTACTCAAGAATTTCAAACAATTCCTCAAAAAGGGAAAAGAAAAGGTTCTCATGCAGATACTGGTAGACAATAGCCACGCACAATGCTCAAATACACTGACCTTTACTACTGAGGGGTCAAGATCAAATGCCACGTAAGGCCATCCTACTTCATCACTATCTCCTCCTGAAGCTAATGGATTGGACAGGAAATTGGCAAGGACCTTTATATATGGAACAGAAGGATAAATTTTAGAAATGGGCAATATTAATGGCAGGTTTTACAATGTATTAATTGATCTACCTGGCCCATTTGTCCAAATCCAAGGATAACAACGGGTTCACTAATGTTGAAGTTAACCGTCTCAGAAACATTCTGTTTCTGCAAATAATTTAGTACTCAATGTAAACTTGCAGTTAAAATGAAATCACTGGCATAAGATTGTCACACATATAGTGAAGAAAATGTTCCATTTTGTTTTTTATATCCCATAGTTTCTCCTTTAACATCTTAAGTTGATTAAAGAATAATAGTTAAAAATGAATTGACGACTTGAAGCATATAATCCACAGGGCATGAATATGCATGATATTTTTTCTTTCAAATACACCAATAATTCATCATTGCTACTCACAATCCTTATATGCAAGCACATGTGTGTTTGTGTTTGTGTGCAAGTAACTGCCAAAACCGTAAATCTTACAGAAAAAGACATACATTCTCAGGGTCAAAATTTTCTTCAATAAAGCTAGCAGCCCTTCTTCCAGCTTCATTCAGAAATGGGGTTAATGCCATTGACAATACAACAACAATTATGAGCAGCTTGTTGAGCTCAAGGGGAAGCACCCCAAGCCTGCTTACAAGAAGCCACAAATTTTATAACTAAAAACAATCCCAATTTTCTAACTCAAATAACACCAATGCATCATATTGGATAATTACTTACCTATTAGCTAAAGAGAAAACAACAAATCCAAACTCGCCTCCTTGGGATAGAAGCAATCCTATTCTTACACTTTCTTTTAAAGTAAGCCCAACTCGAGGACCAATTGCAGTTATGATCAATGTCTTTATAACAATTAAACCTCCCAAGAGTGAAAGTACATTTGGCCACTCACGCAAAAGGAGCTGCAACAAAAAATAATAATTATAGAGGGGAAGAAATACATCTATCTATAGTTTCACAGTGGAGGGTGTGTAAATTTCCTAATTTCATGCAAACAGCAGGTTGTTAAGGATATCTTATTATATATTCCTTAATTCATGGATCTAACAAAGTTTATATTCATTAAACTTCATAAATTCATGGATCCAATTGCACGAAAACAGATAAATCACTCACATGGGTGTCATTCAGATTTCAGTCGAGGATTGTTTTTAATAGAATAACACAATGGGTGGCAGGTGAGTATCCTCACTTCAAGCTAACACAAGGCAATTACTATTTACTATGATTTGGATTTATCCAATTTACAACTTCAGTATGTTTTGATTTACAAAAATGTGATAAGCACCCAAGCACTAGGGAAATCCTCCCTTAGCTCTTAAGGGCAAAGAACCAAGCACTTAAATACTCCATCAAACATCTCATACTACTCGATGTGGGACTTAGACACCCCATAATACCCAATACCTATCAGAAAGTTACATCGCAGCCAGGTGATCAAAATTTTGGGCCTATATAATATCTAGTTTGATGAATCTGAAATCAAAGTTTGCATATATGCACAGACACAACAGAAAAATTAACATAATAGCCATGCTTAGAAAATCTAAAAACCATGCTACATATATCATAAATGATATCATATTAACCTGCATGTCGATTGAAGTTCCCGTAGTTAGAAAAAACAACCCAAGAAGCAATCCTCTAAATGGTCTTATGTCAGCTTCAATCTGGGTCCTGAAGTTTGTCTCTGCTAAAATTGCTCCAGCTAAAAAAGCCCCAAGCTGCATTATGATATTTCATACAATTGTCAAGTTAATATTCAATTTAATGATTCTCCACAATCCCAAATTAAAATCCTAAGCATTGGAAAATACGGAACCGTGTCACTAAATCCCAAATTCTGTGTGACTAGTGAAGTCCCAGCAACAGTCAGCAAGCAAAGAGCAACAAAAGCCTCAGAGCTCCTTGTATCTGCAACAACCTGAATTTGACCAACATTTTACTGCCTAGCACATATCAAAAATGAGTTTGGACACATTTTATTTTTTTGGATAAAAATCTTTCTTGAAATATATGTGATACAGACCTCAAAAACTCTTCTGAGAATGTACTTTGCCCCAAGTGAAAGCAGACCCAATCCACCTAATGCCTTTAAACTTTCTTGAGCAAGCATGGGCCAAATACTTCCCTCAGTTATATTCTAGAATGAAAAATAATAAAGCATAGGATGAAGAATGAGTGCAAAAGTTGATGCGTCATGCATCTGATTATCAAATAACCAAATTTTTAACCTCAAATTTACAGTAAGTAAAAAAAGAATAATCAGGACATTATTGTAACTAGGATCAACCCAACGACAAGTGAGGCCTAAAGAAAATTTTAAGAAAATATTTTTACTTTAAATGAGAGAATCATATGTTGGGCCTTTTTGCCAACATATAGGACCTTCTTTAAAAAAAAATGTGGCATTTTTTCTTTATAAAAACTAAAGGTAGATAACTTTTTGTTGGTGGGCCTAAAGCAATTTTGCATGTATGTCAAAGTGGTAGGTGGGCCACAAAATAGTTGATGACCAGAAAATGTTAACCATAACTCAAAGAATGATAAAGAGCTCTACTATTATCTCAAACTGTTAACTCCATTAGTTTATAAAGAAGTAACCAGAAAGGCAATATGTGAAATTAAAAATAGCAATAGTTTACATCTCACCTGGCTCTCTAGTATTGGAAGTATGACTAAAAGAGGGACAACGGCCAAATCCTAGAATAGCAAGCAGAAAAGGAACAAAGTTAATTATATCAAAGCTTTTCTTTACTGATATCTTATTTATCAATATACAAAATCAGAAGATATCAATAGGTAACTTATATACAAAATGAGTTCTAACAACCACATTTTCCTTTTATAAAAAATTGCATACTTGGAGAATGAGACTGTAACCTAGTAAGAGTTTAAGACAAAAACCTGCAAAAGAAGTATTCCAAGAGTTGCTGAGCCAAATCTTGTAGGAAGCTCACCTCTCTCTGCAAGAAGCTACAAATATATGCATATATGCTTGATAAGTTACATTATCCATATTTAGTGTCACTCACATATCACAATGGACTCATGCATGGGGAACACCTAAAACCATTAAAATAAAGCAGAATTAAACTTATTTTGACCACGATTTCTTTTCAATGCAGTACACAAGATGATAATAGCATATAAAAGAACAGGGAAGGAAAAAGTTTACAACCCAAGAGATTGCATACTAGAAGCAAAAGGAACAAAATGATGTGGCAGGGCTAGAGGAGGAAAATGACATAGTCACTAACTAGTACTACTAAATCAATATTATCTTAAAAAAAAATGAATGGGATCCATAACAAAATCACTGGATTGTAAAGGAGGGAAGGAAAGACACAAAGAATTCCAGCTATCAAAATTAGCTATATTTTTTATTGTATTAAGTACAAAAAATAACAACCACAAGCTTTTCTGCCGAGACTTTTCTCCAAAACTTACATGGTATGTTGGAATGTGAATACCTTCATAAATATTTTATAAAAGCATGAATGTGTTTGTCAGATCTGTCAATAGTCATGAAATTATATTTATTTTTGTTAGTTACGTGCATTGTTTTTCTTTTAATGCATAAAAATGGTTCCTATTTATTGGAAATATGAAAAATAAAATTAGTAGTGAAAAATATTAGTTGCATAAGTCAAAACAAGGTGATATTGATACATCAAGGTACTATTCATACATCAATAAAGTGATATATAAGTATAATTAGTATAGATACAACTCAAGGTATTATTGATGCATCAACATTGTCTTTGTGTCTTTCATGTAAACAAGGTGCAGAAATTATCCTTGTTTATCTTCAATTATAAATAGACATTCAAAATAAACAAATACCTGTAAAACAAATGCAGAAGATGACAGAGAGAGAGCAGCACCAATCACTACAGCTTCATCGACACTTCTGATGTTCACCTATGAATATGATTTCAAAATAAATTAAAGATTAAAGCAGTGAAGCCTCTTCAAGTTTTATTGATATTATACCTTTTCATATCTAGCTATGATTAATTATCTTTGTAAGCAAACAATCATCTTAAAAGACTAAGCTGTTAGATGCAAGTCTACAAATGGTTTTTATGTGAAACATGTCCCCAAATGCAAAAGCCATTCAAGTGTGGAAAAAACACATGGCCACTTGACTTTGAGCAAAAACTATAATTTAATTAGAAGAATAGGGTAGTAAGGAATGAACTCCATAGTCCATGTCCTACTAAGTGAGATCAGCTACATGGATCAAGCCATGTCATTGGGGCTCTATCAAACACCACTTTGAATAAGGATTTAATTACTAATGTAGAGCATAAAGGATTATCTAATATCTGGTCAACTAGGACCTTGTAGAATGTATAGGAAGTGGGAGCCACATCCTAAAGGCTAAAGTTTTAGGCAAGTGTCTGTAGCAATTTATTTCAGCATTTAGAAGCTTCACTATCAAATTTCGCATTTGAAAGTGTCTGTACTCTGCATGCGTGCATTCTGTCTGTCTGTCTCTCACCAGAATGACTGTAATTTATAATCAAGAAAAGGTACAAACATGAAACTAAGAACAAAATATTTAGATATGGAAAACTTACCAGATCAGGCCTAGAGTGGAAAAGGAATTCCAAAATTTTTGTTCCAACAGCTCCATTTGGAGGAAGTTCAAAAGCAGTAAATGCTAAAGTAGACAGTACAACCTTCAAAAGTGTTTTTAAATATTGAAGAAGAAATTAGTACTTTCCTTACAAGTTCTAGAACAATTTATAAAGAATAAACAACTAAATATAATAATCCAATGGTAAGAGCCATCATCTATGATAAGTTTATAATAATCTTTAGCATAGATGAAGCTAACCAATGAATAAAATGAATGAAATGGCCTAAGAAATTTTCTTTGCACAACCATTATCACACCCAAAGTGTCATACCTGAGTCAATCCCATCCCAAAAGCATATTTTGCAAGAGCTTTCAGACGAGCAAGTGAAAGCTCTAAACCCATCTCAAACAGCTGAAAAGAGACAAACATTACTTCAGAGTAATTATACAACATGTTTATCAGAAATTTTGGTGTGGATTATCACCATGAAAATAATATAGGTTATTCATACTTATATTTTAGACTTTTAAAAGGTTCTTCCATAACTTCCAATCATATTTTAATGTGCATGATACCTTATCATACAACAAATATGAACATAAAAGCGATTAGGATCAAACAATGTTACTGTTGATTTTTTTTTAAGAAAAAGGTTAATAAATATGAATTTCAGGAGCTTTTAGAAAATAAAAGCAGTCAATACAGTAAATATTATGGCTGTCACTTGAATTAAGAATTTTCATGAAATGGAGTAATAAAAAAAGGCTAATACCTAGGAGTTTTGGATTGTTAGTTTTTACAAAATAGAGCAATAACATGCTAAAATATGTTTATAAATCAAAGTTTCAATGATTCATTTGAGGGTGACAAACAAATGGGGAAAAAAAGAAAAGAAAATAACCAGAGTAGCTGCAATGATGTATCTTACCAAGAAAAGGATCCCCCATTCTGATAAAGCTTTGACATCTGTAAGGTTTCTAATTAAACCAAACTGATTCAGTACCACACCAGCACAGAAGAAACCAAGTATCTGAAAATAACAACCATTAAATTTATTTCAATTATTAATATAAGAAAGTAAATAGATAACACTGATTGTAATTCTACTATGATCTGTGTGAGATTCAACGTGCATATTTAAATATTAAGTAGCTTAAGATATTTATTTTTAAAATTTAAAATCAATTCAAACTAATTTATGCAGTACAACAATTAGTTTCAAATTTCAATCAACTACAAATCTAGACTTTTCCAGTAATAGAATCATCGTAAATTCATAGAATAGTAAAGCTCACTTCAAATTTTGTTTATTAAGTACAATGGTCACAACACATATAATATTGATCACTGATGGGAATCAATTCATACGCAAACTCCAAAACCAATATTTGCAAAAATAACTTGAAGATCAAGACTTCTGATTAGTTATTTCGGTGTATAATAAGTGAAACTGAATGACAACAGATATTGATTTTGCTGTATATCGTAGTATGTCCAATCTATAGCAATTCAAATTATCATCAAAACTTAAGTTGAGCATCCTTCTCATTCTTGATGCTTGTGTTTGTCTCATTTACTTAAAGAATGCCTTAGTCCATTTTAATTAGTCAAACTAATGCAGGAATTTACCAAAACTAATACAGAGCATTACATGGTAATGAGTGATGGTTATGATTATTGAGATGAGAGATTATCATAATTTCAAGAGCATAACTCAAGAAAAGAAAGAAAATCAAGTAAACTCCAAGAACTTCTTACAGGACTGGCTTTAATTGACTTGAATGTAGGCACAATTAAGACGGTCACAGCCAAGAAAGTAAGAGTATCCAATCCTAAATCATGGATGACTTCAACAGCACCAGCAACATCATATGCTACATTTGTTTGTAGCCGTTCCCAACGCGACTTACACAATCCTCTCCATGATGGAACATTGAGAGGAGACCTTTTAAAGAATTTTTCTGACACACACGTCCTATGAAATATCCCATGACTAGCACCATGTGGTAGTAGTGGCACTTGCTTTTTAACTGAGTAAAGCATGAAAATAGAATTTCTATAAACTCGTGAAATGGCATGGGAGTAACCCGGACTCTTCTGTTTGGTAAGGTCATATCCCTGCAAGGAAATAATATTGCAAAGAAAATTTCAGAACGAGCAACAACTTTCTTAATATGGATTAGATTATGCAACAAGCTGATTTTACTGTTTAACTAAGTCAATACTAAATTCCCAGTTCCTAGCTTCTTAAGGGGTGTATGAATTGACTCTATTTTTGAATATAAACAGGATTTAGCTACAACTTCAAAGTTTAAGCATCTTCAATTTCTATATTACTACATTTTCTTGAAGGGAAATGTAGGAAAGATGAAAGGGAAAAATTCTTGCAGCTGATATCTGCATGAGAAATGCAAACAACACATCACACTCCTTCTAATCGGCTAAAATCTATTGGAAATAACAAATTTGTGTGCTCTCACTACTTATTTAAAGATTCTCACTCGTGATTTTGTAATTTCTAATAAATTTTAACCAACAACAAAGATTCTCACTGTGTTGCTAACACTACATAGCAAAATCAACCAAACCCATATCTGCATGACTCAAAGTCTCAAACTTTTTTTTATTGGCAAATGTTAGTTGTTAGATTTTAGTTAGTGGGCATTCGAACCCACGACATCTCCCCCCTCCCTTCTCCCTTCACCAGTCTCAAACTAACCCAACAATGATAACATACGAAACTGTAAAAAACACAAGAAGAGATGTTGTTACCTTAAAGCTTTGGCACCAAGCTAAAGACTCCAACATAATGAAAGTGCTCATGAAACAATGAAACCCAACTTGGGAAAGCTCATTTGTGTTTGTTTGTGCCGGTTATAGACACACCCAGATGGAATTTGAGTAATGATGAAAGAAAGCAAAAGAAAACAATCGATCTTTAGAGTGTTCTGTACTTCGCTGCCTCAGAAAATAAAGGTGGATAAAGGCACACGTACACGTAGGAAGCTGTGAAAGGTAGAAAACTATGCTGAAAATGAAATCGCCGTAGAGAGGATTTGGACGAGCTTTGAAATTTAGGAGTATTAATTTAGATAAATTATAAGTGTTTGTGAATGGTTGGCGACCACAACAATTCTGGTTTCACTTGAGTCTGATGTGGTTTTCGTGGATCACAAACGATGTTCAGATTTTTCAAGTCAGACAGATACATAATCTCTACGTGGCGACTGCTTTTATTCCCCATTTCATTATCGGAAAGTAAAAATTTATATTAAGGTAAACAAAATATACCCTACCAACAAATGTTAACAACTGTTAGGACCAGTGATATAATACTTAGTGTTGAATTCTGGCTTTGTCTAAAGAATACATCACCTTCTCAGAAAAATATTCATCTCCTATATCAATATTATTGTAAGCAGCAAAATGTTTTTAAGAAAAAAAATATTAAATCGATATATGTGTGATGCACATGTGTACTTTTTTTATTTTTGTAATTATTTTAAAGTTTTTCATTTTATAATATTATTTCCTCATTTATTATTATTATAACAATTTATTATAGTATATATTTTTATTATGTTTATTTTCTAATATTTTTTATTATTTTATATTTTAGACTATTATATTATTAATATAATAATTCTTTTAAATTTTCTTAAGATTATAGAGTTAGTTTAACATTATTTTTATCTTTTAGTATTTTGATTAATATTGTTTATATTCATTATTAGTGTTATTTTATTTACTTTATATATGTTGAAGATTATAATAAATTAATATACATAAATATATAATTGTTATATTATAAATATTAATCAATATTTTATGATATTTTTTTAAAAGAATACAAGATATTTTAAATATTTGTTAAAATATTATTTCACTATTATTAAGAGATGATTATTTTTACTCTAGATAATTCTAATTTTAAGATTATTTTAATCTTAATTGATAGGATTTCGCTTTTAGTGAGCATGGAAAGACATGTGTGAAAAGTTATCTTTGTTGGTGCTAATGGAACTCAAAATATGGGTAGGAAGCGTATAGTGATATTGATATCACAACAATAGTAGTGTCATCTCTCTTTAGTGAAGTACATCTAATGGTCCATTAAGCCGAACTCCTTCGAGATTCTAGAACGTCTGATCTATCTTCAAAAAGCATAACATACAAAAGAAAACATAAAGGTATAGAGTGTGAGGTTGTGTTCCTTTGCTATCATTTTTATGGAAAGAATCGAGATGTTTTCTAACTCCAACACATAAGCAAAACATATATAATCCATCCTAGAGTTCAAGATTTATCTATTCATAGCGACCATCATCGATCATCGTCATCATATGAGGAGTAAGTATATATCTTATACAAACTCATAATACACTTATATCAATAATCATCATCTCGTTATGTGTAATCAATCGGATGAATTCCTACAAGAGATATATACCCTCCTCACCATCACAAATAGCTTGGCATCTATGGAGGTGAGCGAGCTAGAACTATTGGTCCCAACAAGTGGGTTGGCACCATTTACCCTTTAACCCATGAGACTAATTTTGCAGAGTTTATTTATCACAAGGGTTAAAACAACATGTGAAAGTTCAATATTGTCACTGTTTGCACCCTCCATAATTATTAATAGTGTCCCAGATTAGTGGCAGCAAACTATTTTTGGTCTCACCTCCTTTACTACTGTACATACCCTCCTGACAGAATTTTTGTTTCTTTAATTTTCTAGGCCCAAAATATCTATCCTACATCCTTACTCCTAACCCAACAATCATTCAACATATCTCATGATTAAAAAAAAAACATATCTGAAATCATATCCAAATAAATCAATTAACTCGTTTAATTAATTGATCAAATTAAAATAACACACCAATTAAATATCATAAACAAAATCAACATTTACACTCTAAAATCTAAATAAATCAAGCCATTCTCATACAATACAACTATCATAAAAAGGAATAAGAAATTTTAAAATCAATAAATCATCCAAAATCAATTGTCATGCCATCATTTAACCTCATGTTATTAAAATCTAATAATATTTATTGTAAGATAAATGAAAAGATCAAAATTATACCATTGTAATACTTAGATAATCTAATTTGTGAAATTGGATCTGAAAGATCATAAGTATAATCAAGTCAAATCAAAACTTAAAAATAAATTTGATCTTGAAAAGAAAGTAAAAAAAAGAATTAAAAAGTAAGACAATTTGTTAGATTGTCCGATAAAAGATAAAGAAAAATAGAATAAGATAAAAAAAATTATTTTCACTTGTTTAGTTGTATAGAAAGTTAGAGGACAAGAAATATAATATAAAATGACATAAATAATCTAAATAAAAAATGGAGTATATTATAAATAAAGATATAGTGTTATTGATTTTTTTTTCATTCTTCCTCGCCCAATCTTTCCTTATTGGTTCAGTATATTGGAAAACTTAAGATTGAATATTTATCTGTTTTAGTTATATAAAAAAATGAACTTATATACTTACTTATCATGAAATAAACACTCTTGCATGTCATCTTCTAACAAACATTATAAAAGATTGATTTAGTATATTAGGAAATTTAAAATTGAATATTTATCTGTTTGATTTAGTTAGAAGAAGAAAAAAAAAAGATATGAACTTGCATACTTATCATGAAACAAACACTCTTAATCCTTCTAACTAACAGGTAGGTACCGTAAAAGATCGATTCAATATATACTTAATTCCTTAATCCCTTAACTGTTTTATCATGAAGTAAGAAAATAAAGATAAGTAAAAGATACCTATTTCAAAATTCAAATCCCGTATTTTTGGTGAAACGAAATATAGTTTCTTTTCCTAATTTTTTTTAAAAGTTTCTGGTCAAAGAAATTAGGTTGAACAAGTAGAAGATTAGTGATAAGATAAAAAAAAAAAAAGATAATTGAGCTTGGTCCAAAATATAGTTGTTAAAGAATGGGTCGGTGTGTTAGAGAGCGTGTGGAGACAAGTCGCACACCATGATCTATCCCATAATCCCATATTAATATAAACCCAACCTCACTTTTTGGTTGGTCAAACAAAGCGCACCCATTTTCTCATTCAAAAACTCTTATTATTTTTCACTCCTTCCTACACAAATTCCCATGGCGGCCCTCGGTAGATCCTCCGCTGCCGCCACCACCTCCCTCTCCTCCTCCTCCGCCCGATTCCGCCGCTCCCTCCACCTACCGCCTTCCCAACTCTCCTTCCCGCGCGCGCGCTTTTCCGTCAACGCCACGTGCCCCTTCTTCTCCGATAACAATGGCAATAAGATTTCCCTTCCCCAAGACGTCGTCGCTTCCAAACCCTCCCCTCTCGAGTTGCTCAAAACTTCCGCCGCCGACAGTAAGTCCTCATTCCTCTCCCTCCATTCACAAATTCTGAAAATTCATTTTTTATCCGTTTCATTTGATTGATAAATATTAAATAATGCATCACAGAATGTGGAGTTAAAATTGAATTGCTTTGATTTGTTTTGTGTTATTAGGATATACGAAGGAAAAGAGTAGCATTATTTGCATAGGGCTGAACATTCACACTGCTCCCGTTGAGATGCGTGAGAAGCTTTCCATTCCAGAATCGCATTGGGCTCAGGTCATCAAGGACCTTTGCGCTTTGAATCACATCGAAGAAGCCGCGGTTCTCAGCACGTGCAATCGCATGGAAATCTATGTTGTGGCTCTCTCTCAGCACCGTGGTGTTAAGGAGGTTACTGATTGGATGTCTAAGGTATGTCGAGAGCTTTATGTTCTTTTCTGAATTTTCTCTTCTAATGGGATAAAGAGAAAAAGAAAGCAAAATGGGATAAAGAGAAAAAGAAAGCAAAATTTGATAATTATAATTTAGCTTCTCTCTACACACAGTTAGCCTTTCATGACATATATGCCCTTGACTATAATTTTATGCCCTTGACTATAATTTTATATTGATGAGACCACTTTAATATTTTGGCTAATAAAATAATGGTCCTAACTCATATATATATATATATATATATATATATATATATATATATGTGTGTGTGTATGACCCAAAATTGCCAACCATTTGCCTTAGGACATTGATTGCTTAGAGCTTTGGTTAAAGAACTGAAAAGAGAAAGTATTTATTGAAGAAATAAGAGAAGAGCGTAAAAAAAGTTATGGATAAGGCAATTTCACGCATTCTAATTTTTTTTTTCTCCTTTTAGTTCCTTAACTAATGCCCTAAGAACATTGGTTAACATTTGTCAAACTTAATTACTTAATAGTTTGGTCCCTGAACATATGTTAATATTATCACTTAGGTCACATCAGTTGGACTAACATGATTGACGGATTGTAATCCCAAGGACTTTTTTTATGAGTTTTTAGTTTCAGGGATTAGGATCATGGACGAAATAGGTGATTTACCCATGCTAAGTTCTTGTTTTTGTTTGGAAAGGAAAACTCATGGTTGTGTTTTTTGTTTAGGTGAGTGGGATTTCAATACCTGAGCTTCGGGAGCACCAAGTTTTGCTGTATAACGCGTACGCCGCGCAGCATCTATTTGAAGTGGCGTCAGGGCTTGACTCACTTGTTCTTGGGGAAGGTCAAATTCTTGCTCAGGTGAAGCAGGTTGTGAAAGCTGGACAGGGAGTGCCTGGTTTTGATAAGAAAATCAGTGGTTTGTTCAAGCAGGCGATATCGGTTGGGAAGCGGGTTAGAACCGAGACTAACATTTCATCTGGATCAGTTTCTGTAAGCTCGGCTGCTGTGGAGCTTGCACTGATGAAGCTACCGGATTCCTCCTTTGCTGATTCTGGAGTGTTGGTGGTTGGTGCTGGGAAGATGGGGAAGCTTGTGATTAAGCATTTGGCTGCCAAAGGTTGCAGAAAGATGGTTGTTGTTAACAGGACTGAAGAGAAAGTTAATGCCATTCGGAAAGAGTTGAAGGATGTTGAGATTCTGTTTAGACCAATTTCAGATATGCTGGCGTGTGCTGCCGAAGCTGATGTGATCTTCACCAGCACGACGTCTGAATCATCGTTGTTTTCTAAAGAGAATGTGCAGATGCTTCCTCTGGTTAGTCATGGGAGAAGGCGGCTTTTTGTTGATATATCTATTCCTAGGAATGTGGAACCGAGTGTCTCGGATCTGGAGACTGCACTTGTGTACAATGTGGATGATCTGAAGGAAGTTGTTGCAGCTAACAAGGAGGACAGGCTTCAGAAAGCTGAGGAAGCCCGAGGAATTATACTAGAGGAGTTGAATAAATTTGAAGCGTGGAAAGACTCTCTGGAAACTGTTCCTACTATTAAGAAGTTTAGAGCTTATGTTGAGAGGATAAGAGCCTCTGAGATGGAGAAGTGTTTGTCGAAGATGGGCCCTGATGTCTCAAAGCAACACAAAGATGCAATTTATGCCCTTAGTATGGGTATTGTGAATAAGCTACTTCATGGTCCCATGCAGCACCTAAGGTGTGATGGGAAAAATGATAGTAGTCTGAGTGAAGTACTTGAGAATATGCGCGCCCTTAACAGAATGTATGATCTTGAGACAGAAACTTCCTTGATCGAAGAAAAGATCAGAGTCAAGATGGAACGGGTTCAGAAGTAGATTCTTCTTCAATTGGTTTAGTTTTATTTGATTACTGTGGGGGCTGCAATCCTCGCCATTTTGTACACTACAGTAGTTGATTGAGGCCCTTTGAAGGCTAATTTTTTTCAATTATTTTTAACATTATAAGTAATTGAATTCAACATGTTATATTTTTCTCAATGAGCTTGATATAGAGCAGTTGTAAATTCATGATCCTCTTGACAACAGATGATTCTTGTATTTTTAATAACATCAATGTTAGAGTGGAGTATAAGTGAGTCAAACAAGTAGTGTGTATTTGATTCTCGGTTTTGATCTCTTATCCTGTTTATCTTTTAGTCATGATTTACCTAAGAAACAAGTTATAGTGTAAAATACACTATCAATTGTTTCTTATAAAAAGGACTAGAGATAGTAACCCCTTGCCGATTGTTATAGGAGACTTTCATGATAATTGCATGAGTGCTGGGTATTCTGTAATTAATTAACACTCTTGAATACACGTTTTTACTTCATTATCTTCGTCAAAATCTGTGCTTTTTCAGTACTACCAGTTTCAATATGCATATCTTCATTCTCAACTCAAACTCCGGTTGGCTATCGGCATCTGGTTCCGTTGTTACTGGTAATATGTCAGTGTTGTATTTTCAACGTGTGTGCTCTTTCAGTCTTTCCCATATTTTAAACTCTATAACCATTCTATACTTCTTAAATACCAAAGATGCATAACAGTGCTACAGTGGATCACAAGACTCTATATCAAACCATTATTGGATTGCCAGAGCACCTAACAGAAAACAACAAAGGGATTTTGTCCATAAATGGCTTGCATTTGCCGTCCATGCTTGTGTATCGGGATTTCAGTTGAAATCTTCCAAATTATGATTTAGGCACGCGTTTGCTCAAACCATGGTAGGAACCTTTCCTACAAAATCTAAAACTCACCTACTGGTTCAATGACAATCAATTTCCTTTTCAGTCTTGTGCACGTGGAGAATCAATATTTTTAATATCAGTTACCAAATTTTGGTTATAGTCAAACTAATAGACACAAAATATGACCTGCACATACCAATGCCTAATGGTCGGCAAGGATCTTAATTTCCAAAACCATAAAAAGATAGAGACACTAGATGACACTGACAGTAGTGTTAAACTGTAACCAAATCCAACAATAATAAACATGTATTATAATTTTATTAATTTTTACGATAATTACTTATAGCATCCATAATACATGATTGTTTAAATAAATTGTTTATCTTAATTTTGCAAATCTTATAATGTCATATAAACTGAAACATTCTAAAAAAATCACTTCAATATCAAGTTGTTAAAATGAGTATTTAACTTAATTTTGTGATCTTATAATCCATTAAATTTTTTCCTTTCGAACATTTTTTTAAACAATTTTTAAGCAATGATGCTTAAATAAACAGTCGGATCATGTACTTCAATGGTAATTTTTTTTATTAAGTAATGTTACTTAATTTGAAGCAACTCTCAAAGACAATGATGTTAAATATGACCTTAAGAGTCAAATCAACAATGTTTTTTGATTGGTTTATAGGGTAAGTTTTTAATAACTTGTGTAATGTTTAATCTTTTTTATTATACAAATTATTAAAATTAAGTCTGTAATTTAAATTATAGAACAACGTTAAAAATACTTGAATTATGCACCAAATCTTGACTTTTTTGTAAAGCTAAACTCTAATTGACTTTAAAAAAACTCTAGCTGACTTTAATGTTCTCATGTTTCACACTTCCCATGGATAAAAG
Organism: Glycine max; assembly: GCF_000004515.6. NCBI lineage: Eukaryota > Viridiplantae > Streptophyta > Magnoliopsida > Fabales > Fabaceae > Glycine > Glycine max. The sequence continues at coordinate 4,958,171 of NC_038244.2, forward strand.
GGTAGAAAGGTAGCACACAAGCGAGTTGACGCCGCAAGTTGGATTTCTGACTGAGTGACACAAAAATCAACCCTTCTCCCATTTTATTTTTCCCAATTGTTATATTTTCAAGTCATTCTCGCCTTTGATTAAGGACTTAAGGTGGAACGAATACAGAAATGTTGACTTTGATGCTCACATTGTGAACAGATCATTGCAATCCATTTTTACCTCCAAGGTTTAATTGATCTTGGAGATAGCATTATAAATTAATCTAGTGAGCCTGATGCAACTACACTAATATCTCACTTAACTCTTGGAAATGCATCATATTCTGGAAGCTATGAGGGTTATATAAACCTATAGCATGCTCTCACATGGATCTCTGCCAACCAGAAAAACTTGTCCAGAACGGTTCTGCCATGTTCACATCAATCAATTACGATGTTATCAAAAAGTGGTGTGCAAATATTTTAAGTGTCTATGCTCCATACTGTCCAGCAGAAGCCACAATTGGACCATGCAGACAGGTCTTTTTTTGATGAGTTTGTGAATATCTCTATATATTTTAAGAGTGTAGTACAGCTCTGACAGTTGCGTGTAGGGATAGTAACGGGTAGATTCTGGGTAAAGTCCTATAATACTGGTTTTGTGTGTTTGAAAAAATATTCATATCCACAGTTTACTTATATATAAAATTAATGAATAAAAAACATATTAATTAAAAATTAGTACAGGTAAATTGAAAATTCACTCTCAATATAATTCAAAATAACATTAAAAGCATTCACATATAATATTAAAAGTAAGTAAATATAACATAATTCGTCCAAACTTTAAGTTATAAATAAATAGCATCATAAAGATAATCGTTTCAGCATAATGATTCTAAAAGTTAATGTTCTAATTGTTTAACAAAATTTTTAATTAAACCTGAACATCATGTGGCGACGATATTTTTTAAGACCTATCAACAAAGTAATAAATTTATACATAAAAGTAAATAATAATCTAATATTTTTAAATAGAGTGAATCAAATATAATATAATGTATGTTAAATCTAATAACATCATTCTACACAAAATAATATTTGGGATAACCAAAATGTTATTTGAAAACATAGGCATAATATTGGCATCAACATAAAAGTGTTAACATGAAATTTACAAACCAAAATCATGGTTGTATTTCACTTTTCCAACATAAAAAAGTGCTTATGTGAAATAAAATCAATATGACACATTCTTAGTCTAATAACCTCAATTACGACATTAACACTTGAATTAAAAAACATGAATCTTGACTTTAAAATACCAATTGAATTAGAAAATATAATTATTTTTTTACACAGAAATATATGTATAATATAAATTATTTACTTTGGTAACATATTTTGCTTACATTAATATGTAATATATATGGGATGTGCAGGACGGGACAGGGTGGTTATTATAATACCCATACCCACACCCACACCGATCCCTACAAAAATTTGTGAATAAATACACACCCTCATCCTTAGCCTCAATAAATAAGTAATTACTCTCCCTAGTTGTGGATATTATTGCGGGTGCCCATAGAATCTTGGGGTCTATTTTACCATCCCTAGTTGTGTAGTTTGAATATACTACTATTATATAAACATGCTTACTAAATTCTCTTTTACAATATGACCACATCAATGGATAAAATTGGGAGAACATGTTTAAATGAAATCATTTGTAAGAACTAGGATATATATACTAGCTGTGTTTAGAATGGTACTACCTCTAGTCCTATATATATAAAACATAAGATAACTCATCAAAAGAACTAGGATATATATACTAGCTGTGTTTAGAATGGTACTACCTCTAGTCCTATATATATAAAACATAAGATAACTCATCAAAATCAATGAAAGTGATTAAATTAATTGTTTTAAATTAATATTACTATAAATTTAATTCTTATTCTAAAAATACCCTTAAGTTTAAATATTGTGAGTGATAGTCAAATTTAATATTAGAACTCATAATCCAATAAGTGAATGTCTAGTAAATAATATTAAAAATAAATTAGAATTATAAAAAAAATTTAACCCTAAATAAGTTTAAAAATTAGTCATCGTTTCTTATTTGTATAAAAAAAAACTGAAAACATAATTTGTTTATTATAAATAACACTAGAGGTAATATAATTCAAAGCATTCACAAATAGGAATGGTATGTGTGCCATCTAGATCACAGTATAATTACAAAGTGTGGCTGTGGTTATAAAGATTCAATTAAAGGAGGCTCTACGGATTTCATTTGGCCCGCCCATCTCATTTTGTTGATTAATATCTTCTATGGATTTGATTGTTCAATCGTGCAACACCATCAGTTTTGGGTCACGCAACTTATAGTTAATTAAATAAAAAGAATAATGCTCTCATTGCTTATTAAAATTTCCCTCACAAGCTAGTTAGTCTGACGTAAATATGTATTGCACTTGCTAAATATCAAAATTTTGAATAGATTACGTATCAACAACAACAATAATCATCTGAATGAATGAAAGGAATAAATGGTAAAATGCTGTATTTGACAAGTTAAGGCCCTATGATGAATGGTATTTAGATCAGAGAAGCATTCAGTATAGCTTATGCTCGACCAATCAGTCACTTCCTTCCTTCATCAAACCTTTCCTTCCAACCAAGATCAGCCTTGAACATTTCAAGCACAACCCAAAATTCTCATATCTTGGTCCCAGAACTTGGCAGCATGCCCCCCCCCCCCCCCCCCCCCCCAACGTCTCGGTGGAAGTTTACAGTTCATGGTATGTAAGATTCAATTTGAACAGCTTCTTCAATATCTATAGCCCACCAGTTCTTCCTAGGCCATCATGGATCAGTTGTGACAATATATCAACCCATGTGTCAGGAACACCAGGCAGACACCAATGCATGCAATCCTGACCCCAAATTGCCACTGCATCCTTCTTTCCTAACCAAATTGCCGGATGAGCATCGGCTCTAAACTCGCTTAAATGAGTCAAGTCAAGCAATTGAATGTTAGTGCCTTGTAATGCTCCTTCAATTACAAAATTCAACAGTCTCGCTTCCTTGTTAACTCCGTTGTTCCTGGGTTCAAACCATAAGTCAAGCTGTCCAGGTATTAGTATATCATTCCTTAAGCTAATGCTTAAAAGCACATGGGGCATGAAACACAATTCAACAGGTACCTCAGAAAACGGTGAAGCATTCAAGTTGTTTAAATTAAAACTTCTATCAAATGCCAGCCATAGTTGGATGTTTATGTGAGATGTTACACAGGTACATGACAATGAAATTAAGGAAAGTAACCTAAAGTGTTGCAATTTCATAGCACAACCAGTTGGGAGGACCATGAAAGGGATTAGCATTGTATGGGGGGAAAAACTTTACCTAGGAGACATAAAAATCAAGGCAAGTTTCAGAAATACAAACCTCATCCTCCTCAAGGGGCTTGTTGAACAAGCAGCTCCCATTTTGATTCCAGTCACCACCATAAAAGTGCCTCGGGGATTGTAATCGCCAGAATTTAAGTGTGTTTCCAGGAAATTCTTTTTGAATGTATGTGACCATGTTAGTAAGAACAACTTTAAGTCCATCCAACATCCCAAGTGGCGGAACTATTGGTTGTCCTGCTTTATAAAAGACAAGAGGTTTCTCTTTCGGGAATTTATCCCTATTCCACCTATTAAAGGCAAAATAAAGTAACTATCTATTCAATTTTCAATCATCAGAACAGTTCATAAAAATACTTGGGTAACCCAAAAATTAACTAGAGACCAGTTGCAACATAGGTAATACTCCAAGTTCTTTTCAATGTTTTAAATTTTAACTATCATTGCTTATTTAATTCAATCAAGTTGATTGCTTTTTAACAATGTTTTTAATAATCAAGTTGGTACTGCATCATCCAGAAGTTACAAAATTCAGGAAAATGAAGAAAGAATTACCAGTGGCCAGTATTAAACACCAAAACATCATAGAAACCAGCAATTTTAGCCCAATCATCTGCAGGAACATCAACATCAACTCGATAAAAGCCTTCTGATCCATCTTTCACCCCAGCTTCAGGTTGTTTTGGCTGCCACCTATGTTAATCAGTAATGAGCAAATTTCAAAATTCACATAAAAAAAAACAAAGTAAAATAATACAAGTAATTAAGATAGAGCCAGTAGATGAAAATTTTCAGAGAAATACGCTGAAAGTTGAAACTGTCAAGAACATACTCAAACAAGGAGAAAGAAGGAAACAGAGATGGTCGACTTTTTTGATTGCCATCTTTATTCCCAATTTTTATCAAATTCAGTAATAACAAAGATTTACTCGAAGACTCCAATATAATCATCATTGCCTAATTTAAAAGTTCCCAATGCCTTGTTAAAATTACAATTAAACATACTAGTGGTATTGAAACTAAAGCAAATAGAAGCCATCTAATATACACAAACATATTTTAATAGCCAAAATGAAGTATATCTATTCTTAAAATCCTAAAATAGGAAATGTGAGGAATAAGAAGCCCAATATATCTTTGTTCAGGTGCATGTATATACCGTAGTATAATGGATTTTTTGGAAGAAAAACATAAAGGAATTAATAAGATGGATCAGAAAAGTGAATTTTTCAATACAAATACAATGCAGATGCTGTAAAAGGAATGTTATGCACCTTCAAAATAAAAGGGTGGATAAAATGTATTTGCTTAGATTTCTGAGATGCAGTAGTCTTTGCATTTGTGTGTTTCTAACGTATTAATGAATCATAATAAACTATTCCAAAAGAAGGGCTTCATCCCATGCCTATATGTGTTTCTGATCCATAAAATGAGCTGTGTGGGCTTCAGTCAGTAAAGGATAATTAACCATAAAATAGAAACATCCTATTCACAAATATAGGTAAAACTGTGAACCAACAGCAGGACAATGTATAGACAAGATGGGTCAGAGTTGCAACTTGCAACCCAGCAAGAACTTCCAGTCATTAACTACATCTGCCAACTAGAGCATCACTTGCCCTGTTTAAAATTCAAACACTACTATTTCAATTCATGAACAAGTTTATTGTTTTAACCACTGAAACTTATCAAACATGATTCCACTGGCACTCGCCTCTCAAGAATGAGTGTTGACTATCAACAACACATCATACCTTAAATCTCATAACTTTTGCTTAGCTTTTAGGTACCCAATACAACCTAGTACCACCTGGTTGCCAACAATTTCCCGCCAAAAGTTTAATACCTCATCCTAACAAATCTCTAAGAATCTAAGCTAATTCTCTACATGATCAACCCCAAAATAAGTTTTAAACTTGACATACATAAAGTTGCATGCTTGCAGCCACCCCTTCATGTAAAATGCACTGACAAACTATTTAGCAACGAGTCACATACACACCAATGAATCACTACTGAAATCCCAGTAAAAAAAGAAAAAAGTAGTAGATATCTATTTGCCAAATTCAGAACAAAAAGAAGAAACAGAAAAAGAAAAATGCTTAATGAGAACATTACTGGTATCTAGAGAGCAAAACGGCACGGTGATAAGCGACGGTGACATTGAATTTGGGGAAATAGGCACCCCTCCAAGCACCCTTCTTTTTCCACTTCTTCGCACCCTTATCAGCGACACTAAGAATGCAGAGAAATGAAGCCAAGAAATTCTCATTGAGGGAATCCCCAACAAACCCAATATTTCTATTCTTCATCGTACCCAGAAACCGAACCGGGTCGATCCGGGGCAAGTGGCAGCTTTGTGGGACCCACCTCCACGAGTTGATGAGGGTCATGTTCTGGCGCTCGTTCCGGAGGCAGTTCCATGCGTTGCGGTGGAAGGGGCATGTTTGGTCGTAGAGAGGGGTGTGGTTGGGATCGGAGACCCACTGGCCTCTGAAGAGGTTGCAGGTGTTGGAGATTGAGAGGGATGAAGAAGAAGAAGAGAACGTGCTGAGAGAGAGGAATGAAGAGAAGAAATAGAGAGATGCGAATGTTAGTAGGATGAGCCAAGGGAAGAGATGTGAAGGGAGCTTTGGAGACATTCTCGTCTTCCGCCGTCTGATGTCGATATCCAATTCATGCTCCGACTAAGGGAGTAAGTGGTTAGCTCAACCATATTTCATTTTCATTTTTTTCTTCTTCTTCTTCTTTACTTTGAAACTTACAAATTGCATTCACAAATGCGTTTGCTTAAAAAAAAAACAACAACAACTACACATGTGTAATCTTTTAGGTATGGTAAGATTATAGTTTTTTTTTGTTTTTTCTTTTGAAGTTTGTTTGTGAGATGTGAATTCCTCTAAATAAATCTCAATATGTCATGTGATTAATATTTAATTTTTGATATAAAAAATATCTTATTTATCCATAAAAAATTATATTAGTAACATTTTTAATTATTTAATAAGTATCTTTAGAATAGTTGGTATTTGTTAATTTAGGCAAAACTTAAGTTAATTTATTATTAATAATTCCTTTTCTAGAAAATTATATCACATATTTAATGTGAGTTAGATAATATTTCTTCTGTTTTAAAGGTATTATTATTTTAACATAAATTCATAAACTCAAACACCTTTATCTCATTGAAAAAATATTAAATTTTATAAATCTCACATTTAATTATAATTATATCATATTAAGATGGTAAAATTATAAAATTAATTTTAAAATAACTTACTCCCACACGCATCAAATGCAATATGTGTTCAAGAGTTAAGAAATAGAAAAATTCCAACGATTTTTTTTATTACCAATGTAATGAATTCTTCTTTTTTAATAATTGTTTTTATTTTTAAAATTTAATTTATGTAATTATTACATAAAAAATATCCTAATAAAAAACGGGTTTAATTTTACTTTTTACTTCAAGTTTTTGAATTTTTAAGTAATTAATTTTACTCCCTAGTTTAAAAAAATATGATTTTTATCTTTCATATTTTACTCCTAATACAATTATATTTTTTATTTTAACTTTTTTTTTTTACAAATTTTGGATCCAACTTTTTAATTTTTTTTTACAAATTTTATTTCCAAATTCTGATGCTTAATAACGAACAAGTGTTAGAAAGTAAAGTTTGTAAGTTCTTTAAAAAAATGAGATAAATTATGTCAAATTAATTTATTAAAATAAAATTTTCTAAAAATATTAAAAAAATCAAGATAAAAGTACAATTAATTCTTTATAAGGAACATTACAAATACTTATAAAATAATGTTGGTCTGGAATAAATAAATGGAGGTAAAGACAACCGATAATGATTGATATAAGTATAATGAATTATATTTCTGAATCAAATAATTTAGAATTTAAATCTTAACTTTAAATATAAAATAAATGGTATTAAAAAAGAAAAATACAATTCTTGTGAGACTGTGCATCAAAGATTAATTCTATACCATAGTAAAAAAAAAAAAAAATGAAGGAAAGGACAGTTGTGAAAACTGAAAACTGAAAAGAGTGGATAAAATAATGAAAATATCTGGAATAAAATTTGGGTGGCATAATTTAGTTGGCTAAGAATGAGTAGATAAATATATGTAATGTAACTTTATATGATGGAAATGGAAATAGCACTCACTCACTTGCAGCGAAGAAGAAAAAAAATAAAAACACCATCAGCATCTTCACTCACCACGAAGGTTCCGTTCTCTGTGGATCTATATCTCTAGGGCACGTTACGTGGAAGGAAGCTCTTCACCGACTTCAATCGAAGAAGATGGATTACAGTGCTGGTTCGAGTCTGTTTCCGTTGCACCGTTGCAAAACCATTCACCTGGTTGGTAATATTCACTCTCCTTCTTCAACTCAACGCACACGCGACTTCTCATTCGTATCAATCATTGATTCGTTCATTCCCCTATTGCAGGTGAGGCACGCGCAGGGGATTCACAATGTGGAGGGTGACAAAAACTACAAAGCCTACATGAACCCCGATTACTTCGATGCTCATCTCACTCCCTTGGGATGGCAACAGGTTTCAAAAAAATTATTTTTTTACCAATTCCTTCATTTATTTTTATTTGCTTTGTTCTAATTTGTCGTTTCTCCATTGTGCCTCTGTGAACAGGTTGACAATTTGCGTAAGCATGTTCGCGACTCTGGCCTTATCAACACCATTGATCTAGTCATTGCATCTCCTTTGATGAGGTTTTTCTCTCTAATTACATAATATGCTAATATAGATGTCATAAAAATGTACTTTTCGAATATAATGTGTTTGAGTTTATGTACAATTTGATCCATTAAAGTTGCAACTTGGTTTATTTGGTCCCGGAAAGTGTGTGCTTATACAATCTGGTTGCTGTAACTGACAGCATAACAAGTTTATCTTATATTCAGCTAGTGTTTGACAGATATAATGGAAATGCCAAATTGCCAATGTGGAATGTTATGTACGCATATTTGATGTTGTTTGACAACTAGGTTACTTACTTGGAATCCTTAAACAATGTCATCACTTTGTATGATTGGAGAAGACTGAAATTTCTCACCCATTATGTCCCAAACAAACATTTTTTTTTACTTGTAAATTCCCTAATCTCTTGAATCAATGTAATGTATCATTTAGGGATTCCATGTACGGAAATCTAGTTGGCAAATAATGTTGTGTGTGTGTGTGTATAGCACTCTACATTGGCGCTTCCATGATGTCTTTTTGACACCGAGTGATGGAGGGATTCACTTGATATGAAGTTGTCACTTTTTGAGGACCAATTTATATAGATGTGCTTTATAAGGAACACATTTATGGATCAGGTTGTATTTAACTTCAATATGAATTTTCTCTCATGAATCCTAAAGGTATTTAGGTTATATTCTGCTTGGGAAAATTGGCATTTATCTGCATCAAGGCAAAACATGGCCTTTGACTTGTATGGTACAATTTATGGCTTTAGGACTCTACAAACAACTGTTGGGGTATTTGGAGGTGAGGGCTACACAGATAAAACAGACGTCCTTCCTCTTATGGTTGCAAATGCAGGAAATAGCTACCGTGCTGCAATTTCAAGTCTAAATTCCCCACCAATTGTTACTGTTGAACTTTGTCGTGAACATTTGGTATGGAATTACTCTGAACATCTTTTTACCTGTTTAGGAGAGAGTACATCTTGTTGCTACATGTATTTTTGTTAACAAGTTCAATCACCATTTCAGCATTGGGAATTTTTATGTCTTGGTCTTAAAAATCTTTTAGTCATCAAGATAATGCTTGCAAACCCATCATAAATTGTGAAACTTATTTGAGGGAGAATTCAGAAATTTGTTACTTCATGACTAATAGTCTAATAGCTAGAGTATGCATATATTCAGACCCACTAGCTAGAGTAACTAGTGAGATCGATTCCCAATTTATTTTTTGTAGTCTTGCTTATATATTGGCATATTGGTTGGAGTTTGGAAAGTCATTAGGTTTTGATATTAGTTTTTAAAATTCTCCAGATGTCACCATAGTAGGTTGAACTTTACTCATGATGAACACATACAGACAAGAACCTCCAAATGTTTCGTATGTGTGCTAAGCAAAATGAAACCAAAAGAATTTCATTGCAAAATTCAGAAAGATAAAAAAAAAAAAAAAGCATTGGACATGGCATACACATGTGTATCCAATCAATATCTGAACCTAATACGTACCTAGTACAGGTACAACTACCAGTTAAATTACCCATGCATCATAGGGGATCAACTACAAGTAATCAATTTGATGGTGGGAGCATCAATTATTGAGCAGTGATCTAACTACAGGTCACTTAATGCTTGATGCATCAAAACAATGGATGAAAAAAATGAAAAATAAATTGAATTTTCAGGTTCATGTAATTACTGATAAGATAGAAAGTATGCAATCAATTCAGGCATTCGCAGCCTTTTCATTTTTTTTCCAACCATAAAATTATCAAAAGCTTACCTTTTATGAGCAGAGACCGTTTTAGTACAAGTTTTTATAAGGTTTCTAAAGCTTGATAGTACATTGGCATATGGGGTATGGTTCTTACAAATTTACCCATGTTTTCCTCATGCAGGGAGTTCATCCCTGTGACAGAAGAAGAAGTGTTAGCGAGTATCAATTTCTTTTTCCCGCTGTTGATTTTTCACTGGCAAGTGCTTAGACTTCAAATGCCTGAATGCTTGTGGTTTATGATTTTATAGAAGACAGATAATTCCTTTCTTTAGCTTTAAAAAGTTGGCCAGAATTTTATTTTGTTCTCTTTGGGTTTATGTTAGTCTCTTCAAGTTTTTGTTTCAGTTAGATAGTGATGAGGATACCTGGTGGAAGGCCAATGTTAGAGAGACAAAGGAAGAACTTGCAGCTAGGGGGATGAAGTTCCTTAACTGGTATGAGTTTGTTATAATTAGAAACTTCTAAAGGTTTATTTTTTGAGTTTATGCCAGCAATACTACATATTGGAAACACACTAAAATTGGACTTTGATGTGTAGCAAGTTAATATAATTCTACTATGTAAGGCTCTTCGCTATAGGATGATAAAATAAACCATTTTTTAAAAAATATTTTATGAAATTTACTATATATAGCTGAGTGTGTTTAATGTAATGTGATTGAAGCTGCTCAAAAGGCTGTCACTGAGCTCACCTGTGACCCTTGAAATTGGAAGACAAATTAATTTGCTTGATTCCTTTGTCTGATATTTCAGTGGGTAACAACTATGTTTATGTTTTTCTTTGTGAGAAATAAGTTCATATGTACTTGGTGTATTATGGCTATTGGAATTGGTATATTGGTATCAATTTTGATATCCAGTGATTTAGTTGAAGAATTATGTAATTCTCTCTCTTCAGGAAAAAAGTGGTAATTTTCTTTTTCTGTTTTAACTTTTAACCTCCCATTACTTGTATGCAAGAAACAGGAAATTGCCATCAAATGTGATGTAATTCAAATCTGTGAGACTGTGTTTCTACTTTTCACTTCATCACAGGTTGTGGACACGAAAAGAGAAGGAGATAGCAATTGTGACACATAGTGGATTCTTGTTTCATACTCTGAATGCCTTTGGAAGTGATTGCCACCCCTTGGTAAAGAAAGAAATATCCAAGCAGTAAGCTCCCATCATCATATACCTCTGACTTAGATATTTGTGATTCATTTTCCTCTTAGTTAACCGAGTTGAATATGCACGATTTTTGAGAAAATATCTTTCTGTTTCTTTCTTTGAAAACATTTTATGATTTATTCCTGATGTCTACATTTGTTGAAAGAAATCATTACTGGCTTTGTTATCACTTATCTATCTTAGATATGTAGAAGGTAATTGCCATATTTTGCACTTGTTATGTGAGGCATATGTTGTTCTTATGTGGTAGGGGATCATTTTCCTACAACTGTTAAACATTGATGACCATTGACCAATCTAGCCAATCCTGGGTGATGTTCATCAGTTTATATTTTGAAGTAAATGATTGATTCGTTTCACATGTCCTTACAGCTTTGCTAATTGTGAACTTCGCTCCATGGTCATTGTGGATAGAGGGTGAGTTTGTGAAAATATACATAAAAAAAAAACAGGTTTCTTTTTATCTTAATCGAGATTTGTTTGTTTTTTCTCCAGTATGATAGGATTGGAACAATCAACCACTAACTATCCAGGCAAGATACCTTCAGGGCTGGACCTCCCTAGTGATGTTGCAGATGAGAAGTCTGAGAAATAATGGATTTGGCTTCTTCTACTTGTTTGTATGTGTTCAGGACCATTCAAGCATTGGTTCTTCTATTTGAAGTTCACTATTACAAAATCTAACATGATTATGTCAGATTATACAAACTGTGCTGATTCTGTCTTGAAATTTATCAATTATTGTCTGCAGAAAATATTTGTTAACAATTATAACCTTGTTGGAAATCAGATGACCCATGTGTGGCAACACAGTCACAAAACACTTCTGTTTGTTGATGGAACAGTTTCGGAAGAGGATTGGTTGCCTCACTCGTGTCACAAATTCATTGTTAGGCAAGTTCCGTTTTAAATTAATTAATAATTAATTAATCGATCAATATTAAAACTAGCCACTTATAATTTAAACTTATATTTTAGTTAATGGCGTATCAAATCAATCTTGAATTCATATCTCATATTTTACCCCGGCCAAGTCAACATCTATCACCCGCACCAATTGTCCAATTGTCGCCCTTTCCCCCATTTTCAAAATTAGACAGACTTGTAGAACACGAGCCGTTACTTTTCACCTTTTATCAACTAAACGGGGAAAGAAACAAACAAATAGACAGATGGTGGAAAGAACGAGGCTGCAAATTTCTAATTTATGCTCTCATTTGACATAGTATAAACTTTAAATAAAATAATAAAATGTTATGGCAGTATTAAAACATCGAATTGGAATTGGAATTTACGACACTCTTCATATCATTATTGGATTGGTTTAGTTTTTTAAATTTGTTATTGAATCACTATTGTTAAAGTGAACAATATTCAAAACTAGTAAACAAATGGCACGAAATTGGAAAGTGTATTATTAGATGTTGCGTATACTAAAACAGCGAGAATCAAGTATTGTCCTCATGTATTTGTATTGTATCAACTTCGTAAGTTAAATATACTTATCTTTGTTATGAAGAGGGTTCTAAAATATAACACGAGCAATTTTTTTGGGAAGGATTTTCTTAGGAATTCATATTAACACAAAAGGCAGAAACTGTACAGGGATGAACTGCTAGGAATTAGATGAATTAGGACACCTATAGACAAAACACTTTGAGCTGTTTTTTACTATGTTATCCTAATTTCATTACCTAGAGACAAAACACTTTCCTAAATTGTTATAACCAAAATTCTTTTGGTAAAAACAACTTTACCTAAATCCTATTAAATATATTGGTAAGCTCAATTCTGTAGGTCAAATTAAACTTTATTTGAATTGTCTCTTTGATAATTTATAAATATTTATTATTTTTATATATCTATTATGCTGTTGAACCATATTCAAGACATTAAGTAGTCCAGAATAACTTTGATGCAAGATATTTATAAATTATAGGGATAACCCACCAAACAACTAAGTTAATTATTTGTTTATTGACTTCAATCATGGTAGTAACTATAACATGTTTATTTCACACTGTTTCTAGTACTGACACGAGCAAACATAACATTCACACAGTGATTATGTGACCAAAAGCATCAAGCTTAGTAGTTCGCACTCAAATAAGATGAAACATTATTAACAAGTCATTGATGAAAGTAAAATTGAGTTTGATTTTTTTAATTAAGATTTTAAATTTGAACCTTATAAATAAAATAAACGTGGTTAAAAAGAAGAAATTTAATTAAAAATACTTAATAAGATTCTCCAGCAGAAATAATCATTTTGCAATCGATAACATAGTTAAAAAAACATTAGTGATATAGTTATGTAATATTACAATAATAAGATATTCAAGCCTGAGATTATTGTTTTAATTTATAATCATATTTTTCTTTTCATTAATTTGTAATAGTATGATCAGTATAATATTCTATCGGCAATAGCAATGTCCACGTAGTCAAAGAGAAGTTCACTTGCTCTTGGTTCAAATTTCAAGGGAAACGAATCTTGACCGAAAAAAGGTTCACTTGCTCTTTCTTCAATTGCTTCAAAGTCAAAGGAACAACTCTCTTTCTGTGCTAATTTATCAAAATAAAATTACCTTTCACTTAATTAAATGGTCTATAACAATCTGATTTTAGTAACAGTTAAAAAATAATCTGTTTTTAGTAACAATCACCTAAATACTTGTTAAATCAGATAAGCATATTGCAAGAAAAAGGAATTTGTGCCTGTCACAGCTAAGAACAGTACTCCCCATATTCTTATTGCGGTTGATCCAATGGGAATAACTCTTCTGATGAATACGTGAGTCCTATGCTAGTGCAGCTATAAATTGCAGAAGGGACATTTAAAAAAAGTAAAAGACAGTTAAATTTGTCTCTCTTTCATTGGATTGGATCACTTTGTGTGATACACAATTGAAATTGAGCACTTGTTTGTTCACGTGGGAGATTACTTTTTAGCAAGGGAATTACAAGCATCTACATATGACAGCCATGGAAATAGTTTCACGGTGGGGGAGCATCCTCCACCCATGTTACATATATATCCAAACGAAGACTAGTTTGTTAAGGCCCTCTATTTCCTTAATTGACGAAAGGCATGCTCAATTATTGGACATAAGGATTCAAGTGATAAAAAGTTCATCCGTTCAAATTCTATTCCACTAATTTTGTGAATCTTTAATTTTCAAAATATGAGTTGTTTATCATAATTGGACAAACATATATTTTCAAAATTTTAATTAAACTCATCATTTCCAAATCTAACCTAATCAGATTAGAGTTACTTATATCTTAACAGATTATAATTAAAAATATGCATTCACTTCTTTTTTTATTATGTATTATAGATCAAAGCTGAGGTTTCCGTGCAATATCAGTTTCGCGCAATATAAGTTCGTAAACAACTTAGAAAGTATCTAGTAACTTAGCTTTCAAATACAAAATGATCCTGATGATGAATAAAAAGCCATACCATGCTTCCTTTTTCTAGGACCATATATATATGTGTGTATAGTCCACCACATAGAAGCAAAAGGAAGGAGAAAAGAAAAGAGGATTTCCTAGTCAGAGTTTCATTCTTGTTGCATGTGTTTCCTTGATTTTGGCTCTATGTATATCTACTTAAATTTTTTACCTCTAGAATTTGTTTCTTCCATATATAAAAACTAAAGTAGCAAAATAACATTGACAACTATATATGCAAAGAGCGCCATCGACGATAAGTGGAGTATTATTCTTCATATATTGACCATACAATTTGCTTTTAAGTTTTAACAATATTTGGTATCCGTGTTTAATTTCCACCTAAAGATCGCAATCAACGTTTTTCTGTTTTTATTTGCTCTAGCTATTGCGGTATAATTTGTCAATTCAAGATATTTGATCAATTCAAGCCATTGAACATGCTTGGTCAGTGGATATAGTTATGGTAGGATGTCAACTCTCTCAGATCACCTTGATGGATTGGTTTAGTTTGTTGGTTCGTATATTTGTTTATATACCTAAAGTCCAAAAATACTCATTTTAATTAAACAATTTATTTGATTAGTTTTTCTTAAAAATTTAAATTAAAGTTGTATTATTAACTAAAATCATTTATCACTCAATATAAGTTGGCATTAGATCGAGGAGATTTGGATGCCATCAATTACATGCATGTTTACTAATTACCCATGTACATGTTGCATTTTCTTACGTGTCTTTGAAAAAAATAGAGTAACTACCCAAACAAGAACATAATAGTATATATAATACATATTGGCTTATTGGTAATTTGATGCAGCTTACAACTTTTGCAAGCCATACAACTCCAATAATGAGGAATCAAGTGAGGTAAGCTATTCCAATTGGGTTTATTAATTAACAAGCAATAATCACTTTTGGTGAAAACTAACACTCCAATTAGTAAAAATTTATATTTTAATCAACTAATTCAATGTTTGAATCTTAACATAGGATGTGTTCAAGGTTTTTGATGAAATTAATCATAATTTATGACGATAAATACTTAATACTAATATTATGATAAATAAAAAAATCAAAAACCACTTCGATTGATAATTTGTAACTAAATACAAAAATCATGTGATATTGTTTACGGGTTTCCACAGTATCACAGTCAATAACTCTGATAGCAACGTATATTTAGATTATTTCCTGTTAATGGGAAAAAGGGAAATACATTGAACAATTAGACTTCTCAACTTTCAAACAGTTTTCAAATTAACTTATTCAAAATTTTCTGATGGCAACGTATATTTTAATGTGATGTCTATCCACGCAATGCATGGCATGCAAGTTGCAAAACCTCTTGCTTCCAAACCTGAAATCTAGAGAGAAAAAAAGGAGCTCTAGTTTAGAATTCTAGTCGATAATGTAGTGTGCAATAAAATCAAATGCTCTTCAACAAAATCAAACGATAGTGTGTGTAGCAAACAAATAAAAAAAAAAAAGTATAAAATACAACAACACTATCTCTTCTCTTATCCCTTATCGCACACTCCTTCAATCAATACGATGCGGGTCCCTCTATCGCCCAAAAGTTCAGCTATCACAACCCAGAAGACAAATGTTATTGTCACCGCGACAAACACGCTCCCAACCTTATTTCCAGCCACGTGACACGACTAAACAGCCAGTAGCACCCAAAACTCCACGCACCCTCTTCCCCAACTCCTCAAACCCGAAAATAAATAAGCAAAAAATAATCTATCTAACCAGGATAAATATCCATTTTTATACTAAAAGTGTAAGAAGATAATATTAATCCTATACAAAATTTAAATTTAATTATTAAATGTGAAAAAATATGATAAATTTAATCATATAAGATTAATTTATCGTTAAATTATAATAATTGAAGAATAATTTGATCATAAATCATATTTTTTTAGCACTAATAAAATATTAAATTATAAAATTTAAGAAATAACTTATTATTAAAATATTTATAAGATTAATTTATTGTATTTTTTACATATTAAATTTAAATTTTACATTTTTAAAGATTAATTTATTATCAATTACCAATTATATATATATTATTTATTTAGGTCTAATTAAACTCTATATCTAACAAATTTGTTTAAGATACTAATAAAAATAATTTAATTAATTAAAATAAAAATAAAACATGTAAAATTTATGATTTGATAACCAAATTAATATTTTCTAACCCAAGGGAACAAAAATTATGAAAGAATAATAAAAAATAAAAATCATGAATTAGAAATTAAAAGGAAAAAAATTATAATTTGATCAAATAATTTTATATATCAAATATCAAAATGTATGATAATTATATATAAAAAAATGTGTATGATAGTTAATTTAAAAATGATATCAACAAAATCTCTTGTGATTTTCAACTCATTCTTAATATGAATTTCAATAAAAATATTTTATTTTGAAGTTCTTAAGAATCAAATAAAATCTCAAGTACTGAAAGAAGTTTACAAGAATTAATACACACTTTGGAAGCATCTAAAATCTTTTTTGATTTATTGAACACTCTAAAATAGTAAAATTACTAAACACTACGTCACTAACTGTAAATAACCATTAAATTAAAAAGTAATAAATCCCAAAAATAAAAAATAAAAAATAAACCCCTCCTCACACTCACAAAAGGTGAAGGGTCCTCACTCTTTCTCATTTCCACATATCTGACAGAAAAAAATGGAGAACTATCAGTACCCGGCGTCGTACCCTGACTCCGGCGAGTCCTCCCCGCGCTCGCGCGAGATCGACTTCGAGAACCCGCCGCCGTGGGACGAGCAGCAGAACCAAAACTACAAGGCCAAGTTCATGTGCAGCTACGGCGGCAAGATCCAGCCCCGCACCCACGACAATCAGCTCTCCTACGTCGGCGGCGACACCAAGATCCTCGCCGTCGACCGCTCCGTTAAGTTCTCCGCCTTCCTCTCCAAGCTCTCCGCCCTCTGCGACTCCCCGCCACAGGACCTCACCTTCAAGTACCAGCTCCCCGGCGAAGACCTCGACGCCCTCATCTCCGTCACCAACGACGACGACCTCGAACACATGATGCACGAATACGACAGACTCTATCGCCCTAACCTAAAACCTGTTAGAATGAGACTCTTCCTTTTCACACTCTCTAATTCAAACCCTAATTCCTCTTTCTCCTCCGAACGCGACCGTTTCGTTGAGGCTCTTAATTCGGGTCCGGTTCCTTCTCAACCCGATCCGATCAAAACCCCACCCGTTACGCCTTCTAATGTTGATTATCTCTTCGGTCTCGATAAAGCCGTTGCTCCTCCAAATCTTCCTCCGAACTTCGCAGCGGTTAAATTCCACGATCCGGTGCCGGAACCTGTCGCTCCGACGCCGGTAGAGTATCAATCGAGAGTTTCCGATCGGGTTGTTGGATCGGATCCGAATGTGAATTCGATGGAAATTCAGAGACAGATGCAGCAGGAGATGCAGCGATTGCAGATTGCGGAGAATGAATATCGTAGAAGGAGTGAGGATGGATTTGCAACTGGTTATGCTGCTGCAGCCGGAGGAGATTATTACATGCAGAAGGTGCAGGAGAAGGTTCCGCCGCAGAATGCGGCGGTGCCGCCTCCGGCGGCGTACTGGTCGGAGAAGCAGTTTTCCGGGGAGGGATATCAGACGACGGTGACGACGGCGGCTCCGGGAGGAGGTGACCAGCCGATGTATGTTATGGCGGCGCCGGGGACGTTCTATCACCACTCGCCGGTGATGCGACCTCCGGCGGCGGCGCAGGGATACTACGCTGTGCAGAGGATGGGTTCTGATGGCTACCGTGAACAGCAGGCGGTGTACGGAGGCATGGCTGCGCCGAAAGCGGGGTTTTCGACGGCGGGGATGGTTAAGGGGCCGGCGTATTCGGAGGGATATAGTGGCGGCGTGGTGAGGCCGGCGGGGTTGCCGGATAATGCGGCGTATGCGCAGGTGGCGTATGATAGCGCGAGTGGGAGACAGGTTTACTATACTGCGCAGGGAGGAGTGGTGCACGCGCCGCCGCAGTACCAGGGGGGTCCGCCTCAGGATGTGAGGCCGGGTGGGGTTTCGGTGGGGCAGGATGGTAAGGTGGTTAACAAGGTTAACCAAGGTTCTGTGTGATTATAATAGCTGTGATTGAGATTGTCATTATGTTAATTTTGAAATAAATAATACACTAAATATGTTTTGCTTTTTTTTTCATGGTTTATATATAATACCAATATTGTTAGCTTATAATTTATGGTTATTGTTTAAATTTCCTTCAATCTACTGATTAATTTTCTAACTTTGTTTTCGCCTCCCTCTCCCTCCTCTGATTATACATTAATCTGAATTTATCAATTTTTCTATTGAGATGATAAAATGTAGAAAAATAATTTGTGGAGGGACCGTAAGATCATCATAATGCTGTTCTGGGTTTGTTGGAGATCCTCATTAGTCATTATGCTGTTATGTGTTTTGTTAGATTTTCAATGCTTCTTATTTCTTTTAATTTATTTTTAGTGTTTTTAAAATTACAAAAGTTATGTATTTGTAGTCCTTCACGAGAGATTAAAATTTATTAATATAGGAGTTAGCAACAAATAAGTTAATAAAAACACTAATTAAGCATGCATAGGGAAAAAGAAACTAGAGAAGAAAGTGTGCAAAGGCATCTCTACATCTGGAAATTGAAAGCTTTGTCTTGGCCTCTCACTCAATCATCCTTCAAAACAACACTTGAGTGTGTGCACCAGAAGGCACTCAAGGGAACAAAAATGTAGCAATCAAATATTGAATGCACGCATGATATTATTATGGCCTATTAAGATAATTTTGGATCCCACCGTTCCATAATGCCAGCTTTTCTTGAGCTTGCGGATAATGTTATGGTGTGCATTCATTTATTTATGGACTTTAATTTGGATAAAATATCGGTATTAATTAATTCAAAGTTAAATTATTATAAAATTCAACAGTTAATAGTTGTATGATAATTTATAATTAGGTGAGAATATAAATTTATAATATATTTAATTAATTTTTATTATATTAAATGATATTAAAGAAAATAAAATAAATTGAAAATAATTGTATTAGTTTTTTTAGTAATATATTTTTATATAAATTAGTATAACAGAAAAGATAAAAGAATTTCACTAAAAAGACCAATTAATTAAGTATTTCAACAAAAATTAATAGATAATATAATAAATATTTTTTTACCCATAATATAATAAAAAAAATGTCATGATTGTTTCCGCTTCCCATTGTTACTTACTTCCTTTGAATTAAAGAAGGATCAGTCTCCACTCTCCCCCCGAATTTCCTCGAAGTTTCATTGCAGCTTCACCCTGGTACATGCAACTACTTGATGACATGCTATGGCAAAAAAATTCTTATACCCAATGGAACTATTAAATTAGGAAAAATCTCTAAAGTGAGATACATCCCTCCCATTTTACTTTAATAAAATATCTTTGAAACATGTATGGAAAAATATAAAAAAAAAAAGTAAGTAAATATAAATAATTAGATATAATATCAATCATTTGATGTCCAAATAATGAAACTAATAAATAATAAGTTGTTGGTGAGGACGTGTTTATATTTTATATAATTGTAAATTTCACATGTTATATTTTTACCCGATGGAGGTAGAAAATTTCTTATTATGTGTTTTCCTATCAAGTGACATTTTCCCGAAGTAAATATGAGTGTTTACCTATAATTCTTCTCTCTGCCTTTTCTTTAATTATAAATACAAATGACAAAATATTTTTTGAATTTAATTATAATATATTTACCAAAAAACATTTACTTTAAGTAATCAATTATGATGATAAATTTATTAATTTTATAATCATTGTCTTAAAATTCATAAAAAAGAATATCTATAATATATTTGTAGTGTACAAATTTTTACTCTAACCAAATAAAAAATAATTAAACTAAATGTTTTATGGACACCTCATGTACGGAAGAATCACTCTAGCGCGGCGCAATCTATTTTGGAAAAGTGTCTTTGTTATATTTTTTGACTTTTTATCAAGGCAAGATACGAGTGGACCACTAACTTATGCATAACTACGTTTGTGAGTTAATTAAGCACTTTTCATTACAAGTTGCAACCACAACTACCTTCACCTTGTCTAGTTTTACAATTGCCTTTTTTGTTTTAAATATATATATTCGTAAGAACTAAACACCTACTAAAATATTTATAACATTCATATAACTTATTATATATATATATATATATATATATATATATATATATATATATATATATATATATATATATATATATATTATGTAAAAAAAAAAAACACTCGTTGTTACAATCTCACCTCAATTGGTTTAATTTATGAACCGCAAAATCTACTCCTTGATTTCATGTATGTAAGGAAGTTATTTATAGAACTAGTACAAGATACTAATGAATTAGCCCTCCTCTGTGTTATCTTTGTTTTGTGTATTGAGATGTAGGAAAAATGAATGTTAGTTAGAACTCTTCAGCAAATGAGTAGGCTTGCTTATTTTGTTCATGAATGGAGTAGCATCTACGACTTTATTCCATTTTTATTAATCAATGACCTTCGAATTTAGTTGAATTCTACCAAAATCTTACGGCTGTGTAATACTACCGGAGTCCGGAAGGTGCGACTCAGTGGCGATTTTTCATTTATAAACCTACATGTTATCACAAATTATAAGTATTTTTGTGTGTGTATGTATAAAAGGGAAGATAAACATAATTATTAACAGAAAATTTAAAACATTAATAGTATAAAATATAATTTCAAAAGAAAATACTAGGCTATATATATAATAAATATTTGAGATGTAAATAATGTAAAAATATTTTTTTTGAAAAAAAAAGAGATTAAAATAAGTGTAAAAAGAACATTTCAAAAAATAATTAATATTTTCCATAATCATTAAAAAGAACATATTTTTAGCATCCAAGGTTGATGGGGCACAACCTTGTGGGCGGTTAATTGGGAGGATTGAGTATTCTATCAGGTGCAAAACTTATATGTGTTGTTTTTAAATATTTTTATTGTTATTTTCTAATCAAAACTAGAACTTTGTCTTAAATACGTATGCTAATTTTTAATATAATTTTTTTATTGTACATATTATCCGTCACGAGTGTAGAATTCTAAAATAAAATTTATTTTACCATTCACATGGGTAGCAATTAAAAAAAATCCATGTAAAAAAAGTAAAAAAGAAAATCTACATCACACCATACACAGTTCATTTTTTTAAGGATAATTGAAGAACAAATATTTGAATCCTGCTATTCTAAAATCCCAGTTCTCATAAGTTTCATCACTCAATTCCCACCAGTGTAAACAGAATAATAGGAAAAGGCTAATATAAAAAGTAGAAAACACAAAGCAATTGTTTTTGGAGCATTAAAGCAAAGGAGCAAAAAGGAGTGGCGTTTAACCAAATCTAGCTTTACTGAATTCTGCAAGACATTTATTAGAATCTATGCGGGTGTCAACGGTGAATAACTTTTTTAGAACAATAATAAAAAAATATTGTTGACTCTAAATGAATTTCTATAAAATTCAAAAAAAATGAATTTCTATAAATTAAAATCAAATCTTTTAAATAAGATTTTTGTAGAGGTTAGTTTATAAGTTTAATCAAAACTAACGAAATAAGAGTCTTTAAATGCTAAATCAAACCAAGTATTACAAATAATGAATGAAATGAAATAATTAGAAAGTGTAAAATAAAGTTAAAGAAGATAAGTAAAAGGAAAAAAAAAGTAGATGAAATTGAATTAAATTGATCGTGGAATTATATATTCGAATCTCACATAATAATTAATTATTCTGAAAATGTGATTTGTCATGCAGAGAATTTTGATTAAATGTTTTTTTAATCGAGGAACAACCATTTATAGACTATTACTCTTCAAGGTTAAAATTCTGAAATTTGGACACATATCATGCTTATAATTGCAACTTCGATCTTTTGAATAATGCCATTACACATGCCCCATATTTGCATAACTTACAATGACTTTTCTTGACCTCCCATATTACCTTTTCAAAATTCCGAACTTGGAATTCTAAGTTTAGATTTTTCACATGCTTGTTTCAATTTTTGGTTTAGACTTTAGACAAAAGAAAGTAGGACTTGACAATTAGTTAAATAGAAATAATTTCGTGTCAGTTCATAAATATGCAATATGCTTGATGATTATTTCTTTCAATTTTGAAAATAAAATAAAGTTTCTCAAAATCTCTTCAACACATGTTAAAATTCTCTTTACCAGGCCAACAACAAGAAGCCATTTATAAGAGTGCGCAAGAGTATAAACTTTTAGCTTGAGTGATTTATTTGTCTACAAATGCTTGGGAATTTGGAATCATGTTCATATATACCATTTAACTTTTCTAATCCAAAAATATGAAATTTATTTTTCAACACTTCCCCTTGGTGCGTTGCATATATAGCATAGGAGAATAATGCTTTCAGTGCAGAAACTGTTTCTTAGGGTATGAAAGCCACATAACATAGCTGATAGCTGCCTAACCAAATATATCTCGTACACAAAATCACAAACCATGTTAAAATTTGCAAAGTTAGAAATAGGGTGCCACTAATTAATCAAAGTGGGTGTAGCCTATAGTGATGATAAAGGCGTGCTTAATTATCGTCTTTCCCTGGTGTTGAAATTTGTCAAAACGAATTAATCACACTTAAACCCTTTAACTCTTCCTAATAGATAAATATTGACACAAATAAAATGAGACAAAAGTACCTTCTAAGAAAAGCAAGAAACAAAACAAATACATGTGTTAACAGTAAATCAATAATTATGCTAGGGTGGTCCATATCATCCAAAATTTCTACTAACTGACGAAGCATCAAAATTACTTTAATATATTAAGCATATAGCGTTTTGAATGGCGTGAATTTTCTGTGCAGATTTGTTGAAAATTGTCAATGCCATGAAAACCAAAATACCTAACAACCAATATAATCTCAAAAAAGGACCTTTCATTTTCGCTCTGTTAGGAATTTCCAAATCCGTTGCCGTCATCAACGTTAAGCTCTTGCAAGCTAGAACATCCCGAAGGAGAAAGCTCACAAGCCGCCACAAGTGTTAAAAAGTAACTTTTGCATTAAGTTGAAAATTTTATACTAAATTTTACATCAAACTTATTTTCAAAATACAAACATTTAAATATAAATTATTTCACTTCAAAATAAATTTTAACCATATTAAAATTAAAACTCATTTAAAGATTAAAAACGAAAACACTAGCAGCTGTTTCACCATACTGCAAATTAACCAATTTTCTTTTAATTATGCAATTTAATTTTGACAGGGGAATTCTACTTGCTCGATGTGTTGGGCAGTGGTGGTGAAGCCTTTGGGTGAAAGACTTAGGGAGAATGTATTTTTAGGGATGTTTGGGGGAGATGAGAAATTAAAAAGGGAGTTTATTAGAAATAAGGGAAAGGCAAATTAGCAATTGCTTACGGCTATTAAACCTTTTTTGGGTCCATACGAAGCTGTGAAAGAAGTGTAACTTTTGAAAGAGGCTCAATAATATGTGCTTCGTTCCATGAAACTTTTGTTCTTATCCTATTATTTCAAGTTTAATATTTCCACAAAAACAAAAAGTGCACTATTTGTACTAGACCAAAACCAAAAGGGTTTAGTGTCCAAAGATAATTTTGTCTCTTGAAAATAATGTGGCAGTTTTGATGAATGTTCGAGGCTATGATTTTGCGGTATAATATTCTATCCTCCGTTATAAAATAATTTAAGCCAAATTTCATTTATTTCAAGCGTGTAAATACATTTTATGTTATTACTTTGAATAATCATTTGATAATAGATAGTGTATATATTGATTGTGTAAATTGTCAAACAATTACAAACTGTTATATATAATTTGATTTTACTAACTGTTATATATAATTAGTTTATTAATTTTTATAATAATTTCTTTAAAAATAGTATTAACTATAATTTTAAATTAATTAACGGTGTAAGTTTTTGGTAAATTGTTAATGCATAAAAATTAAATTCTAATAAATTATGATATAATTGCTTAAAAATAAATAGTAAATTAAAAAAATAATTATATACGTAAAATAATTTTATAACGTATTCAATCAAAATTTATAATATATGATAAATTTGTTAAATTTTATAATAATTATTTAAAAATATTATTAATAATGATTTATAATTAAATGATAATGTAAAATTATTTTAAATATTATGACATTTAAATTCAAAAAACAGAAAGAGAAAATGAGTGTAAAGTCAGAAAAGGAGAGTGTCTGGAGCCTCTATGGCATATTTATATTATGTCGGACACTCTTAGTCTAATCTTGCGCCGTCCAAGCTCATCATGTAGGTGTCTTTTAATCAGACTTGAGCATTGTGCTCACATGGGACTGCATGCCAAGCTTGTCTCACTCATTTATAAGTGAATGCAAGAAGCTTCTAAAGATAAAACAAGTTGCATACCAGTGGGGATTCTCTATTTATCACTGTCTCAAGCCATGCCCAAAATGTCCCTCCAAACTATATATATATATATATATATATATAGAGAGAGAGAGAGAGAGAAATAGTAAATTCTAGATCATCTGCTAAATCTATAACTTGAATTTAAATTTATACGTAACTTTACTTTGAAAATTGTCAACTTGAGAATGAAAACTCATTTCTGTATATATCTTTCATTCTTGGAACACTTGATGCATTAATATTTTCTGAAATCAGGGCTGTGTATAAGTATTTAGAGGTGTCAGGCCAATTTTTTTAAAGAAATTTTAAATAATATTAATTATTAATTTTATATTAATTTTCTAGATTTCTAAGTCACAATTATTTATTAATGTTTTAAAATTAAATTATTTTAATATGTTCATATGTGTGTATGCATTGTGTAGGTATCCACCTAACACCTCATTTTTAGATACAACTAATAAAAAATTAACAAGTGATAAAACAAAACAAAAATTCTTCATTTATTAGCTTTAACTTGATTCCTTCTAATAAAGAAATGATATAACTAGTTCCCTTGATAAATATTTGATCTTATAAAAGATATTTTAAATAATAATAAAAATATTATTTTTGTTTATGTAAATAAATTAAAAATACTTAATCAACTAACTAAACCAAAAATTGTATATATTTTCTGTGTATTTTTAAATATATTTTGTTAACTATATTATATAAAATATATTTTAAATAGATTAGTATTTATATAATCATTTTAAAATACATATAAAATATATTCCTCCCCCCCCTCTCTCAACCCAGTACTCATCATCTCCATTGAAAAGTCATAGAATGAAACTCTTTTGATCCTTCTTGTGCTTGCCATCATAATTCATGCCTCCTAAGGCAGACCCATGTCGGATCCACCTTCCTCATCCCCCAAAAGCACCCTCTCCTACCACCACAACAGGTTTCCACACTTAGGCTCCCTAGGAAGACCATACGCTAACATTTCATAGGTTCCCACAGCAAGCTTGGTTCCTGAAATTCATATGCCGGATGAACATCATTTGTTCATAATGCTCTATATTATGTTTGGCATACTCAATATCTTATTGTTAAACATAAAATTTTTATTTTGGCAGAGCATATATATTGAAGGTTTAATTGTGTTTTTATAGTGCCTAAAAATTCAGGTAAATCTGGTTTTGATTCCTCAAATTTTAAAAATCCATTTTAGTCTCTGATGTTGGTGTGCAAAATGGACATGTATTATTCCTTGGGATTAAGGGAACATTTTTGGGTACCATTATTGAACATAATTTCGATTACGTTCCTAATCAACCAAAAGTTCGACTCATTGCTGCTGGCAATCCCTTTGTCATTTTTGTTAAAACAGAAGATTTCCATTAGTCTCCCTAGTCTGCTGTAGGTGCCACTACACTAAAACAAGGACTAAGACGTGCAAAGTGTGACTGAAACCGGAATATACTTTGAGTGTGCGAACAGGTGCATGCGAGTCTCCAATCAAAGTGCAAAATACTAGTCAGAGCCAAACGTAGTGAACAAACTTTATGCAAAAAATTCAAAATCGTTATTCAGACAGCCGTGTGTTCGGAACTTTGGACTCCAAAAGTGCTACAAATTAAAGAGCCTTCCAGCAAAAAATGGTTTTCAACATTAGATACAAAAGAAGTAACCTTGTATTCTTGCAATTATGTGATGATTAATAAGAAACAAATGGCTACAAAACCACGCCTAAATGTCATTTCTTGACTTCCTCATACTCTGCCTCGGGAGCCTGTTCACCACCCTGAGAACCTCCAGCTGAGGAACTGCCACTAGAACCACCTGACATGTGCTCTCCAATCTTGGAGACAGCTTTGTTTGCAGCGTCAAGCTTTGCCTTAATTTCATCAGCATTGTCTCCTGCCATTGCTGTTCTCAAATCTGATACTGCATCTTCAATCTCTTTGGCCACTTCACTGGGGATCTTATCTCTGTACTCACCTAAACTCTTCTCGATGCTGTAGATGGTTGTATCTGCACTGTTTCTGATGTCAATGAGAGCCTTTCTTTCTTGGTCTTTCTGAGCATGCAACTCTGCTTCTTTGACCATCTTATCAATCTCATCTTCTGAGAGTCCTCCAGATGAACGGATGGTGATTTGTTGTTCTTTCCCAGTGGACTTGTCTTTGGCAGAGACAGTAACAATCCCATTGGCATCTATATCAAATGTGACTTCAATCTGAGGCATGCCTCTTGGGGCAGGAGGAATGCCAACAAGCTCAAATTCTCCAAGCGATTTGTTGTCTACAGCCATCTCCCTCTCACCTTGTAGCACCTTGATACCAACCTGAGTCTGATTGTCAGCTGCTGTTGAAAACACCTGAATGATATCACAAGTTAGAATTAGACTCTACCAAATCGAGAAGAATAGATTTACCAAAATTATATATATTAAACATCTAAAATTACTAATCTACTTAGGGGGGAGGGGGGGATTTATGCACATTTTTTTTATCCCTTGAACCCATTTTCAATTAAGATTTAAGCATATAATTTTATGATTTGAATGTTACATCACTTATGAAAGACTGACCCCATAACCTGGAAAGTGCAAAACGATGATCAGTCAATATTTAAAGATTACCTGACTCTTTTTAGTAGGAATTGTGGTGTTGCGGTTAATCAACCTGGTAAAGATACCACCCAAAGTCTCAATACCCAGAGAAAGTGGAGTGACATCTAGGAGTAGTAGCTCTTTAACATCTCCACGTAGGATACCACCCTGAATAGCTGCTCCCATGGCAACTGCCTCATCAGGATTTACTCCTTTGCTAGGACTCTTTCCAAAGATCGCTGAAACCACCTCCTGGACTTTAGGCACCCGGGTCATCCCTCCAACAAGAAGAACCTCATCAACTTCCTTGATGGATACATTAGCATCCTTCAAACAGCTCTTACACGGTGCCTTTGTCCTTTCAATCAAGTGGTTTACCAAAGCCTCAAACTTAGATCTAGTCAATGTGATATTCAGATGCTTTGCACCAGATGCATCAGCAGTGATGAAAGGAAGATTGATTTCTGTTTGAGATGTTGAAGACAGTTCTATTTTTGCTTTCTCAGCAGCTTCTCGAAGCCTCTGCAATGCAAGTTTATCCTTTGAAAGATCAATATTCTCAGTTCTTTTGAATTCATTCACTAGAAAATCCAATAAAGCATTATCAAAATCCTCTCCTCCCAAGAACGTGTCACCATTTGTGGCTTTCACCTGGACACAAAATAGTTATCAGTAACAATTTCCAACGTTATTTCTAATGACAGGTTGTGAAATATAGGCATAGAATAACCAAGTGTTAATACCTCAAAAACACCATTAGAAATCTCTAAGATGGACACATCAAATGTTCCACCTCCAAGATCAAAAACTGCAATGAGACCCTCCTTGTTGTTCATCCCATATGAAAGTGCAGCAGCAGTGGGCTCATTGATGATTCTTTGAACATCAAGACCAGCAATTCTACCGGCATCTTTTGTTGCCTGTCTCTGAGCATCATTGAAGTAAGCTGGTACAGTAATTACAGCTTTTGAAACTGACTTTCCAAGATATGACTCAGCAGTTTCCTTCATCTTGGTGAGAACAAAAGCACCAACTTGGCTGGGAGAATACTGCTGCCCATTGGCTTCAACCCAAGCATCTCCATTGGGAGCCTTAACAATCTTGTATGGAACCATTTTCATCTCCTTCTGAGTTTGAGAATCATCAAAACGCCTACCTATCAAACGCTTGGTTCCAAAAAGAGTGTTTGTTGGGTTTGTCACAGCCTGACGCTTGGCTGGTGTACCAACAAGAAGCTCCGCTTTCTGGTTGAAGGCAACCACTGATGGTGTTGTTCGAGCTCCTTCAGAATTCTCAATAACTTTGGGATTCTGAAAATGTAATAAATATTAGTCAGCACAGACACCACTGAAAAATTCGTAACAAATTAAGAGAGAGGAAATCTTACCTTTCCCTCCATAACAGAAACACATGAATTGGTAGTACCCAGATCAATTCCAATGACATCATTACCAGCAGGCTTTGAACTGCAGTGAGGATGGAATTTCACAATGAATAAATCTGAGATTGGAAGTACCCACTACCCATATCTCTCTCTATATAAAGTGTAACAATTATCAAAACAGAACAACAAATGGCACCTGAACGGCCGAGACAAACTTGCCCACTTGTTCCCTACATATGATGTCTTTGTGCCACTCGTCAACTGCACAACAATGTGAAAGAAAATTAAGATTACCTTCAGAACAATGCTGACATGATCAACCAAGTTCAACAATCATTATTCCACAAATGATGCCATGATATCAACAATTGTTCATATACTTACTAGGTCCCGAATAGATGAGCAGTTCTAAAAAAAAATAGATTACGTACATCAAAAACAGCATTCGTACTTGTATACAAGTTACAATGAAGTCAGAAGCACAGAAAACGCAGATAATCTAGCAAAACTTCAAGCCAATACATGACCCAATAATCAGTAACATTCAAAGTTAACAAGTATCTCTCAATCTTATATAAAGTGCGGTTCTCAGAACCTTTCTAAAACTGTTAAATTCTAAGATCTAGTAATATTATTGACGGGTTAAAATTTTATTTCTTATTTCACATAAGATTTCACCTTCGCAGCAAAGTCGCACAATCACGGGACATAGAGCCTCGTCTCAGATCTTAAAAATCAATCATTTAAATAAAAAGTTACAGTTTCTAAACACAAGACACAAAGCGATTCGCTATATTCGTCACATAACTCAGCAAACATCTCAGAAAATAAGAAGTGAGGTTAATCGAGTGAAAATGGAGATGCGAAAGAGAGGGCGATGACGGTACCGAACGAAAGGCGGAGAGAGAAGACGAGGGAAGGTCGCGGCGGCGGAGAGAGCGGAGCAAGGCGGTCGCGGCGGCCATATCGGATTGGAAAAAGTGAAACAAGGGCTTTGGAATTGGGCGTTGGAGAAATGCCTGAATGGGAGGGTTTGGCTTTAAATTAGGGTTTAGGGTTTTGTGCTGACGAAAGAAGTGATGGTCGTGAGAGGTGGAAATGAAGGTATCGTATTCGTATTCGTATAGTATACTTTTCTCTAAAGAAAGTATCTGTTCTTCAAGACGTACAAAAGTTTTTCTTTTACAACAACCCAAAAAAATGTATACCCAATATATAAGTGAATTATTATTTATTATTCTGAATAAAAAAAATACTCTGGATAAAAGTATATTATTATTATTATTATCTTACCATTTTTATCTTTTTTTTTTCTATTTATTTTTTCATTCTCTTTCTTTATTTTTTTTATATCTTCTTTCCTTCCATTCCACTTATCTTTATCTTTATCAAAACTTTTATATCAATGACTTTGTCTTAATCAAAACTTTCATATCTCAACAAGATCAAATCATATTGAAAAGGTCTCACTAACACATCGTCAATAACTTTATATATAACGTGTTTTTTATCCATCATCTAATTATTGAATTATAATTATATATTAATTTAATTGTTTATGTAAAAAAATGAATAATAATATAAAAATTAATATAATGATTTATATTTTAGTATATTTATAAAAAAATTGATTTAATGAAATAAGAAAAAGAATGTTTCCTTGGTAATAATATTGTTACAGTAAGTGGAAAACATGACACAAAAATTTGTTGATGGTAGAGTAGTCTGCTATCAAGGGCTGCCAAATAACATGTAGTTGTTCAGACGTGAGAGATATTACTTTATTACGAGGCCGCATTTAATAAGGTAAAAGTTTTTTATTTTTTGAGAATTTTAATTTAGTTTCTCCTTGTTTGATATTAATTTT
The DNA here is from genome assembly GCF_000004515.6 of Glycine max. Lineage (NCBI taxonomy): Eukaryota > Viridiplantae > Streptophyta > Magnoliopsida > Fabales > Fabaceae > Glycine > Glycine max. Next base: position 4,989,069 of record NC_038244.2, read on the forward strand.
TAAAAATTCAAAATTTTGGAAAATATTATCTTTTAGAAATGTTTTTAGTTAGTTTTTTTTTAAAATCCACAGGGGAGGTCGGAATCATTTCTAACTTTCCTGGTTAGGAAAAAATTATTTATATGGCAAGACTACATTACCCTTTTTTAAGTATAAAATATCCTCACATAGATTTCCTCTTTATCCAAAAGCTTATTTCCATGGTTAAACATCTTTACTTGACCTATGACATTTAGTAATATTTTTTTTATCTAATAGTAAAAATATTATTAAAAAGTTTTAATAGCATTTAATAAACATCATAACATGAGATATATACAATATTTAATAAAATATCATGAAAATATAATAGTAATATTTATTCATATTTAATAATATTTTTAAAATATTTTTTAAAAAAATTTAACAATATTTTTACTAAGAGTTAGAAAAAAATATTATTAAAGGTTATATGTATAACAGTGATTCAACTTATCCACATGATTATATCTCCTTTTTTTTAATTTTGAAATTTGCAAAAAATCTCTATTTTTCTTTTTTTATAAATAATTTTATATTTTTTTAAACGTAAATCTCCAACTACTTTATATTTAAGTTTATTTAATTATTTATTATTTCATCTTGTACAATATTTTGTAAATATTAAATGATTTCTATATTAACCACCTAATATTTCTTCTATGAATTCAAAAAATCTCTTTAACAATTATATTTATTTTGTTGCAGGACCTCCCTTACAGTAGAGTTTAATAAAATTATTTTAACAAAATGGTATATTTGTAAAAAAAAAAAAATCGTATACATCCATGCAAGTTCTACTATAATCAAATATGAAAAACTTTAATTCCAAGAAACATATATAATCAACCAAACGCATATTAATGATTCTCAAGAATCATAATGTCTTATTTTCATATTGATTATGATATTTTCAGGTATAAAAAACCTTTTTCTCTACTAGATGCTTGTGATCTCTTGACATAAAAAAAATTTCTCCCATACTAAACTCTCCCTAAAGTAAGGTGACATGGTAAAAAAATTAATCAAGTATGAAATAGAAATTTCATATACATATAATTTGCCTAATTCTTATTCTTATATTTAAATATGTATGGATTAACTTCATGCTAAAGAATAATCAATTGAAAAATCTTTTTTTTTTTACTTTTTCTTAGTATTCCCATATTTCGTGAGATAAAAATAATTTTTGTATGTTATTCAAACACACTAATCAACATCAGTTCAGCTCGCCTGTTCCGATGGTTCTGCTGCCAAATTTTGGCAAATCCTATAAGTCAGGTTGTTGCTTATCAATAACCATCTTCATTTTCTAATTTTGTAATAATAATAATAATAATAAAGTAATATAACCTTCATTTAAGCATATGTTACTAGTATAGCTAAGCTAGCTCCCAAATATCAACCAATCTGTTTGTGCATGTTTCGGAAGTTACTAGGATAGTCCAACCCCAACATTTTCGGTTAATCATAACAGTTTCAACCATCAATAAATAGATACTAATATCTAACATTTTGCTGCTACTTTTCACTCTTATTTTCCTTCTTCTCTTTCCTTAAGATAGTAACACACAACACAACAAACTCAACAACAACAACCAGGTAGCTAGAGAAATGGCGGAAGTGAAGAGTGAAGACCCAGAAAATGCAAATAAGAGAGAAAAAGAAGAAGAGGAGTCTCCAATAGAGGAAGAGGGGCTAACAGTGAAGAACACCGACGACCCGACCCAGCCGGTATGGACCTTCCGGATGTGGTTCCCGGGGCTGCTCTCGTGCTCCCTCCTGTCCTTCCTCAACCAGTTCTTCGCCTACCGAACGGAGCCTCTCTTCATCACTCAGATCACCGTGCAGGTGGCCATGCTCCCCCTCGGCCACGTTCGGGATCCCCGGGTTCCGGATGAAGCGATTCTCCTTCAACATGAAGGAACATGTTCTCATTATAATTACCATATTTGCTAAAGCTTTGGGTCCGCCTCGTCCTACGCGGTGGGGATTGTTACCATTGTCAAGGCGTTGTATGGAATGAAGATATCGTTGGTTGCTTCATGGCTTCTCATCATCACGGGGAATTCGAGTACAATAAACACCAAAAAGATTTACAGACACGAGAGAATTTAACTTAAGGCTTATTTATAGGTTTCTTCTCACTCACGTAGTGCCCAACATTTTTCATATTATTTTTCCTGTTTGCATGTGCTTTACCTGTTTGCTCTTCTGTTCTATACTTTTCATTCATGCCACTGTAGATGTATTTTAATTTGAGAAAAAAGACAATGCAAGTGTAAAATAATTTTTCAGTATCATTCAATCAAATATTATCTTTTTATGATTAATTAAATAATAATATAAAATGTTAATGCATCATCGTTAAATTATTTTTAATTTTAAAGGTAAAAGTATGCATTTTTTTCCCCACACAAGACAGGTTTTGTTGTTATTTTTTTATAAGCTGTTTTCTGCTTATAAATTAAAGTTATGATCTGTTTAGTGATAAAGCACTAAAACTTATTTATAATTTGTTAAAACCCAATAAGGTTATGCTTGATAAAGCTTAAGCTTAAGGTTAAAAAAATTAATTTTAAATATAAAGTTAAAAGATATTAAACTAAATTTATTGAATTGGAAGTGCTTCATAAAATTAGTTATTAATCAATTAGTTATTTTTGGTGTACATATAATTAATTAGTTAACAAATGTAAAATGACATAGAAAAACATGTTTATATGATTTTTATACTTTTTTTATTTTTAGAAAAAAAAAATTTAACTAATAATAATTTAAACTATTGTAGTTAGTTTTAAACTGATATAACTTTTTAAGAGATAAAAAATTCATTAAAATTTAAAATAAATAGTATAATATTAAAAGCGGAACTTTATTGAAACAAAGTGCTTCAGCTTAAAAGACAACTTTATTGGGTTGTAGCAGACAACAATTTCTTCTCAGTTGTCATTTTCAATTTTTTCTTGTTAAATTATTATATTTTAATTAGAGGGTTTGGGAATAATCCATATAAAGGAGAAATGTGGCATGCACCATCATTGCCTCCCATCACCTTTTCTCATAATATGGTTGTGGCAATCTATAGCATTGTCTCTTTGCTGTCTCATTTCACATGATTTCTGGCATCACAGCGGATAGAAAATGCGCAATAGCCTTAGAATTTTCAGTAGGAGTCATATATATTTGTAACAAAAATAAGCAAAGTGGTTAGGCTGGCTAAGCAACCAGCTTCAATTTATTAGGATCATTGATCAGTTAGAGTTAATTCTCATACTCATCTCCTAAAAATACTGTATTGCTATATTCATGTCATCTTATTCGGTCAATGCCAATCTAATACCATGATTTCCTATCACCATTCACCACACCAAGTTGGTGTCACATATCACCTCTCAAAACTCTGATAACAACAATGTTTTCATTTCCTTATCACAGTCATTTAAGTATGCATCTCATGCCAGATGTAGCCAAAAAGGAAAAAATGTTGTTGTGGTGGCCTTCTCAAGTTTATATATATTTACTTACATACAAATTAACCTTGTTGATAACTTGATATGCAAAGCTTTGCAGGAGAAAGATGAGCGCAGATTTTTGCAGGCATCTTGTTCAGCCCTCTTATCTCACCCTTCTTTGCTATTGTCAATGTCTTTGCACAAGAAAATTATCAGGGTGTAAACACCACCGGAAAGATTTACACCAATGAGTCATGATCAATCACATAAGAAAATTTGACACCATATTTTAACCCAAAATCATGCTGCTCAACTTTTTTACTTCTATTCGATGTGGGACTTTATCTCACACTTGTATTCTAATAATTTCCCCCCCTCAAGTGTGAGTTTCTTTCACATGGTAACTTTCCCCTAGAGTGGAAGTTATTATCATCCACGAGTATTAGATCTTACATGCTCTAGGTATTTGTGGTACTTACACCGGTGCTCCATCCACAAGACAATGCAAATGCAAGTCTTTTATAATTTTATGAGTTCCACATTATTTTGTAGGATTTAGAGATACTTTGCAGTTGCATGATGTACAAAATGGTTATCTGACATCCAATGCGTTGAATGCCAATATCATTCAGAGAAAATTCATGATATATGATTTAAGTTTGTGTTGAAAAGAGAGAACATATTGAACAGCTGATGTTTTTTGAACAATTTTCTTATGAGCTAGTATTAGAAGTTTTCTTATGGCAAATCTTAGGAAGATGTGTATGCCTTAATGCGGCTGAATATGCACATGAAACATTTAGGAAACAAAGGGAGCCTGGCTTCTTTGCTTTGCAGCTTAAATTTTCATAGAACTATCAGCAGCTTAAACATGCGGGGAGGTTGTAGAGCGGTATCGTGCTTCAGCAAAGGGCAAAGAAGATATCCACACAAAACTGATGAAAAAATACAAAGACATACCTACATGGTGGTTTTATGTGATGCTGGTCGTGACGCTTGTGGTTTCTCTCGTGCTATGCATCTTTCTAAATAACTAGGTTCAGAAGCCGGGGTGGGGACTTGTCGTTGCTGCAGCCTTGGCGTTCATATTTACTCTCCCAATTAGCATCATAACTGCCACCACAAACCAGGTTAAAATCTTGCAACTTTTGCTCCCCTACAATGTTCACTACATGTAAAAGGCAATAATCTCCTTTCAGTCCCATTATTTGAAGATAAAAAGTTGGCATTTTTTGTTTTGTTTTGTATACACACACATTTAGAAAATACACCAAAAATCAAAGAGACAACTTATTGTTGTTCCAAATTGGTGTTCAAAGAAACATTTGCCGTCTCCTTCTTGTGACATGGCGTGGACAATTTAACCAAATTTGTAGATCATAGCATATGAATACATAACTTAAAATAATTTTTCGATGGCTAATTGCGAATCTAAGGATAGTTTAACCTTAGGTAGAACCATGAAGTTTGTATCATGTATGGTAACATTTTTAGCTGGACAGTCAACTAATAGTTTTAAGTAACAAAGTAAGTACTCTCTTCATAGGGGCAGGACCTTAAATTTTCAAGTTATAACCTGTTTAATCTTATGCTCTGCCTACTGATACCAGGACTAAATATTATTACTGAGTATCTCTTTGGTATCATCTACCCCGGAAGATCAATAGCAAATGTATGCTTCAAAACCTTGGTGATTTGAAGCTTGGTCACTACATGAAGATCCCTCCTAGGTCAATGTTTTTAGTTCAGGTATATTCATCATGTTTACTTCTACTCACCTCACCCCCTTCTATGCCTAACCTTTGTGTCACACACAAATAGATTGCACTATACTCATATTACATTTCTTCTATAGTATCTAATTCACTCCATGTGTTTGTGTAGTTCATCGGTACAATGCTTGCTGGAACCATCAACATTGGTGTGGCATAGAAGGAAGTCACTGGACATGTCCAAGTGACCGTGTTTTCTTGGACGCATCAGTCATCAATAGGGCCAACACTAGTTTGGATATTGCACAAGACATTCCCCAAGCAGTCATGGATTCCCTTGATCAATCTTCCGGTCCTTCAGGGGGCAACTGGAATGATGCCACCAGCAACACCACTGAACTACAATGCCTGGATTATAATTGGAACAATTTTCAACTTCTTTATCTTTCGCTACAGCAAGAAGTGGTGGCAGAGATACAACTATGTTCTATCGGCAGCACTTGATGCAGGGGTTGCTTTTATGCCTGGAAAACACAAGTCTCAAAAGGGTTTTTTTCTTTGCGCACCTACCAAATGATTAGTACACTCAGTACAACATGCCCAATTCCATTTTTGTCTTTCCATCAAATTCATAAGGATTGTCAATTCAAAATATATATATTTTTTAAAAATTCAAAAATATATTTTATGAATTAATTTAAAATTAATGATCCAAACAAGAATTGAACATGCAACTTTCATATTATCAATATAATGTTCTAACCAACTAAACTAATAAACTAATTATGTTTTAAAATAATTAATATCATTATATATAACACTAAATTTTTTAATATATATTTAATATACATGTAAATTTAAATAATAAATTTTATGATAATTAATTTTGATCTAATAATTAATTTTTTTACATATATAAATTTTTATGAAACCTATGATTTTTATTTCAAATTTATATATGTAAAAAATACATTATTAGATTAAAATTAATTATAATAAGATAAAAAAATAAATTAGTAGATTTATGTTAATAATGTATTTTTTTTACATATATAAATTTTTATTAAACTTATGATTTTTATTTACAATTTATATATGTAAATAAATTAATTATTAAATCAAAATTAATTATCATAAATTTTATTATGTAAATTTATGTGTATTAAATATACATTAAAAATTTTAATGTTATATATAACAATATTAATTATTATATAACATAATTATTATATCATCGTACTAATAATATAAAATTTATAGGTTCATCGGACTTGGCCATCTTGCAACTTGCCCAACAGCTAAGGGAATAGTGGTAGATGGTTGCCCTGTATATTGATGACTACTTTAAATGGTTTTTTTTTTTTTTTTTTCATTACAACGGCTTCTTTTATGAATGCGTATATATTTTATTTTCCCAGGAAATAGTGTTATGTTTTTCAATCAGCAATTGGAAAATGTTTATTAGTATGTTTTCGTGATATTTGAACGGCAGTTATTTATTTGAAGGGTTTATTTGATGCTTTTGATTTTTTTTTAATTAGTATTTATTTAAAAAAAGAATCGACGTAATTATTCGTTCAAACTTGTGCAAATATAATACATATGAAATAGCATTTTTGCCATATCAAAGTCATAAAAAAATGTTAAAATCTGATACTAATATAAAGTAAATAAAAAATTAATGACTAATTTTTTTAGATAGGGAGATCATGCTAATTTACCACATTTTATTTTTATGAGTTATTTGATACGATGGAGCTGGTAAAAAACCCACGCTTTGCAAACAAAATAGTGCGGCGGATGCAAGGAAAAGAAGAGAAGAAAGCAAAAGTTACTGAACTTATTTATTAATGCTTCATAAATATTTTTAATCATAGATTTAGGCTGAAAAGGATAAAAATTGCAATAGTAATCAGAAACTGCAGCTAAAAGCTGTAAAGTTGCCAACTGGTGGTTGAAGAAACATTGCCAGAAACTCACCAGAATTTAATTTTCATGAATTTTTCTTTTTAATTGGCTAAACTTGAATATCATCTTCAACTTATGTCCTTAAAGTCAACTCCAACAGTGGCGTGTTTACTCCCAAGATCAATGCTTCCATGTTGCTCAGGCTTCACCTTATTTTTCCTAGTCTCATCATGTGCTGCATCAACATCAGCACAGTCTATGGATCTGTTATGATAACACTGCCATCACCTTGGATATCATTTGGGAAATGCAAGTGTCATCACCTCATCTGTCTCTTCCTGAATAGATCCCCTCTAATCAAATGATCAGCTTTGCAAGTAATTTCAGGAAAGAAAGCTTGTATACATTGCCATCAATGTTAAAATTAGATACTCAAACCCAGAAATCATCGTGATGAAATTACCTGAAATCCATTGGTTATATTCATCCAACCTTATTATGAAGGAGCTAGAACTTGGGGAACCACCTCCTCCATAAGCCTACATGTTCCCAGAACAGAAAACTCATCAAATTAAATGTTAAACAATCAGAAGGTAAGACAAAGATGTATCCATGTGTAAAACAAGCAAGGCACACCTTTGCAACTTCAGAGGTATCAGTGGAACTATCAGTGCTACGCAAGCACATTTTGAGATTATTCCGTTGCATGAATATCACAGCCCCTATTGGCCTGTCATTGGTGAATAAATCTAATCCATCAGATTATATAATTCAATAATTCTTTGATACAATTAAAAACCCCACAAAAGGTCGTGGCAGGATATCATGGTTATAAAATAATCTGATATAAGTACATTTTTTAGATTCTTCACTTAACCCCTAAGAACCTTCATCAAACAAGGATACTCAAGTCAAGACATAATTCTGGACTCTCTGACAGCTACAATCAGACGAAGAATCAACATATCTAGTCCAAGCAATAATCAAGCACCGAATGCTTTTCTTCAAGATAATAAAGTCTCTTGTATGTGTATATATATAAAATTTCATGTTGATATTATATGATGGCATAACTAACATGTGATTAGTGCTATGCATCTGCATTCTTCCTCATCAAGCAACGAGCCAAGATCCTGCCTCAAGTTCCATGGAAAAAGGACTCAGTATTGGAGAACATCAAATGCATAACACATTTAAGTGGCAAAATACCATAGAGACACTGGAACTCATGAGGTCACTATTTTAGGTTATTTTAATTCAGTGTCTAGTTATGAGAAGAAACTAATATTTTTTTGAAGAATTTGCTTAAACATTAGTTCAGCATCTATGCTAATGCCACAGTGGAGCTATTGACAATATTATTTCCATGCCAAGTTTGAAATTGCTGTCATTACCAATTGTTGCTTTTGTTCTTCTGTCAAGAACTTCCAAATGTAATTATTTTTAGAATCACCATACTCACCAAAAACATTCAATAGAGTTGAGCCAAGCTTTAAATTAAATATTTCTTTGTCTCAGACAACCACTGGGGAACATCATTCTGCTAACAAGATAATAATATCATATTAAACTTAGATTTGATAAACCTTTCTTTTCAATAAATTACCTCACCTAAGACCAGTAGCAGCACTTTTTACACTAAGAAGCTTGCCGATTTCATCACTTAAGTTGGAGTTCCCATCTGCCCGAACTCCCTACAGAGCAATCATGGCAACAAAACATGATTATAAATCTCAATCACAAAATTGTGGGTGGCACAACATCGCAAGATGCCATTATATCAATAAAACTGGCAAGAATTAGTTATACATTGAACATTAAAAAAGCAGGAGACAAAATTGTGGGTGGCACAACATCGCATGATGCCATTATATCAATAAAACTGGCAAGAATTAGTTATACATTGAACATTAAAAAAGCAGGAGACAAAGTTCATGGCACAAATTTGAATTTCATTCATAATTGATTAGTTTTAAAACAACACAAATTAAAAGAGAGAAAAATTAAGGCATATTAATAACAATAGAAGTAAGATGATTGTAAATATTACCAGGCACTCTCCATAAAATCCTCTACCCAGTCGAACCCTGAAAGCCTTTTCCAGCAATTTGCTTGCAGCATTCTGGCGAGATGACACACATGAATTTCCTTTAGTAATTAAATCTTCAGCACTTAATTTCAGCAACTGCCATGAAGATTTTTCAAAGAACAGAACAAATTCAGCAAAGACATGATAACTAGAGAGAAATTGACAATAACTTACACTAAGAATTGGAATATTACACAGCAAGGCATATAAAAGCAAGGAAGCAACACAGTAGATGGTGCTATGGCATGAAGACTTGTAATATTAGTATATGACACTATGGCAGTGTAAATAGAATGCAAAATTCTGAATTTGTACAAGTCATGCTCACTTCAAACAACCAATTAACTTATCAAAATGTATTTTTCCCTTCCCAAGCAGGGAATAAATAATTGACAAAACTGACAGGAAAAAAATGGTAAGGCATGTCTACAATCTCTATCTTACAGAATAATAGTTCTATAGTTTCTATTGAAACAGATTCATTTTAATTAAACTGAAGAGTTTCTTCAGTTAGCCTGCCCGAGCTATTTGACATGGTCTATATACTTCTTAGAAATAAAAAAATGCTATGCGTTCATAAATTTGTTTCTTAATCCATTTTTTTTATATGAATTAAAGTAAAATTCTAAATTTTTGCTCAACAACAACAATAAGAAGAGAACACTTTAAGACAATCTTAAAAGATGATCAACCAGTCATGCCTGCTTGTACATGTATGGATTAGAAATGCAGTTAAACCTTGACCGCCATTCACTCAGTCCAATATTAAAGGCCCTAATGCCAGGCAAGCTCCATCGGCGAAGATCTCCATCCTCAATGTACTTAAGCATCAACTCCACTCGGCCTTTGTCTTTTGAGTCCACCAAACATGGAGCCTCACCCTTAATGAAATTCAGGCATATTTCAATTTCAGTCATTGCTGTATGAGATACTGCAGAATTAAAGCACATAAAAGAATTTATATTCTTACTTACATTAGAAATATTAGCATCCTCACATTTGCCGGCAAAGTACTCATAAACAACACTGGAGCTACTCTTCTCAAGATTTACATTAATCATAATATTCTCAGGGCAATCATTGGCAGGGGGAATATGTCCAAGTACCGATTTCCGATGATCAAACCCAACAATCCTAGATAGATAAAAGCAACCAATTTAATATGCAAACAAAACCAAACCACACGACAAATTATACAATAACAGGACATTAGTATTTATTAACCTACTTGCATTTTGATTTACGAGAAAGGTCGAAAAGGAATTCCTTCGGAGGAATAAAGTCAAGTAGATAACACGTCTCCAGGCCTTCAAAGCACAAATCTTCAACCCTGTTGTCACAAATATGTAACTTCATGAAGGTATCATTAAAAAAACCACGACTTTCGAGAACACCCCATTTCAAGTTTTCAAACTTAAAAGTCGGTAAAGCACAGAAATTAGAACTTCAAATGCTCAACGACAAGAAACACAGAACCCCATTAATGAAAGATAGGAAATTTATTGAATAGAAGAAGAAGGGTGTGAGAAATGAACCTGAGAGCGAGAAGGGGAACCGAAGAGAAGGGTAATATGAGGGAAGGGAGATTGTGGTGAGTGTAGAAGAGGTGAGCAAAGAGAGCAGAGAATGCTCCAGAAAAGGAAGGGT